>NC_041393.1:221015242-221095562 GCF_002162155.2 Triticum dicoccoides | reverse complement strand
TACTGTTCATCCAGTTGATCGTCTTCAGTTAGGAGCAGTAGCGAAGGAATGGCTCCATCGGGTTCAGTTAACAACCATCGATCGATCGCTCGGGTTCAGTAACGCGTAGCCTATAGTGGAATCGCTCGGGTTCAGTTAGAGCCCAATGCCTCGCTCGGGTTCAGTTAGAGCCAACGCCTCGCACACACGTGCGTACGTGTACGAGAGAAACGCGCATCGCTCGGCCCCCGACCTCCCACCGTAACCGGCAACTCCCCAAAATTTTCCTCCCCCTTGCTTCTACCATGGTTTTTTCCGTCATGGACGACCCAAAGAATGTCATGCAGCTGCGTCTCCGGCCCGCCCAGGACGAAAAGCCCATTTTCTGTCATGATTTTTTTTTCATAGAAGTAGGAGCCCACCACATCTATGATGATACCGGGTTTTGTCACAATTATCGTCATATAAGTGTCATATGTATGACAGAAAAAAAAATCGTTCAGCCCAAAATGTCACGGATGTATCTTTTTTTTGTAGTGAGAGCTGCCGTCATTTCAGTCATCTGCTGGCCTCCTTCGCCGACGCACTTCGATCGTGCCTCGCCATATGGTCACCCCTCGCCTCTGACCCGGTTCGCGCTTTCACCGGGCTGCCGCAGTCACATCATTAAGCGCCTCTTCTGTGGCTGGTGTTGAGCCGCCCTCTGAGTCGTGGTCAACATGCACTCACTTCGACCTCGCCTCCATCTTATGCGTCAGTTCTGCCGAGCCACCGCCATGGCCCTTGGCCGTTTCAAGTCACAGCCAACTATCACCGTTGATGAGGATGAGTTCAAGAACTTGCTGAAGGGACATGTTTGAAGAATTGTGATTACATACGCTACTGTTGAGGGTGTTTTCCTTTTCCTCGCCGGGTGCTTCATCCGCATTGTCGGGCTGCCTTTCGCTTGAAACTGATGAGAAAGTAACCTGCCGGCGCCCCTGTTAAGTCACCGCTACTTCGCCTCTGTCATGATCCGGAGCCTCCGAGCCGGTGTGTGCTATTGCTGTACCACCGCTCTAGGTTACCTCTGCCGGCTTACAATGGCTACGAGTCGCCGCCTCCTAACCATCTCGGTTTTGAGTCGCCTCTTTCAGGCCACCTTGTTGCCTTGAGCTGCCGTGATTTTCCTCCAGCTGCTAAGCCGCCCGATTCCTACTGAAAGGGATAAGAGGGACTGTATTGAAAAGTTATCTACGGAGACTATTTACGGATCATCAGTCATCAAGACATATCAGGTGATATTTATCTAAGCATATTTTTTGACACATTGTTTTTTGTCAAAGAACAGTTTGTCTTTGCCTTGGTATGCAATATTGTTTCTGCAGGACAATTGTTCACTGCAAAAGTGATGGTTGTGGCATGGATGAATAGATCGCGCCACCATTATAATAAGCTAGCATCTGACCATGCCATGATGCTCGACGAATATATGTGCACCCGCTGTTTTTATGGCCCAATTTATATCAACATGACGCGGTTGACTCGCCCGTCCGTGCAGGTTACCGCGCCTGCGATTGACTCGCCGGTCCGCGCGGCTTACCGCGCCTGCGATTGACTCGCCCTTCTTCGCTGGCTTATAATGTCGTGGCCGGCTCATCTGTCCGCTCCCTTGGCCGACTCGGTCGTGCTTGATTTCAGCTTCAGCATGGTGATCATCCACTCCGCGATGGATAATTTCTGGCCTGATATATCAGGTGAAATCCATCCAGTATATTTTTCTTACATATTGCTTCCTTTAAAAAAGAGCAATACTCTAGTTTGCAAGTTCTCCAATACAGGACAAGTTGTCTACTGCAAAAGGGACTATTATATCACTGAGTTGTTTAATGACTCATACCGGTTTATATCACGGTCAAATATGGAGAATCTCAAAACAACTTCTCGAGTCATCTTAAGACTCGGGGGCTACATGACATGACTCAGTAAATGATTGCCAGTTTAAAGCAGATTCAAGAACTCCGGGTCAGTGGAGGGAAGATTACCCGGCCCCGGAAGCTACTGCTATATTCATAAAAATTTAAAGGCCTTCAGAAAATCTCCGGCTCAAAATGAAGATCCCTGTTCAAAATCCGGCTCAAGGGTAATTTGTTTCCCGCAAAGCTTTGAAGCTTTCAATATTCGGTTTAAAATCCCGGCTCAAGAAGGAATCCATCTCTTGCAAAATTCGAGTTCTCGGAAAGTTAAAGGTTGTCAAAGAGGACCTGCTGCCATGATGTGTGGTTCAAACACGGGTATCCTACCTTATTGGCTTATCTTATCGGTCACTTGGGGGCTTCCTGTCTAAACATAGGTGTATTCAGCAAAGAGAACATAGCGATGAATATCCCTCTTGATCGGCGCAATGCAACAATTTCAAAGGTCACTCGGGGCTTCCTGTTCAAACATAGGTGTATTCACCAAAGAGAACATAGCCCTGAATATCCCTCTTGATCGGCACAATGCCAAAATTTCAAAGGTCACTCAAGGGCTTCCTGTTCAAACATAGATGTATTCACCAAAGAGAACATAGCTGTGAATATCCCTCTTGATCGGCTCAATGCCACAAGCACTTGGGGCTTCCTGTTCAAACATAGGTGTATTCACCAAAGAGAACATAGTGTTACTACCCTTGTGAGTTAGTTTGGAACACCAGGTGTATTCACCAAAACCTTTCGGGTTCTCCTGCTTTGTAGAAGCTGCCACTCCGCCCGGGTAATCCCGGAATGACAAGCCAAACTCTTGACAGTCAATCTTACATAGACGCTGAATCTGTTAAGGTTAAAACGGCGGTCATGTGAGGCCGGTTTCACAAAGTGTAAAAGGTTAACTCAGTGGCTTGGTGGCCCATGAAAGCCTCGGAGTTTTAGGCTTGGCGGCCTATGAAAGACTCGTTTTCTCGCTTTGATTTGTTTTTTGAAAAAATTTTGGGTTCATCTTCGTACCATGTTAACATATGGTTTAAAGTGATTCAGGCCATGTAGCCTCAATTCTTAAAGCTCATATTTGAGTGTATCCGTGGTTTATGATAACCCGGCCTAGTTTTTGACGTTAAGTCGCCAGCATATTTTGGATTGCGTTATTGAAATCATGCTTGTAAATCATTGGATTATTACCTTCACTGGGATGGCAATATAACCCAGCAGTATAAATCAATCCTACAGGTTATATGCCGCCGGGTTACAAAAATTCCGGTTTACAATGAATGCGCATTAAGTCGCCATCGGCCAAGAGCTGCCGGGTATTTAACCTCTGGATTATATTATTCAAATCTTGAATAGCCAACATGGCTGGATTTTTATTATGGTTATCAATAGCCAGTATTATGATTGAGGTTTTTAAAGTCGCGTCAGCGCAATGGCTATTATTTCTTTATCAATGGATATGATTTATTCGACAATGGAAGGAATAGTCCCAAGTCGCTTCAGGCTCACGACCCGACACTTGGGGCTACATTATTCAAGTTGAGATTACATCAAATATGCAAGTCCCGTGTCACTGCCAGCATGCACCGTGGCACTTGGGGGCTAATGCAAAGTCATTTTTACTTGTCTTATTGAAGACGCGACTCATCACATCATAATGAGCCGGCCCTTGGGGGCTATCAATTGCTCCTGTTAAAAATTCAAGGTACACAAGTTAAATCCATTATATTGAAGGGCCCATTGCTCAGTTGCTAAAGCACAAGGCTCTTAACCTTGTGTACGTGGGTTCAAGCCCTGCGATGAAGGCTATATCATATGATGTTATTTACTATGAAGTATATATACAGTCCCAGCTTGGTATTATCTTACTGACCCGGCCGTTATGGGTTGCACGTTGTTGTTCAAGTCTAAATAATTATATCTACAAAGTCCCTGCTCATTATTGCATAATGACCCGGCCCTTGGGGGCTACACTGGTTGAAGTTTTTATGAGCATAAGGCAATTGCAAGTCCCAGGTTGCTGCAAGCATGACAACCCGTCACTTGGGGGCTACATATGTGGAATATTCAGTTTTGATTAGTGACTGAGATGAGAAACTTGGATATCTTCAAGGTTGCAACATTTATATTGAAACAAGTCTTAAGCTGTTACTATGCTCCTGTCTTGAGACTTGGGGGCTACAGGTGATATGAATATAATGGAGGAACATCTTCAAGTTCTCAGTTCTTTGAAACAAACCATGTATCATATTCTCAGTTTTTGCTTGGATAGCTCAGGAAAGTCAACTACATGACCCGGCATCATTTGTTTATAACCCGACAATTTTGTCAATCATAAATCGGCAAGATATACATCTTTTAAGCCGGCTGAATATTAGTTGAATATTTCAAGACCAATATTTTTGTCAAAGTCAGAGCATTGAAGGCTGACTCAAATGGATTATTTCTTATAATATTTTTCTACAAAGGGCCAATGTCAGCAAATTGATTATGAAGCTGGCCTATTGACCTGGATTTTTCAGAAGAAGTGCCTCGATTTTTTGCATTGGCAATGTTTGAACATATCTGCTAAAGGAGATTTGCTATGAGATCATGAACACGCATCCAGGAGGAAATGACAAGAACTTAAGGATGTTCAGGTGCCGGCTCAGGAAAACTTTTAAACCAGAGCAGAACCTGTCAAACTTGTTCTTGTGTTTGTTTTACAAAATAAGTTTACCATGGATAAATCCAAGCTAAACTGGGGCCTAATGTCGGGGATATACCCCGAGGTGTTACCCACCGGATGTGACCCGGCTGGAGCTTGGCAACTCACTGGCGACCCGCCCGGACTTGGCGGTTTACGAGCAACCCGCTTGAACATCATGCCTCATTGGTGACCTGGTGGGCGGGTCAGACGGATGACAAGGCCCAAGGCCCAGAAGGCGCGCTCATGCTATGGGTGGCCGGTTTACGAGGAAAGGCATAAGAAGTTTTCCCTTAAGGGGGCAGACTAGGATTCTGCTTGTTATAGAATAGTCCTAGTCCTACTAGGACTCCACATGTAACCCGCCCCTTCAACTTATATAAGGAGGGGCAGGGCACCCCAAGGAAGAAGAAATAATCGTTAAGGCTAGACACAATTAGGAGAGCCGACTCAGGCGGCGACTCCCTCATGAGCATAATGAGACTTACCCACAAACAACATGTAGGGTTGTTACCGGATGATGTTTCCCGGGGCCCGAAGCTGTCTAAACTCTTGTCTTGTGTTGCGTCTCTCGATTCTGATCAAACCCTCTCAAGCTACCACATAGATGCGTTGGCCTCACGACTAAGTCCTCACACTAGGACATCTGTCGTGACAAATCCACGACACTTCCGGTACTCCGGTTTGTACCCTATACACTCTGGAACCCTTCCGGTGTTGGAATACCACCTTCCAATATATCAGTATTTATCTCTCGACCATTTCGAGACTCCTCATCATGTTCGTGATCTCAACCGGGACTCCAAACAAACTTCGGTCATCAAAAACACATAACTCATAATACAAATCATCATCGAACGTTAAGCGTGCGGACCCTACGGGTTCTAGATCTATGTAGACATGATCGAGACACATCTCTGATCAATAACTAATAGCGGAACCTGGATGCTCATATTGGCTCCTACATATTCTACGAAGATCTTTATCGGTCAAACCGCAAAAAAAGATACGTTGTTCCCTTTGTCATCGGTATGTTACTTGCCTGAGATTCGATCGTCGGTATCATCATACCTAGTTCAATCTCTTTATCGACAAGTCTCTTTACTCGTTCCGTAATGCTTCGTCCCACAACTAACTCATTAGTCACATTGCTTGCAAGGCTTATAGTGATGAGCATTACCGAGAGGGCCCAGAGATACCTCTCCGATACACGGAGTGAGAAATCGTAATATCGATCTATGCCAACCCAACAAACACCTTTGGAGACACCTGTAGAGCATCTTCATAATCACCCAGTTATGTTGTGACGTTTGATAGCACACAAGGTGTTCCTCCGGTATTCAGGAGTTGCATAATCTCATAATCACAGGAACATGTATAAGTCATGAAGAAAGCAATAACAATAAAACTCATCGATAATTATGCTAAGATAATGGATGGGTCTTGTCCATCACATCATTCTCTAATGATGTGATCCCGTTCATCAAATGACAACACATGTCTATGGTCAGGAAACATAATCATCTTTGCTTAATAAGCTAGTCAAGTAGAGGCATACTAGGGACACTTTGTTTTGTCTATGTATTCACACATGTACTAAGTTTCCGGTTAATACAATTTTAGCATGAATAATAAACATTTATCATGATATAAGGAATATAAAGAATAACTTTATTATTGCCTCTAGGGCATATTTCCTTCAGAAACATCAGTCAAACACCTGTAACATCAGGGTTCTAGGGGGATCGATTGCACAATATAATAAAGGGACATTCACATTTGTGCCCCTAACTCGAACCCACTACTCAAATTTACCCCTAACTTTTTGATGTGCTCAAATTTGACCCTAAAAAGCATTTTAAGTCACAGGAATGCCCTTCCAGATGGTCAAAGTTGTTTGACCAAAACTTTGAAAATTCATAATAGATTCATATGAACTTAGAAGAATGCAAAATAAGATATCAGAATGCTCATAAAAACAACACCTATATGCACATGTCATTTACTTTCATGACAAAAGCACTCTTTAAAGCTTTTTAGGGTTTATAACATTAAAAAGCAATTTAGGGTGAATTCAAATAAATGCACATGTAGGTGAGGAACGTAAATGACATGCGCGTATAGGTGATGTTTTTATAAACATTTTGATATCTTATTTGCATTTTTCTGACTTCGTCTAAATTTGTTATGAATTTTCAAAGTTTTGGTCAAGCAACTTTGACCAGATGGAAGGGCATTCCTGTGACTTAAAATGCTTTTTAGGGGCAAATTTGAGCACCTCAAAAATTTAGGGGTAAATCTAAGAGTGGGCACAAATTAGGTGCATAAATGTAAATGTCCCTATAATATATGCATACATTCGGGGTATCATGTTCAGTATGATGATGGGGTATCATGTTCAAAGTCATAATCATCAACCATCCTTTCTAATGGCTTGGTATCAACAACTTCCAAAAGGGTATAACTGAAAAGGTTTTCTGCGTCTACACTGCTCAGATAGAAACATGATGAGAAACAATGGTTATGGAAGTAGTATTGAAAGCACCAATTGTGGTATAAAATTTGTGATGGTAATCCACAAATAGATTTATCCATACTTTGTAACTCAGAAGATTTCTTTGACAACAAGCAAGTCATCCTGAAAACAGAACTCTGGGAGTTGGATAATTCACATGTATTCAGTTATAATGAGGGAGGTAAGGAGCTGAATGCATTATAATACAACATCATGACACCTAAAACATTTAACTCTAATTTAGAGTCAAGAAAATTCTTAGCAGCAACTGAGTACATCTGATGAGTGATTTTCGCGAACAATGTTTGCACAACAAGCTTAGTTAAGTTGTAAGCCCAGATAAGTCCATAACTATTGGACCTGCAATGTCATAAAGCACAACATATCCTCTGCAGTCAGTGTTCTAGTAGTGTGCAATCACAAACTTAGACATCAAGTTAAGTGAATCAAACAAAATTATCACTCCTATCAAATACAAGGAAAACTATAGTTCATGACAAGCAAGATATAATATTCTAAACACTATTCTGCAGACCAATAGTTTAACAAACAAAGTCTTTAAGGTTTAGGAAACTACAGTAGAGGCTAGCAGATTACCAAAGCAGAGCAATGGGTAAGAAATGAAAGTGGATAGAAAAGATAACTTATGAAATCGTAACAAAGTTTCCATAATCCCGCACCACCTTCGAAATTGAGCTATTGCCCAATTGATTGATTAGCATGCCTCTGAAATCAAGGAGGGTGAATTATGCTGCCAGTTCTTTGACATGTGGTATGAAATATCATTGCATCCTAATAAAATATATAGTTCAGTAAGAAAATTCTAATTTTTGTAAGATAATCAATGGCACCAACGAATCTAATAGATTTCAAGTGTAATTAATAGATTTAGCATATCATAAAATATTTTTTTGCGAGGTAGTCTTATGTTGATGTAATATGATTTTATGTTATGGAACGGAGGGAGTATATGATATGCTAACAATATTTTTTTAACTTTCCATGGTTAACACCTATTGATGTTGGTTAGAGTTGGCATGCATGAACCAGAACCTCCACTGCTCCCCGTATTTGCAACTGCATGCACCATCCAAAACCAACATTATATACAAATTGAAGGCATGCAACATGCCGAGTGTAGGAGCAAAGAATCTGAATCAGTAGTGGTCGTGTTATGGATAGGGTTACTGATACATCTCCAACGTATCTATAATTTTTGATTGTTCCATGCTATTATATTATCTATTTTGGATGTTTAATGGGCTTTAATATGCTCTTTTATATTATTTTTGGGACTAACCTATTAACCGAAGGCCCAATGCGAGTTTTTGTTTTTTTGCCTATTTTAGAGTTTTGTAGAAAAGGAATACCAAACGGAGTCCAAACAGAATGAAAACTTCACGATGATCTTTCTTGGACCGAAAGCAAACCAGAAGACTTGGAGATGAAGTCGGAGATGTAACGGGAAGGCCACAAGGCAGGAGGGTGCGCCCAGGGGGGTAGGCGCGCCCCCACCCTCGTGGGCCCCTTGTAGCTCCACCGATCTAGTTATTTCACCTATATAAACTCTTATACCCTAAAAACATCAGGGGGAACCACGAAACCACTTTTCCACCGCCGCAACCTTCTGTACCTGTGAGATCCCATCTTGGGGCCTTTTCCGGTGATCTGCCGGAGGGGGATTCGATCACGGAGGGCTTCTACATCAACACTATTACCTCTCCGATGAAGCGTGAGTAGTTTACCACAGACCTTCGGGTCCATAGTTATTAGCTAGATGGCTTCTTCACCCTCTTTGATTCTCAATATAAAGTTCTCCTCGATGTTCTTGGAGATCTATTCGATGCAATACTCTTGTGCGATGTGTTTGCCGAGATCCGATGAATTGTGGATTTATGATCAATATTATCTATGAATATTATTTCATTCTTCTCTGAATTCTTATATGCATGATTTGATATCTTGGCAAGTCTCTTCAAATTATCGGTTTAGTTTGGCCTACTAGATTGATATTTCTTGCCATGGGAGAAGTCCTTAGCTTTGGGTTCAATCTGGCGGTGTCCTTTCCCAGTAACAGTAGGGGCAGCAAGGCACGTATTGTATTGTTGCCATCAAGGATAAAAAGATGGGGTTTTCATCATATTGCTTGAGTTAATTCCTCTACATCATGTCAGCTTGCTTAATGTGTTACTCCATTCTTTATGAACTTAATACTCTAGATGCATGCTGGATAGCGGTCGATGTGTGGAGTAATAGTAGTAGATGCAGGCAGGAGTCAGTCTACTTGACACGGACATGATGCCTATGTTCATGATCATTGCCTTAGATGTCATCATAATTATTCTTTTTTCTATGAATTGCTTGGCAGTAATTTGTTCACCCACCGTAATACATGCTATCTCGAGAGAATCCACTAGTGAAACCTATGGCCCCGGGTCTCTTTTCCATATTATTGAATCTCATTATATCTTGCTAGTTTCCGATCTACTATTTTGCAATCTTTACTTTCCAATCTATACATCAAAAATACCAAAAACATTTACTTTATTATCTCTATCAGATCTCACTTTTGCGAGTGACCATGAAGGTATTGACAACCCCTTTATCGTATTGGTTGCAAGTTGTTAATTGTTTGTGCAGGTATTCGGTGACTTGTGGCTCGTCTCCTACTGGATTGATACCTTCGTTCTCAAAACTGAGGGAAATACTTACGCTACTTTGTTGCATAACCCTTTCCTCTTCAAGGGAAAACCAACGCAAGCTCAAGAGGTAGGAGTTACTTGCCGTGTTGGTAGTTCATGCAGAGCCATTGCCGGGGAGATCTTTGTCAAGTCAAGCCATACCAAGTACCCATCTTAAACTCTTCCCCCTTGCATTACATTATTCGCCATTCGCCTCTCATTTTCCTCTCCCCCACTTCTAAAATGATTTTCGAAAACCTGTGCCTTTTCTTCTCCCCTCTTCCATTCGTCCCTTTTCGCTTGCTTCTTGTGTGCTTGTGTGTTGGATTGATTGCTTGTCACGATGGCTCAAGATAATACTAAATTGTGTGAATTTTACAATACCAACAACAATGATTTTATTAGCACTCCAATTCCTCCTACTACCAATGCTAAATCTTGTGAAATTAATGCCGCTTTATTGAATCTAGTTATGAAAGATCAATTCCCTGACCTTCCTAGTGAAGATGTCGCATCCCATCTAAACAACTTCGTTGATTTTTGTGATATGCAAAAGAAGAAAGATGTGGATAATGACATTGTTAAATTGAAGTTATTTCTTCGCTTAGAGATCGTGCTAAAACTTGGTTCTCATCTTTGCCTAAAAATAGTATTGATTCATGGAATAAGTGCAAAGATGCTTTTATCTCGAAGTATTTTCCTCCCGCTAAGATCATCTCCCTTAGGAACGATATTATGAATTTTAAGCAACTTGATCATGAGCATGTTACACAAGCTTGGGAGAGGATGAAATTAATGATACATAATTGCCCTACACATGGTTTGAATTTGTGGATGATTATACAAAAAATTTACGTCGGGTTGAATTTTGCTTCTAGAATTCGGCCGCGGGAGGCACTTTTATGAAATCACTTTAGGAGAGGCTACTAAGCTGCTAGATAATATTATGGTTAATTATTCTCAATGGCACACCGAAAGATTCACTAGTAAAAAAGTTCATGACAGTGAAGAAATTAATGTTTTGAGTGGAAAGATGGATGAACTTATGAAATTGTTTGCTAATAAAAGTGTTTCTTCTTATCGTAATGAAATGCATTTGTCCACTTTGATTGAGAATAATAATGAATCTATGGATGTGAATTTTGTTGGTAGGAACAATTTTGGTAACAACGCGTATAAAGGAAATTTTAATCCTATGTCGTTTCCTAGTAATTCCTATAATAATTATGGTAATTCCTAGAACAACTCTTATGGAAATTTTAATAAGTTGCCCTCTGATTTTTAGAATAGCATTCAAGAATTTATGAGTTTGCAAAAGAATTTAAATGCTTTGATTGAAGAAAATTTTCTTAAGATTGATGAGTTGGCTTGGAACGTGGATGGAATTTCTCTTGACGTTTATTCTTTGAAAATAAGATCTATTCCACCTAAGCATGATATCAATGAGTCTCTCAAAGCCTTGAGAATTTCCGTTGATGAGTGCAAAGTAAGAACCGCTAGGATGCGTGCTAAAAAAGATTGGTTTGTGAAAGTGTGTTCTTCTAGTTTACATGATAATAATGATGAAGATCTAAAAGTAATTGATGTGACTTCTATTAAATCTTTGTTTTCCAATATGAATCTTGATAAAGATGGGACTGGAGATGAGTCAACTTTAGTTAAAAGGTGTCCCAATGATTTGGAGTTTTTAGATCTAGATGCAAAAATTGATAAAAGTGGGATTGAAGAGGTCAAAACTTTAAGTAGCAATGAACCCACTATTTTGGATTTCAAGGAATTTAATTATGATAATTGTTCTTTAATAGATTGTATTTCCTTGTTACAATCCGTGTTAAATTCTCCTCATGCTTATAATCAAAATAAAGCTTTTACTAAACATATTGTTGATGCTTTGATGCAATCTTTTAAAGAAAATTTTGAACTAGAAGTTTCTATCCATAGAAAACTTTATTATGAGTGGGAATCTACTATTAAGATTAAGATTAAAGATTATGAATTCTATGCTTTGTGTGATTTGGATGCTAGTGATTCTACAATTCCAAAAACTTTGTGTGATGTGCTAGGTTTCCGTGAATTTGATGATTTTTCTTTAAATTAGCATCTTACAAATTCCACCATTAAGAAACATATGGGAAGGATTAATGATGTTCTTATTGTTTCAAAGAGGAATTATGTGCCCATGGATTTCATTGTTCTTGATATAAATTACAATCCTACATGTCCTATTATTCTTGGTAGACCTTTCCTAAGAACGATTGGTGCAATTATTGATATGTAAGAAGGAAACATTAGATTCCAATTTCAGTTAAGGAAGGGCATGGAAGACTTTCCTAGGAAGAAAATTAAATTGCCTTATGAATCTATTATGAGAGCCACTGATGGATTACATACCAAAGATGGCAATACCTAGATATATTCTTGTTTTTATGCCTAGCTAGGGGCGTTAAACGATAGCGCTTGTTGGGAGGCAACCCAATTTTATTTTTGTTCTTTACTTTTTCTCCTGTTTAGTAATAAATAATTCATCTAGCCTCTGGTTATATGTGGTTTTATGTTTTAATTAGTGTTTGTGCCAAGTAGAACCTTTGGGAAGACTTGGGTGAAGTCTTTGCGATCTTGCTGTAAAAAACAGAAATTTTTGCGCTCACGAGAATAACTGTCATGTTTTACAGAACAGTTTTTTTAGGTTGATTCTTTTTGCATAAGATTAATAGGAAAATTCCTCACGTCCACCAATTTATTTAAGAATTTTTAGAGTTACAGAAGTATTCAGAAGTTACAGATTGCTACAGACTGTTCTGTTTTTTACAGATTCTGTTTTTCGTGTGTTGTTTGCTTATTTTGATAAATCTATGAGTAGCATCAGGGGGTATGAACCATAGAGAAGTCGTAATACAGTAGGTTTAACACCAATATAAATAAATAATGAGTTCATTACAGTACCTTAAAGTGGTGGTTTATTTTCTTATACTAACGGAGCTCACGAGATTTTCTATTGAAGTTTTGTGTTGTGAAGTTTTCAAGTTTTAGCTAAGGATTTGATAGAGTTTGGAATAAGAAGTGGCAAGAGACTATGCTTGGGGATGCCCAAGGCACCCCAAGGTAAAATTCAAGGACAACCAAAAGCCTAAGCTTGGGGATGCCCCAGAAGGCATCCCCTCTTTCGTCTTTGTCTATTGGTAACTTTACTTGAGGCTATATTTTTATTCACTACATGATATGTGTTTTGCTTGGAGCGTCTTGTATGATTTGATTCTATGCTTTTTAGTTTACCACAATCATGCTTTCTATACACACCTTTTGGGAGAGACACGCATGAATCGCGATTTATTAGAATACTCTATGTGCTTCACTTATATCTTTTGAGCTAGACAATATTGCTCTAGTGCTTCACTTATATCTTTTAGAGAACGACGGTGGTTTTATTTTATAGAAATTGTTGAACTCTCATGATTCACTTATATTATTTTGAGAGTCTTTTAGAACAGCATGGTAATTTTCTTTGGTTATAAAATTAGTCCTAATATGATGGGCATCCAAGATGGATATAATAAAAACTTTCATATAAGGTGCGTTGAATACTATGAGAAGTTTGATTCTTTATGATTGTTTTGAGATATGAAGATGGTGATATTATAGTCATGCTAGTAGAGTAGTTGTGAATTTGAGATATACTTGTGTTAAAGTTTGTGATTCCCGTAGCATGCACGTATGGTGAACCGTTATGTGATGCAGTTGGAGCATGATTTATTTATTGATTGTCTTCCTTATGAGTGGCGGTCGGGGACGAGCGATGTTCTTTTCCTACCAATCTATCCCCCTAGGAGCATGCATGTAGTACTTCGTTTCGATAACTAATAGATTTTTGCACTAAGTATGTGAGAATAATGTTGAGTCCATGGATTATACGCACTCTCACCCTTCCACTATTGCTAGCCTCTCTAGTACCGTGCAACTTTTTGCCGGTACCATACACCCACCATATACCTTCCTCAAAACAGCCACCATACCTACCTATTATGGCATTTCCATAGCCATTTCGAGATATATTGCCATGCAACTTTCCACCGTTCCATTTATTATGACACGCTCCATCATTGTCATATTGTTTTGCATGATCATGTAGTTCACATCTTATTTGTGGCAAAGCCACCATTCATAATTTTTCATACATGTCACTCTTGAATCATTGCACATCCCGGTACACCGCCGGAGGCATTCACATAGAGCCATATTTTTTTTCTAAGTATCGAGTTATAATTCTTGAGTTGTAAGTAAATAAAAGTGTGATGGTCTTCATTATTAGAGCATTGTCCCAGTGAGGAAAGGATGATGGAGACTATGATTCCCCCACAAGTTGGGATGAGACTTCAAACGAAAAATTAAAAAGAAAAGAAAAAAAGGCCATAAAAAAGGCCCAGATAAAAAAATGAGAGAAAAATAGAGAAGGGGCAATGCTACTATCCTTTTTTCACACTTGTGCTTCAAAGTAGCACGATGATCTTCATGATAGAGAGTCTCCTATGTTGTCACTTTCATATACTAGTGGGATTTTTTCATTATAGAGCTTGGCTTGTATATTCCAATGATGGGCTTCCTCAAAAGTGCCCTAGGTCTTGGTGAGCAAGCAAGTTGGATGCACACCCACTTAGTTTATTTTTGAGTTTTCATACACTTATAGCTCTAGTGCATCCGTTGCATGGCAATCCCTACTCACTCGCGTTGATATCTATTGATGGGCATATCCATAGCCCGTTGATTCGCCTAGTTGATGTGAGACTATCTTCTCCTTTTTGTCTTCTCCACAACCACCATTCTATTCCACCTATAGTGCTATGTCCATGGCTGACGCGCTCATGTATTGCGTGAAGATTAAAAAAGTTGAGAACATCAAAAGTATGAAACAATTGCTTGGCTTGTCATCGAGGTTGTCCATGATTAAATACTTTGTGTGATGAAGATAGAGCATAGCCAGACTATATGATTTTTTAGGGATAGATTTCTTTGGCCATGTTATTTTGAGAAGACATGATTGCTTTGTTAGTATGCTTGAAGTATTATTGTTTTTATGTCAATATTAAACTTTTGTCTTGAATCTTTTGGATCTGAACATTCATACCACAATAAAGAAAATTACATTGATAAATATGTTAGCTAGCATTCCACATCAAAAATTCTATTTTTACCATTTACCTACTCGAGGACGAGCAAGAATTAAGCTTGGGGATTCTTGATACGTCTCCAACGTATCTATAATTTTGATTGTTCCATGCTTTTATATTATCTGTTTTGGATGTTTAATGGGCTTTAATATGCTCTTTTATATTATTTTTGGGACTAACCTATTAATCGAAGGCCCAGTGCCAGTTTCTGTTTTTTTTGCCTATTTTAGAGTTTTGCAGAAAAGGAATACCAAACGGAGTCCAAACGAAATGAAACCTTCGCGATGATCTTTCTTGGACCGAAAGCAAACCAGAAGACTTGGAGATGAAGTCGGAGACATAACAAGGAGGCCATGAGGAAGGAGGGTGCGCCCAGGGGGTAGGCACGCCCCCCACTCTCGTGGGCCCCTCATGGCTCCACTGACCTATTTCTTTCGCCTATAAATACTCTTATACCCTAAAAACATCAGCGGGAGCCACGAAACCACTTTTCCACTGCCACAACCTTCTGTACCCGTGAGATCCCATCTTGGGGCCTTTTCCGATGATCTGGCGGAGGGGGATTTGATCACAAAGGGCTTCTACATCAACACCATTACCTATCTAATGAAGCGTGAGTAGTTTACCATAGACCTTCGGGTCCATAGTTATTAGCTAGATGGCTTGTTCTCTCTCTTTGATTATCAATACAAAGTTCTCCTCGATGTTCTTGGAGATCTATTCGATGTAATACTCTTTTGTGGTGTGTTTGCCGAGATCCGATGAATTGTGGATTTATGATGAAGATTATCTATGAATACTATTTGGTTCTTCTCTGAATTCTTATATGGATGATTTCATATCTTTAGAAGTCTCTTCGAATTATCGGTTCAGATTTGGCCTACTAGATTGATCTTTCTTGCCTTGGGAGAAGTGCTTAGCTTTGGGTTCAATCTTGCGGTGTCCTTTCCGAGTGACAGTAGGGGCAGCAAGGCACGTATTGTATTGTTGCCATCGAGGATAAAAAGATGGGGTTTTCATCATATTGCGTGAGTTAATTCCTCTACATCATGTCATCTTGCTTAATGCGTTACTCCATTCTTTATGAACTTAATAATCTAGATGCATGCTAGATAGCGGTCGATGTGTGGAGTAATAGCAGTAGATGCAGGCAGGAGTTGGTCTACTTGGCATGGACGTGATGCCTATGTTCATGATTATTGCCTTAGATGTCATCATAATTATGCGCTTCTCTATCAATTGCTGGGCAGTAATTTATTCACGCACCGTAATACATGCTACCTTGAGAGAAGCCACTAGTGAAACCTATGCCCCCCGGGTATCTTTTCCATATTATTGAATCTCATTTACATCTTGCTAGTTTCCGATCTACTGTTTTGCAATCTTTACTTTCCAATCTATACATCAAAAATACCAAAAATATTTACTTTATTATCTCTACCAGATCTCACTTTTGCGAGTGACTACGAAGGTATTGACAACCCCTTTATCACGTTGGTTGCAAGTTGTTGATTGTTTGTGCAGGTATTCGGTGACTTGTGTGTCGTCTCCTACTGGATTGATACCTTGGTTCTCAAAACCGAGGGAAATACTTACGCTACTTTGCTGCATCACCCTTTCCTCTTCAAGGGAAAACGAACGCAAGCTCAAGAGGTAGCGGTTACTTGCCGTGTTGGTAGTTCCTGCAGAGCACCAGTCGCTGGTTCATCGCCAGCGAAGAGGGTCGATCCTAAATGACAAGCAAAACCATTTACTACTATGCAAACCATGATAATAAGTTTTTCATAACTGAGACCAGAGGTCATGGTAGTCAAGCAAATACGCCAGCTTGTCCAAATTGAAAAAGGCAGGAGCATACTACTGTAAAAACTAAACTTTATTTTAATTAGACTGTGTAAGACAGCCATATCTCGGTAGGATGCTTAATAAAGAATTTCTGATTATGATTTACAAACTAAACTTAATAAAGGACCACATCTAGAAGACTCTCCAGACGCACTAATTAAATTTGCTTTCAGATTAGTTTGCACATTACAAGGATGCCACGAGGCAAAGTCATTTTCATTCTGTAGAAGCCTTAAATAGACACGGTACTATCTGCAAGTCATAATCTGGGCTAAATTAGAGTGTGTTATCAATATGAAAACATTGTTTTGTTTTATTCCCTAAATTAGAATTATCATGCCACACACCAGCAACATCCAACAAGTGTGGTTCTACAAGCGGGACACATTGATTTCATCTTTAAACTATGGTCATGCATGTCCCAAGTAAGAGCACAGAATCAAGTGGCATGACTAACTCCGTCCTGTAACTCACCATCATCATATTTAGCTACCCCAAAATTTGCATTAGCAGTTAACAATCCTTGCATACTCCCACACATTTGACAGATTCTAGGCCACCTGCATGCATCAGGAAGACAGGTAGCAGAAGGAGGGAGGATATGTATAACTAACCGGCGTCATTGACGATGCTGATGGCCATGCTGGCGACGAGGTCCAGGAATTGGCACCAGAATTTGTACCTCTGAAACAACGCATAAACCATACAGTGTCAATCAGGAGAAGACCATCCAAAAGAAAAATTCAAAGAAGGGGAAGAAAAATAAAGTGAATAGATAAAATCCAAGGACCAAACACTCAACAAACAACCAAAATACCCCATAAAAATTGCAAAGACCAGGAAAAGAAAGAAGAAGAAACCAAAAGAGAAACAGGATATCTCAATCATATAATGGGTATGAAAGAAATTAGTGAACATAAGTTAGGACTTGACTTAATTAGTCATGGCAACATCAAAATATTATTTTGCTCCGTGCTAGTTGTTGTTTTAGAGCCACTTACACCAAAACCCTGGCCCTATGTTACCATGGAGATGGGTTGAAACAAACCACGACTCCTTCAGGAAATAAACCAGCAAAACTCATTGCTTCCTCTCTATCACATTGGAAATGAGTAAATTCAAACAAACGGTACATGATGCATTCTCACCCGCCATCACTTACCACCGCTGCCATCTCGTATGTCGCCGGTTCTAGCGGAAGAAAGTCGTGTCACGCCGCCACCTACTACTGAAAGTAGGTCCATGTAAGATGGATTATCTGAAGTCCTGATGGGACTCAAACCTAATATTCATTTCTTAAAGTAAACAAGTTAATTAACATATTCCTACTTCTTCAGTATGTTCTTTTAACCCCACAAATGACCTATTGTTACAGTTCTTTTTTGCAATCCTGAATATCATAAACAAGTGATGAAGGCATTCATGAAGCAGGTAGTCTGTTTGTCTCAACTCATGGACATTCTGTAAAAATCTAAATAAATACATTGATCATAGTGCATACTTGATCATATAATCTCACATTGATATGCAATTATGCTCAAGCGTTGTCCCTATTTTATTATTGGATAACTGAGTTTACTGAATGCTATAAAGGCTATGTACCAAAACAATCTCATTGGCTAATGAATGAATCTGCACCAAATTAATGAAAAGAAGAAAAATAATTAAGCAGGAGATAAGATGGGGGTGTACTAACGTTGGATCCATGGAAGTGGACGAAGAACACCTTGTAGGCATAGAGAAACAAAATTTGCACAAACAAAGAGACAAAGATGAGAAGCTCTAGGAATAGAGGCGAGAAAATTTCAGAAAGAAGAGAAGAGTGTGTACGTGCATGTTGCTTCTCCTGTTGATGCATCTCTTCTTCGTCGGGCGGACGAATAGCAACGTGAGAGTAGGATGAAGCCGGCCATCTCTGCAGCCCGCACTGCTTCTGCTGAGGAAGACGGTGATGGTGCCATAGACCACCGTCGCGTCTCGAGACATCTTAATTAATAGGCCCAATGGTTGTTTGATGCCTCCCGCAGCATCAAGAACTGACACTTTGTAAGACGCCTCAGGTAGTATCTGAGCCGCGGACTTTGCCTTTGGCACAACCCTTGTGGTAACAGATGCCTGGAGAGATGTGGTCTTGCCGAGGAATGAGGATCCCAATTCAAAGCCAATTGATGAGTATGACACCTTTAAGGCACCATAGCTTGTTATGCCATGGCTCCTTGGCCTTGAAACCAAAGAGGACTGAGCACTAACTGAAGTCATGGTAACAACTGATGCCATATCCAACTGTAGGAATGGACTTATATCAGATTGATATATCGCAGTAACATGGAGAGTCTAACTAAAAATTCCATTGAAATATTTGAACCACACTAATAGCCTAATACAGCAACACATGCACATTGCGATTACACAATCCATGGAGTAGATGTAGGAACACTCGTAGTAAATGGTAATGAGAATAGTTGTAAGGTATATTATTTAGTATTTTTTTTTTGCAAGCGTCAATGGAAAAAATGATGACAAACTATTTCCTCCCTGCATTTGGAACATCAAAGGGAACAAGGGTAGTAATTATGAATTACCATAATGAAATGGGAGTTCAAATTACACACTAACACTCACGACATTTATTCTCCAGGTGCAGAATGCAAAAAAGAGAGAAAAAAATCAGGAGATAAATTACCCTAGTTAGCATCATGCAACACCTTACAGAATCAACGAAAGTTATTTCATCTCCAGTTCAGAATGCAACAGTTTACGCTTTTGTTAAACACAATGCAGGCTATACGATATTCAGATACCGTGATGTGCGCAAGGGAGTTCATCTATATTGCATGAAAATCATGCACAAAGTATTAGCACATTGACACATCTTAAAGCGGCAATTCATAACCCATGAGGCCACAAAATACGCTGCAATGAGGGCGAATCTAAAAAAAATAGAGCGGTGACACACACAGAAATCACAAAGGTCCCGAACCTTTCTGACCCTGGTGGGATCGATTGATTTAACAACAGAAAAATGATGATGTGCCGGATGAAAAACAAACAACCCAGATGCTCATACCTCAGACGAAGGGAGGGCCCAGCCCAATGGCCAGAGGCTGTGATGGGGTGGAGACGACAGCAGGACGTCCCAAAGACAAAGGGACGAGAGGGGATGGCGCCGGCGGTGTGGAGCTGCATCGGCCGTCGTGCATAAAGAGGGCAGAGCTCGGGGAGGAGATGTCGGCGAGATGGGTGGGGAGGAGGCGCGGGAGCACCGCCCAGAGGCCTCTCTCTTTCTCTCTCCTCTCCTCCCTTCTTATCCTTCTACTCTTCTCTCTCTCTCTCTCTCTCTCCTGCATATTGAATCAAGTGTCGCCGCCGTCTCCCTTTGCTTGTAGGTTGTTGCCACCGCCGGGGAAGCACGTCTCCGCGCCCGCACACCTCGGATCCCGGGTAGACGAGATGCGGGAGAGGGGGGTGACTGGCGCGGGAGGATGGAAGAGGAGGGGGAGGAGGAGCATGGAGGCGGATAGGGTTCGTGAGGGACGAGAGGATTGGGTGCACAGGGCGTGGGAGGAGTCGAGGCACGTGGGAGGAGTCCTCCTCCCCTCTCTCTCTCTCACCCAATCGCTATCGCGTTTTTTCGTACCTGATGACGTGTCTAGCGCGATGGATGGTGCTTGATGCGAACCTTATTGTTTTGGATATTTGTACAATTTAAAGAATATTTTTTAATTTTAATTTTGAAAACGAAATATGTAGTATGCACGTTTATATAACACACTGGTTTATATAATACTAAGTTTTGAATATGTAGTAAATATTTTTATTTTGCCAAAATATGTTTTTAGGGGTAAATCCATTTATATAAAAAACATATGCAAAAACATGTAATAAACACATCTTTAAAATGCATCGCATTCAAAATGAGCGCAATATACGCAACCCATTTAAGCTCCACATATGTCAGCTATCAGTTCGTCGTGGATAGCACACATAATGGATAGCACACATAACGAGCTAGCGGATTGAGCGGCTATAGCATTCCTCGTCAAAAGATATGGTCCTGGGTTTGAGTCCCAGTGGACCATGCTTTACTTAATTTAAGCATAAATGTGTCGTAGTAGTTGACTTTTCCATAAATAAAAGAATATGAGGGTGTTTTTTGTAAAAATATGTCATGCCCAACTCCATCACTCATTGACAGGTGGGTCCATACACATGAATATACTCGTATACCATTTGCACGTTTAAGTCAAGTTAGGTAACCATAAAATTGTATTTTCAAAATTCTATGCAAGTTCTATGACTCTGAGCGATATTACCTCAAGTTTCCACATCATAGTAATATATACTCCCTTCATCCCAAAATTAATGTCGCGCACAGTAGTTTTTTGCAAAGACACCCTTGTCATTCTAAAACAGTAACAAGCAGGTCCCCTGACTCCTTTCTTCCTTTGTCTGTCGCCCATGTGTCGCCAGGGGCCGACGTCGTGGGATTCCGGCGCCGTGCTTGTGCTCCAGCACTTGCAGCCTTCCCGTCACGCCAACCCACCACCAGATGCCTACCTCTGCCACCCATCGCTCGACCATGGAGGCAAGTTGGTCTTCGATCCTCCAGGACCAGCCGGCACCCAGCTACGCGATTCCGCTGCCCAGCCGCCGCGTACCTACGCGACCAGAAACTACGTCGTCGCCCACCTACACCTGCACCGCCACAACTCCATCGCCGTCAAGAGCATGAAGTCCGCCGCAGATCCGCCATCCACCATCGTTCCGGCATCTTCCCCTGACGTCCACTCCAATCGATGAGCACGAGGTCCGCCACCCTCCGCTCCAATCGACGGCCAACTGCTCCTCTGCTATGTGAGCACCTCTGCTCGAATTGGTGTCCTTGGATCCATGAGCCTCTCTGCTCGAATTGGTGAACTGCCATGGTCATGTGTTCTCCTTTGCTCCTCTCAATGTGTTCTTGATCCTTCGCTGGTCCTTATTCCTCTATGTTGTGTTCAATTCAAGAGCAGCCACACTCAGCACATCACACCTGGTTCATTTCACACCTGTCAATTAGAGTAGCAATGTGAGGACCCCGAATCAATGCATACATGACACTAACTTATAAGGACATGCATACATGACCCAGCAACGAACGTGTCGGTCATCAGCGAATGAATCCGGGCTGTAGCAGCTGGGCTAGCAAGACTCGGGAGAATCCGGGCTGTAGCAGGCTAACAGGACTCCGGTAGACACCACGTGACATTTCCCCGAAGAGACAGACACTGGAACGAAGAAGGACAAATGCCGGCCAGCCTAAGTGTCCCGGAGCAGTAGCAAGCTACCAAGGCTCAGTGGAAGCACTAGGAGACATTTCCCAGTAAGAGATGCTACCAAGGATAAACAACTAGATAGTCAGATCCCACACATACCAAGCATTTCAATAACATACACACAATATGCTCGATATGTGCAAATACAACATGACATCACAACATGACTCTACAACTCAAGCATTTTATTCAATAGGCTCCAAGGAGCGATATATTACAAACATGGGTCTCACGACCCAACATTCAGAGCATACAAGTTAGAGCACAAGCGGAAGCTTAACATGTCTGAGTACAGATATCTATAAATGAAAAAGGCTGAGAAGGCTGACTATCTACCAGATCCTACCGAGGGCACAAGATCGTAGCTGAGGTAACAAGCTAAACATCGAAGTCCACGTGGAACTACTATCGAGACTATAGTCTCTCTGCAAAACATAAATTAAGCAAACATGAGTACAAATGTACCCAGCAAGACTTAAATCAGAACTAACTACATATGCATCATTATCAACAAAGGGGATGGTGGGTTTAACTGCAGCAAGCCAGCTTTGACTCGGTGGCTATCCTGAACTGCGACTGCAAGTAACTCCTTTGAGGTAGCGCACACGAGTCCACATATTCACCATATCAATACACCACTATGGATCCGCTCCCATCTCCTTACGAGAACGCCATCCATAGCACTCACGCTTATCTGGCGCATTTTAGAGTATCAACTTTCACTTGTCTATGAACTGTATAGGCAACACAGAGGTCCTTTACCGCGGACGCGGCTATTCGAATAGATGATGTTAACCCTGCACGGGTGTACTTCTTCACACACGCTCTCGCCACTTACCGCCATGTACACATCATGTATCTCGACAACCTTCAAGCGGAAGCCTGGTGAGGGTGTCGGCCACGACCTGACTAACCACACAAGTCTCTAGTCCAGGTTTATCGCTTATTCGGGTTCCATCCGCAAGGAGATCCGGCCGGGGTGTCGCACATGGCCCCAAACGATGTGAGCAGGGTTCCCAAGCCCACCATCCGGGTGCCACTTGGTACACCGTGCCACTGCACCTAGTCTGTCTCAAGCCCACCTTTACTGGGTGACACTTGGTAGACTACTAGCACTACCTACAAACACCGGAAACTAGTTGCAACTCCTGGATAGAGATCGAGTTGATTAATAAGTCGAGAGGGGCACTTAAGCATTCCAATGCGTGGTAGTAGCTGTTCATGGATCACAAACACAGAACTCAGTTCCTGAGTATGACTTCAATGAGACAACCCACCATGTACTCCTACCTGGCCTCTCACCACTACCTTTACCAAATTGTGTTCACACACTTAGCTCACACACAGTAGGACATGTTCATCACCATTCCAATTCATCCCCGATGAATCAGACCCGACTCAACTCTAAGAAGTAGTAGGCATGACAAACAAGCATAAATGAGTAGGCACATCAGGGCTCAAACAACTCCTACTCATGCTAGTGGGTTTCATCTATTTACTATGGCAATGACAGGTCATGCAGAGGAAAGGGGTTCAACTACCGCAACATGTAACAGTTGAATCGTTGTTGTCCTAATGCAGTAAAAGAGAGCAGGAGCGAGGGAGTGGGATTGTATCGGAATGAACAAGGGGGTTTTAGTTGCCTGGCACTTCTGAAGATAGTATAGTTCTTCATCGTTGTCATCAAACTCATCGTCAAAACCACGTCTATCGAGAGGGGACAAACCACCGACAAACAAGAGGGAACACAATCAATGCAATGCAACAATGTGATGCATGAATGTGACATGGCAATATGCTGTGATTTGAGCTAATGCAGCTAGCAATGATTTAAATGGGTTGGTTTGAACGCAAGATTCAAATTCAAACTCCACATAAGGCATTTCAGATGCCATTAACTCAAATTGTCATATACATTAGCTTTAGGTTGCTCAAACATGCATGAAAGTGCCATAAATAGATTCTTTGGATTTTTCTAATAATTTTTCATATAGAGTTTTTTTCATTTGGAGTTGCGGTTGATTTTATATGATTTTTAGAAGTTTTGGCTATTTTCTGAAATAAATAAATCATTTTTGATTTATTTTAATTCCAGAAAATACTTACTGCGTCAGCATGACGTAAGGCTGAGGTCAGCAGGTCAACGGGTGGCCTAGGTCAAACTGACCAGTGGGTCCCGAGTGTTAGTGTCTAACTAAACTAACCTAGCATAGTTAATACAAACCTAACTTAATTAGCCAGGCGGGGCCCGCATGCCAGTGGATCTGGGGGAGTCACACTGGGTCAACCCGGGTCAAACTCGTCGGAGTTGACCCGCGACTCGTCGCCGGCGAGGCCAGAGACGGAGGTGGGGCTCGGGATTACGCTAAGGGGCACGGTTCGAGCCGCGGCTGGGCGCGTTGGAGTGCCCTTGTTGGCGCACGTTGAAAGGGGGTGGCAGCAGGGCCTGTGGTGGCCGGAGGCGATGGCTACGAGCTCGGCAGCGGTGGCCGGTGTCTGAGCATGCGCGGGAACACGGTTGTGGTGGACTAGGCAATGCGTATGTGGAACCTAAGCCGTCTACGCGATGCGGCGAGCAGGATGGACGTGCGCCCAGGACCAAGTGGTCACCGGAGCATCGACGACGGTAAGCATGGGCGACGACGGGCTTCAGTTGTCGATGAAATGGCATCTACGGTGTGCAAACGAGAAAATGGAGAGGGTGGTTCGAGGGAGAGGCTCGCGGCGGTTGCAGTGGTGCAGACGGCGAGCTCGGAGGATGACCGGAGCAAACGGGGCGGCGGAGGCGATCTCGGCGGCCGCAGGTTCAAGATGACAACGGTGAAGACGAAACGGAGCTTCCCGGCTCACTTTGCGCGATGAGGAGGAAGAGCAGGTCGAGGCGGAGCTCTGGGATGCGTCGGGGAGGTGAGGTAGTGGCTCTAGGCGCGGGGTTACGGCGACGCGTCCATGGAGGCTTCGGCCATGGCGGGGAACGGGCGAGGGGAAGAGTGATGACCCACAAGTGTAGGGGATCTATCGTAGTCCTTTCGATAAGTAAGAGTGTCGAACCCAACGAGGAGCAGAAGGAAATGACAGGCGGTTTTCAGTAAGGTATTCTCTGCAAGCACTGAAATTGTAGGTAACAGATAGTTTTGTGATAAGATAATTTGTAACGAGTAACAAGCAATGAAAGTAAATAAGGTGCAGCAAAGTGGCCCAATCCTTTTTGTAGCAAAGGACAAGCCTGGACAATTTCTTATAATGAGAAAAGCGCTCCCGAAGACACACGGGAATTATCGTCAAGCTAGTTTTCATCATGCTCATATGATTCCCGTTCGGTACTTTGATAATTTGATATGTGTGTGGACCGGTGCTTGGGTACTGCCCTTTCTTGGACAAGCATCCCACTTATCATTAACCCCTATTGCAAGCATCCGCAACTACAAAAGAAGTATTAAGGTAAACCTAACCATAGCATGAAACATATGGATCCAAAGCAGCCCCTTACGAAGCAACGCATAAACTAGGGTTTAAGCTTCTGTCACTCTAGCAACCCATCATCTACTTATTACTTCCCAATGCCTTCCTCTAGGACCAAATAATGGTGAAGTGTCATGTAGTCGACGTTCACATAACACCACTAGAGGACAGACAACATACATCTCATCAAAATATCGAACGAATACCAAATTCACATGACTACTAAGAGCAAGACTTCACCCATGTCCTCAGGAACAAACGTAACTACTCACAAAGCATATTCATGTTCATGATCAGAGGACTATTAATATGCATTAAGGATCTGAACATATGATCTTCCACCAAGTAAACCAATTAGCATCAACTACAAGGAGTAATCAACACTACTAGCAACCCACAGGTACCAATTTTGTGGTTTTGGATACAAGATTGGATACAAGAGATGAACTAGGGTTTTGAGAGGAGATGGTGCTAGTGAAGATGTTGATGGAGATTGACCCCCTCCCGATGAGAGGATCGTTGGTGATGATGATGGTGATGATTTCCCCCTCCCAGAGGGAAGTTTCCCCGGTAGAACAGCTCCGCCGGAGCCCCTAGATTGGTTCCGCCAAGGTTCCGCCTCGTGGCGGCGGAGTTTCTCCCGTAAGCTTGCTTCTCGTTTTTTTCAGGGTAAAAGCCTTCATATAGCAGAAGATGGGCACTGGAGGGCCACCAGGGGGCCCAGGAGACAGGGGCCACGCCCAGTAGGGGAAGGGGGTGCCCCCACCCTGCTGGCTAGGGTGTGGGCCCCCTCTGGTACTTTCTTTGCTCATAAATTCTTATTGATTCCAAAAATGACTTCCGTGGAGTTTTAGGATTTTTGGAGCTATGCAGAATAAGTTTCCAATGTTTGCTTCTTTTCCAGCCAGAATTCCCGTTGCCGGCATTCTCCCTCTTCATGATAAACCTTGTAAAATAAGAGAGAATAGCTATAAGTATTGTGACATAACGTGAAATAACAACCCATAATGCAATAAATATCGATATAAAAGCATGATGCAAAATGGACGTATCTACTCCCCCAAGCTTAGACCTCGCTTGTCCTCAAGCGGAAGCCGATATCAAAAAATATGTCCACATGTTTAGAGATAGAGGTGTTGATAAAAATAAAATATGGACATGAGGACATCATGATCATTCTTATAAGAGCAACATATATAGATTTTGTCATATGATTTCTTATGCTCAAATAACAATCTATTCACAATGTCAAGTATGGTTCAGAAACTTCATTGCCTACTAGCAAACTATAATCTCAGTCATTGAAGCAATTGCAATTTATCATAACATCAGAAAGAGTCAAGAATAAAGCTTTTCAGCAAGTCCAGATACTCAACTATCATATATTCTTCGACAATTGCTAACACTCACGCGATACTTGTGGTTATGGAGTTTTAATCGGACACTGAGAAAGATAGGGGCTTATAGTTTCGCCTCCCAACGTATTCACCTTTGGGTGATGTCAACAAAAATAGCTCATGCTAACTTACATCCAATTGGATATATATATCAGGATCTTTCCAACACGAGGTGCTGGCCAAAGGATAAAATGAAAAAGGGAAAGGTGAAGATCACCTTGACTCTTGCAAAATGTAAAGACATAAAGTAAAAGATAGGCCCTTCGCAGAGGGAAGCAGAGGTTGTCATGTTCTTTTAGGGTTGGATGCACAAAATCTTAATGCTAAAGAACGTCACTTTATATTGCCACTTGTGATATGAACCTTTATTATGCAGTCCGTCACTTTTATTACTTCCATATCACATGATCATATAAAGCTTATTTTCTCCACACTAATAAGTCATACATATTTAGAGGGAAATTTTCATTGCTTGCAACATGACAACTTACTTGAAGGATCTTACTCAATCCATAGGTAGTATGGTGGACTCTCATGGCAAAACTGGGTTTAAGGATATTTGGAAGCACAAGTAGTATCTCTACTTAGTGCAAGGAATTTGGCTAGGATGAGGGGGAAAGGCAAGCTCAACATGTTGGACGATCCATGAGAATATACTTTAACTGAGATGTGAGAAAACATAAACCATTACATTGTCTTCCTTGTCCAACATCAACTCTTTAGCATATCATACTTAATGAGTGCTCACAATCATAAAAGATGTCCAAGATAGTATATTTATATGTGAAAACATCTCTTTCTTTATTACTTCCTATTAATTGCAACGATGACCAAAACTATGTTTGTCAACTCTCAACAACTTTTATGCCTCATACTCTTTATATGTGAAGTCATTACTATCCATAAGATCAATATGAACTCTTTTATTTCTTTTTATTCTTTCTATTTTCTCACGATCATAGCAAGACAGCAAAGCCCTTGACTCAACACTAATCTTTACTATATAGCTCACGGACTCAATTACATAGAGAGATCACAAAGCAAAACTCAAAACTAATTCATACCAAAGCTTTATTCTACTAGATCAAGATATTACTAAAAGGATCGAACTAAGTAAAACGGTAAAGATAGGAGTGTGATGGTGATACGATATCGGGGCACCTCCCCAAGCTTGGCAGTTGCCAAGGGGAGTGCCCATACCCATGTGATTATGTCCTCGGAGGTGGTGAAGAAGGAGTTGTTGATGATGTAGGCTTGTTGTCCATCTTCCAAGGCATAGGCTCACCATCATAGAAGGATGATCGGGTCTCCGGGATCCTCAAATCTGCAGCCAAACTCATCCTCTTGAATCTATATTCATACTCACAGTTTTGGTTTTGCAGGTCATAGATCTGGGCTTGGAGGTGCTCGATTTTCTCTTGAAGCTTGAAGATGGTCTCCCCAATGTCCTTGGCATCCAGCTTGTGGTTGTTGGTGAACTCTGCGATCATCATCTGGTTGGCGTTGAGTCCATGCTCCACCATCCCTTGACACCTGAAAAGTTGTTGTTCCATGGCTTCGAGCTTTGTCTCCACGCTTCCGGTACACCTTGGTCCCTCCACATCGCGGATGTGCAGCACCCCTTCACGCATCTCACTGGTTTCAGGGTGTTGCAGCACCTCCGCAAGATAGGGGTTGATAACCCTCTCGAAAAACTTGTCCTTGGGAGCGCTTGGAGATGTCATGGTGCTCTAGATCTATCACAAAAATAGCTCGAAACGAAAACAGAAGATTGTTGCATGATACGGTGGTCAAAACCTTCGGGATATTATATACTGAATTTTTACCGACCAAGAGAAGTAACGTGCAAGAAAACGGAGTCCGGGAGGCACACGAGGTGCCCACGAGACAGGGGGCGCGCCCAGTAAGAGTGGGCGCACCCTCCACCCTCGTGGAGGCCTCGTGTCCTTCCCGGATTACTTCTTGCTTTCCAAAATTCTTAAATATTCCAAAGCGGAGAAAAATTGCCATTAGAGCTGTTTTGGAGTCGGTTTACTTACTGTACCACATACGTATTCCTTTTCGGTGCCTGAAATGTTCTGGAAAGTGTCCCTTATGTATTCCTCCGAGGTTACAGTTTCAATAATATTAGTTTCAAGATTGATAGGATTACCTGAGATATAATGTTTAATTCTTTGACCGTTCACCACGCTCGGGCTTGTGCCTTCGAAGTTGTTGATTTTTATGGCACCGGAACAGTAGACCTCCTCGATAACGTAAGGACCTTCCCATTTAGAGAGAAGTTTTCCTACAAAAAATCTTAAACGAGAGTTGAATAGCAGCACATAATCACCTACATTAAACTCACGCTTTTGTATTCTTTTGTCATGCCATCTTTTAACTTTTTCTTTGAACAGCTTGGCATTCTCATATGCCTGGGTTCTCCATTCATCGAGTGAGCTAATATCAAATAACCTCTTCTCACCGGCAAGTTTGAAGTCATAATTGAGCTCTATAATAGCCCAATATGCTTTATGTTCAAGTTCGAGAAGTAAGTGACATGCTTCTCCATAAACCATCTTATACGGAGACATACCCATAGGATTTTTATATGCAGGTCTATAGGCCCATAATGCATCATCAAGTTTCTTGGACCAATTTCCTAGATCTGTTAACAGTCTTTTGCAAAATTAATTTGAGCTCTCTTTTGCAAAATTAATTTGAGCTCTCTATTGCAATTCTATGATTAACATCATATTAGCAAGCATTTTATGAAAGGCACCATGAATAAAATGTGAACCACCATCAGTCATGAGATATCTATGAACTCCAAACCTTGAAAAAATAACTTCTTTAAGCATCTTAATAAAGGTGTTATGATCAGCACTACTAGTTGGAATAACTTCTACCCACTTAGTAATGTAATCAACAGCAACTAAAATATGTGTGTATCCATTAGAGGCAGGAAAAGGTCCCATATAATCAAAACCCCAAACATCAAATGGTTCAATAACAAGAGATTAGGCATTTCTTGACGTCTACTAATATTACCAATTCTTTGACATTCATAACAAGACAAGACAAACTTACGAGCATCTTTGAAGAGAGTAGGCCAATAACAACCGGATTGCAATACCTTATGTGCAGTTCTATCTCCAGCGTGGTGTCCTCCATATGGTTCGGAGTGACACTTGTGTAGGATCTGTTCCTGTTCATGCTCAGGTACACAACGTCTAATAACACCATCTACTCCTTCTTTATAAAGGTGTGGGTCATCCCAGAAGTAATGTCTTAAATCATAGAAGAACTTTTTCTTTTGCTAGTATGTGAAAGTAGGTGGTATAAATCTAGCAACAATGTAATTAGCATAATTAGTATACCATGGAGTAGTATGAGAAGCATTAATGACCGCTAATTGTTCATCAGGAAAGCTATCATCAATAGGTAGTGGGTCATCAAGAACATTCTCTAACCTAGACAAGTTGTCTGCAACGGGGTTCTCAGCTCCCTTTCTATGAATAATATGCAAATAAAATTCTGGAAGCAGGAGAACCCATCTAATAAGTCTAGGCTTAGCATCCTTCTTTTCCATAAGATATTTAATAGCAGCATGATCAGTGTGAATAGTTACTTTACAATCAACAATATAAGGTCTGAACTTATCAAAAGCAAATACAACTGCTAAGAATTCTTTTTCAGTAGTAGCATAATTTCTCTGGGTAGTATCAAGAGTTTTACTATCATATTGAATAACATTTAATTTCTTATCAACTCTTTGCCCTAGAACAGCACCTACAACATAATCGCTAGCATCACACATAATTTGAAAGGGTAAATTCCAATCAGGTGGCTGAACAATAAGTGCAGTGATTAAAGCTTTGTTAAGTATTTCAAATGCTTCTACACAATCATCATCAAAGACAAAAGGAATATATTTTTGCAATAAATTAGTCAAAGGCCTAGAGATTTTAGAAAAGTCCTTAATGAACCTCCTATAAAAACCGGCATGACCAAGAAAATTTCTTATACCTTTAATGTCCTTGGGACATGTCATCTTTTCAATAGCATCAACTTTAGCTTTATCAACTTCAATACCTGTTTCAGAAATTTTATGCCCCAAAACAATGCCTTCATTAACCATAAAGTGGCACTTTTTTCCCAATTCAACACGAGGCTAGTGTCTTCACATCTCTGCAAAACTCGATCAAGGTTGCTCAAGCAATCATCAAAAGAGGATCCACAAACGGAGAAGTCATCCATGAATACCTGACAAATCTTTTCATAAAAGTCAGAGAATATAGCCATCATACATCTTTGAAAGGTAGAAGGTGCATTACATAAACGAAAAGGCATACGTCTATAAGCAAAAGTACCGAAAGGGCAAGTAAAAGTAGTTTTTGATTGATCCTCCGCTAACACAGGTATTTGAGAGAAACGAGAATAACCATCTAGAAAGCAGAAATGTGTATGTTTGGATAGTCTTTCTAGCATTTGATCAATAAAAGGTAAAGGGTAATGATCTTTCTTAGTAGCTTTATTTAATTTAGGGAAATCAATTACCATCCTATAACCTGTAATAATTCTTTGCAGGATCAATTCATCTTTATCATTATGAACGATAGTAATACCTCCCTTCTTAGGAATGCAATGGATAGGGCTTACCCAATCACTATCAGCAACGAGATAAATTATACATGCCTCAAGGAGCTTTAGTATCTCCTTTCTTACCACTACTTTCATCTTAGGATTTAACCGTCATTGAGGGTCTCTAACTGGTTTGGCATCTTTCTCCAATTTTATTTTGTGTTGGCATAGAGTGGTACTAATGCCCTTAAGATCATCCAGAGTATATCCAATAGCAGCACGGTGCTTCTTCAGAGTTTTCAATAATCTTTCCTCTTCTTGCTTTGAAAGGTTAGAACTAATAATAACATGATATATCTTCTTTTCATCAAGATAAGCATATTTAAGATTATCAGGTAAAGGTTTGAGCTCAAACATGGGATCACCCTTGGGTGGAGGAGGATCCCCTAGGATTTCAACAGGTAAGTTGTGTTTCAGAATAGGACCCTGTTTGTTGGGGATATAACTACTGAGTGTAAACCGCCCAGGAGGGTCCGGTTCACCTTCAACCATATTGAAGCTCATGAAGACCCAGAAGATGGCGTTTTACTAATGAAGCTTAGAGGCCCGGAGCCCAAAGGCAGATTAGGGCCCATAGTGGTAAACCGCCATAGTCATGTAACTTGTGTTGTAAAGGAGAGACCGAGCCGGACACTTGTATGAGCCGGCCTCAGGACTCTGTAAACCGGTCGGGCGTCAACCCGTGTATATAAGGGGACGACCCGGCGGCGGTTCAGGGACAAGAAATAACAACTCGAGAGCAAGGCATAGCATGTTTAGCTCCCTGCTCATCGAGACCCCAATAATCCCATCACAACTAGACGTAGGCCTTTACCTTCATCGAAGGGGCCGAACTAGTATAAAACCCTTGTGTCCTTTGTCCGGTTTAACCCCTTTAAGCTAACCCGTCGCGATGGCTCCACGACTAAGTCCTTTCACGAGGACATCTGACGTGATATTTCCACAACAGTTGGCGCCCACCGTGGGGCTATCGCACGATGGTTTCGAGTTCTTGAAGGGCACCTTTGAAGGACTCAAGGGATACACAGTGAGCCGGATGACTAAGAGTCGTCGCAGCAAGCTCTACATCGATGATGTAGGATGGGGCCCCGAGGCCGGCTCAATTGATTACGGGTACCGGGTCCCCTTTGGCGGAATTGACGCTTTCATCGGCAAGATCGGTGAACCGGGCCCTGAGCCGGACATCTGCACCGACCTCGTCAAGACGGCTCAGCGTGCAAGCCCCGCTCGGATTCAGCCCGTCCTGAAGCGTGCGTTTGTAGGATGTGTCCACGGGATCGGATCTGAACCGGTGTCCGAAGGTGAGACGGTCGCGTACTCCGACGGTGAATCATCCGCCGGTGAAACCGAGTCCCTGTACCAAGTTCATGACGGTGTGTTCGAAGGGTATTCCGATGGCACCAGTATTCCGGAATTTCTTGAACCGCCAAACCGAGTCAGAATCTTCATGGTCGGAACACAGCCAACTTTGCAGAATTCTACTGCGGCAGCATCCGGACCGGCGGCAGGGGCAGGAGGCTCCACGCGTCGGCCGGCTCAAGGTCTGTCTAGATTGATGGACGCCTGGGCGACGTTATTGGCAACAACAGTTACCCCAGAGACTCAGGATCGGCATAACGCGGAGGTGGCTAAGTTGCGGGATCAGATAACTCAGGCTAAAGAGGACTTGGCGGCTGAGGAGATCAGGATGGCTGAGGAACGGGCTGCTTTAGATGCCCAGGAGCAGAGGATTCAAGCTGAAAATTATCGACTTCTGATGGATTAGAACGCCTCGAATGAAGTATTCAGGAGGAGACATCGATCTCGCTTCCGGCGGATTACAATGCGATGAATCTTTTCGATACGCCAGGAGCAGGGACCAGCAACCCGGCAGCATCAAACCGGACTATCGCACCAAGGACCGGAGCGCCGGATCAACCTCAGGTGATGGGTCCACCCCGACGGATAGACAACCCACCGCGGTATACAACACCTCCGCCGGGTCACTTTTCTACCCCTTTGGATAATATGATAGCAGCAGCATCCCGGCTGGCAGCTATTCCGATAGAGGGTGAGTCACCAGCGGCGGTTGAGACATGGCGGGCCAGGGATCTTCTTTAGACTGCTATGACACAGCAGCAGGCTTACTCGTATAGTCGAGACAGGATTCACACGACCCCACGTCCGAGCAAAAGCTATAGCAGGCATATAGATGAACCGGAGGTGTCCAGCAGTGCGCGGCGCCATATTGTCCCTCAAGGACCCAATCCGGCGCATGGAGAGGTGAACGCTCAGGACGTGGTGGACAATGGCAGGGCACGAAGGGAGGCCACTTTAGCAGCACAGTATACGGGTCGTTATCAACCCGCCCCGGTTCAGCCAGCAGCGTCAGTAGACCGAGGCACCGGGCTTGCCTTCAGTTCCTGTGGAGTATTGTGTCTCATTCCGGCTCTACGTAATGTGCGGCTGCCTAAAGATTTCAAGGGCCCACGTAAGGTACCTAATTACACCCCTCATCAAGCACCCGATGCATGGGTGGAAAGTTATGAGATGGCAATGGAGATGCTGGACATGGATGAAGCGGCTTGTGCAAAGTACTTCACGATGATGTTGGAAGGAACAACCCGCACATGGTTGAAGAACCTGGCAGCTAACTCCATCGAGTCATGGGACCAATTGAAGGCCCAGTTTATAGCAAATTTCAAGGATACATGCAAACAACCTATGTCTATTGTGGATCTGGATGCCTATGTTCAAAGAGAGAATGAGTCGACAACTCATTGGGTGCGCTGAGTTTCAGAAGTTCTGCACTCGTCGGACCGGATTAATGCTGGCCAGGCAATCATAACATTGGATCGTAATTGCCGGTTTAAGTCACTGAAGATGAAGTTGGGACGGCTTAAGCGCCACTACAATGACATGGGAACACATATGGTAGCCTTGCTTAAGTATGCCGATTCTGATAATACCAAGGATCCCGATTCTGATGAGGAGAAACTGGAGAAGGGAAAGAAGAACGGCGGTGCAAATGGACAGCAGCACAACCAAGGGGGCCATGGGAATAATGGTAAGCGCAAAGCAGATAATTCAGATTTTGTGGCTAACACCAATATGCAGCATCATAAGGGTAAACCGCCCCAGCGCGGTGGCGGTATGAATCTGGAGGGTTTGTTAAACCAGCCCTGCCCAAAGCACGGGACCAAGGAGGTTCCAGCAACACATCTTTGGAAAGATTGTCACATTATGAAGGGGTTCAAAAACTCTGATATCTTTCGGTATGATCAGGGTCCATCGGGCGGTTCAGGTCCAGGTTTTCATGGTGGCGGCGGTTCAAACTCTGGATTTCAGAATAACCAGGGCAACCAGAACAACCAAGGTGGTAATAACCAACAGAATAATCAGGGAAATCAGCAGCAGTCAGGTTATCAGAGTCACCCAAAGCAGTTGAATGGTGGGCAGTATCATGTGTTCACTACTAGTTTGTGCAAGCGTGATCAGAAGATTCACAAGAGGGCAGTTAATGTTGTTGAACCGGCAGTACCATGTTATTTGCGGTGGTCCGAGCAACCCATTGTGTGGAGCAGAGAGGATCATCCGCCCCCGGTTGACAATCCGGGTCACCTGGCCTTAGTGGTGGCACCTCAGGTGGGAGGTTATAAGTTCACCAAGGTGCTTATGGATGGAGGGAGCAACATCAACATTCTGTATTATGAGACCTTCCGTCGCATGGGGTTGACAGACAAGAGTCTTAAACCGTCAAACACTGTTTTTCATAGTGTAGTGCCAGGTAAATCGGCATATCCTGTTGGTAAGATCGCTCTGGAGGTTGTGTTTTGTGATGAGCATGACTCCCGGTCTGAAACATTGACCTTTGAAGTGGTGAAGATCCAGAGCCTGTACCATGCACTGTTTGGACGACCGGCTTATGCAAAGTTCATGGCAAGGCCTTGTTATATTTATTTGCAGCTCAAGATGCCGGGTCACAAGGGGACCATCACAGTTCACGGAAGTCGTAAGATCGCTTTGGATTGCGAGGAAGGAGATGCGGCTTATGCTGGGTCGGTTTGTGCTGCACAGGAGTTGAAACATTACAGGGACAATGTTGATTCGGCAGACATGACCCCTCTGAAGAAGCCCACCACTGAGCATGACCCAAACCTAAAATTCAAACCGGCTGATGAGACTAAACTTGTTGACTTTGCTCCTGGCGATTCATCCAAACAGTTTAGCATCAGCACAAATCTGGAGCCTAAATAGGAAAGAGCACTCATCGAGTTCATCCGTGAGAACCGGGACATTTTTGCATGGAAGCCTTCTGACATGCCAAGTGTCCCGAGGGAACTCGCTGAGCACTCTCTCAATATTGATCCCAAGTTTAAACCGGTCAAACAGTTTCTTCGCCGCTTTAACGAGGAAAGACGCAAGGCAATCGGTGAGGAGGTGGCCCGGCTGTTGGCTGCTGGTTTTATTGTTGAAGTGTTTCACCCTGAATGGTTGGCTAATCCGGTGTCGGTTCTTAAGAAAAACGGCACTTGGCGCATGTGTGTGGACTACACAGATTTGAACAAGGCTTGTCCAGCCGATCCTTTTGCTCTCCCGCATATTGATCAGATCATTGATGCGACGGTGGGTTGTGAGCGTTTGAGTTTCTTGGATGCTTATTCAGGTTATCATCAGATCAAAATGGCAGTGAAGGACCAGGATAAGACCGCCTTCATCACTCCCTTTGGAGCCTTCTGCTATGTTTCTATGCCTTTTGGGCTCAAGAGTGCCCTGGCAACTTATCAACGATGTGTGCAAAATTGTCTTCACACTCAGATTGGGCGCAATGTTCATGCCTATGTTGATGACATTGTAGTAAAATCCAGGAAGAAGGAGACATTGATAGATGATCTCAAGGAGACCTTTGACAATCTGCGTGTTTACAAGATGATGCTCAATCCGGACAAGTGTGTTTTCGGTGTTCCGGCTGGCAAGCTTCTGGGTTTTCTGGTGTCCAACAGAGACATTGAAGCTAATCGGGAGAAGATTAAAGCGATTACATCTTTGGCTAAACCGGCGTGCATTAATGATGTTCAGCGTCTGGCAGGTCGAATTGCAGCCCTAAGCCGGTTTATCAGCCGTTTGGGAGAGAATGCGATCCCTCTATATCAGATGTTGAAGAAAATAGACACCTTTGTCTGGAGTGATGCGGCTAATGCGGCGTTTGAAGACTTGAAGCGGCAATTGGCTGAACCGCCGGTCCTTGCTGCTCCGGTTGACAAAGAGCCCTTGTTATTGTACGTGGCTGCTAATGCCCGTGCTGTCAGTGTGGCAATTGTGGTGGAGCGCAAGGAGGATGGTAAGGAATATCCGGTTCAACGACCGGTTTACTATATAAGTGAGGTGCTCATCGAGTCAAAGCAACGATATCCGCATTGGCAGAAGCTGGTCTATGGGGGTTTTATGGCAAGTCAGAAGCTCAAGCAATACTTTCAAGGCCATCTCATTACAGTGGTCAGTTCAGCTCCTTTGGGTGATATAATTCAGAACAGGGAGGCAACTGGCCGGGTTGCAAAGTGGGCCATTGAGCTTGGTCCCCATGGGTTGAAGTATATGCCTTGAACATCCATCAAATCTCAGGCACTTGTCGACTTCATCAATGATTGGACCGAGTTACAGGCACCAGAGGACAAACCGGATAACACATACTAGACTATTCACTTTGATGGGTCCACGCAATTGGAGGGCTCGGGGGCTGGAGTTGTCCTTACTTCCCCTCGAGGTGATAAAATTCGTTATGTCCTTCGTTTAATGTTCCCCTGTACTAACAATGCAACTGAGTACGAGGCTTTACTCCACGGTCTCCGTGTGGCCAAGGAGATGAATTTAAGCCGGGTACGATGCTTTGGAGATTGTGATCTGGTGGCCCAACAAGTTTCTAGCACTTGAGATTCTAAGGATCCACTCATGGCAGCTTACAGACGCGAGGTGGATATTGTGGTGGGTCACTTCAAAGGGTATCAGGTTGAGCATATTGATCGGCGCAAAATCGAAGCGGCAGACGCTTTAAGCTGGCTGGGATCTCAGCGTAAACCGGTACCTCCCAATACCTTTCTAGATATCTTGCATAACCCGTTTGTTAAGTTGCCTACAGAGGAAGATTTAGCTGTTCCTAATCCGGAGGCCCAATTGGTGGCCGCTTTACATGTTGTTCCGGATTGGACGGTTCCATATTTGGCGTATATGAACCGGGGCGAGTTACTAGATGATGAAGTTCTGTCCCGACAGATAGTCTAGCGATCCAAATCCATGGTTATTCACAATGGTGAGTTACACCGCTGCAGCATTTCAGGCGTATTCCAGCGTTGTGTTTCTCCGGAAGAAGGCCAAGAGATTCTACGTGAGATTCACGAAGGGGATTGTGGTCACCATGCCGGTTCAAAGTCCCTGGTTGCTAAAGCTTTTCGTCATGGATTCTACTGGTAGACAGCTCATGCTGATGCTGAGGATCTGGTAAAGTGGTGTGACGCTTGTCAGAAGTTTTCACGCCGAGCTCATGTTCCGGCTCAAGAATTGAGGATGATTGCCATCACTTGGCCGTTTGCCACTTGGGGACTTGATATGGTGGGGCCCTTTAAACGATCCAAGGATATGAAGACCCACCTATTGGTGGCGGTTGACAAGTTCACTAAATGGGTTGAAGCGGAGCCCGTCAGCAAGTGTGATGCGGCTACGGTGGTTCAATTTCTTAAAAATATTATCTTACGCTTTGGCTTTCCACACAACATCATCACGGATAATGGCACAAACCTTTCGAAAGCTGAGATGGAGGACTTCTGTCAGAGAGAGCACATCCGGCTTGACTTAGCATCCGTGGCACACCCCCAGTCCAATGGTCAAGCTGAGAGAGCTAATCAAGAAATCTTGAAGGGCATCAAACCCCGACTCATGGTTCCTTTAAAGCGAACGCCGGGTTGTTGGGTGGAAGAATTACCTTCTGTATTATGGAGCATCAACACCACCCCCAATAGATCAATGGGTTACACACCTTTCTTCAAGGTTTACGGGGCAGAGGCGGTCCTCCCAAGTGATATTCGTCATGATTCGCCCCGGGTTGCCAATTATGTTGATGCGGACAATGAGCAAGCACGCCAGGAGGCGTTGGACCTATTAGATGAAAAACGGGACATGGCTTTGGCTCGTTCGGCGGTTTATCAGCAAGACCTGTGGCGTTATCACAGCCGCTGGGTTAAAACAAGAACCTTTCAAGAAGGCGACTAGGTGCTCCGGCTCATCCAGGATCAGACCGATATGCACAAGTTATCCCCACCTTGGGAAGGGCCCTTTGTGGTCAGCAAGAATCTGCATAACGGATCATACTACCTCATTGACGTTCGAGACAACTCATGCAGTTCTGAGGAGGAGACCCGGCGGCCGTGGAACATAGCTCTCCTTCGGCCTTACTATACTTGAGCCATAGGCTTCTCTTATGTACATATTTCGACAATGTATATATTATGATCAATATAATAAACCAGCATCGTTGCTATAAGTAGGGCCTCTGCTGTTTTTTCTCAAATATCTTTTGAGTTACATGGGGGCTTCAGCTGGCAAAGTGAAGTACTACCTGTTAAACCGGCTATCATGCCACAATACAGCTTGGGAGCTTCACACCCAAGGGGCCAAAGAGAGTCTGATGCTAAGCACAGCTCAAACATAGGCACCCAATGAGCACAGCTCACAAAGTTACTTGGGGGCTCTTTGTGTAAAGTAACAAAGAGTTTGAAAGGACCCTTGTAATTGGGTATCGACCCACGGCTTGGAAGCCTGGTGTATTCACCTAAAACCCCGGGTTAAACTGCCTTCATCAAGTAAGCCACTCCTATCCAGGTAATCCTGGCATGACCCACCGAACGTTTGACAGTTACTCTCATTGAGACCCTGAACTTGTCAAAGTTAAAATGACGATTGGTTAGTTGGAGGTCCATCTTAAAAGGCTTTGTCAAATGGTTTAACTCAGCGGCCTGGCAGCCCACGAAAAGCCTTGAATTTGGGCCTGGCAGCCCTCGAAAAGCCTCGACTACACGGTTTTATTTGCCTTTGTCAAGATTTTTCTCCTTTTTGGAAGAATTTTATGTTAAACCGGTGTTTGTTGACCCGTATGGCTTTTCAGTCATTATACTAACCCGGTGTTTGTTAACCCGGCTTGGCTTTCAACTACACGTTGTCAGACCATATTATCAAACCGGTGTTTGAAAACCCGGCCTGGCTTTGAATACATGTCGCCAGTTTGATCATCTGGTGTTCATCATAACCCGGCATGACTTATTACACACCATCATTACATGGTGAGAGTTATAAAAACTCAAGATTCGGGTCTTCACCCTTACTACAATTGAAGTTGGTAAACCAACTAAGTGATTTCATATCACAGGTATGATTGATTTTATATTCTAATATTTATTCAGCTCTGGTTGTCAGCCAGGCTTTATCTTGGGCATTATGACCCGTCCGGCGGTAAACCGCCAGGACAACTCTTTCTATGCAGATATCAGAAATCGCATGAATATTATCATAGTGTAATCAAGCACAGCAAATATCATGGCGGATCGACAAAGTCATGCATCAGTGCCATAGAGCAAAGTATTTTAACTAGCCTATTACAAGGCGCTTTGAGGCCCAAAATAATAATTGTTTTTCATAACACAAAGTCTAACAACAACCAGATTGCCGGATCAAGATTCATCGCCGGCTTGACGTGATGTTGATGGATTTTCATGCGTCGGTTCAGCCTCCTCCTCTCCACCCAGTGGCTGCAAGTCAACGCTGGTCCAGTCAATCCGGGTTAAAGCTTCAAAGACAGCCTCTTCACTTATAAGATTTGACGGTTCAATGTCAGGAGCATAAGTGTGCTTACGAATTGGCGAAATAAGATTCTGCACTTCCTTCACAACCGTGTCAACTCGATGGTTGTTGGCATCATAGAAAGACCGATGCAAAGTCAAATTCACCTCGTCAGTCAACTGACTTGCTGCTGGACGCATCTCCTTGGTCAAAGCCTTCAGGGCGTCATTATCGAATATTGATCCGTTTTCTTGTTCGTCGGGATAACCCTTGGCGATGTCAACTGGGTCCAGGTCAGCTATCCACGATTTGGCACGAGTCAGTGCTAGTAAAGCACCCGCTCTTGCAGCCGATCGCTTCACCTCTTCTATCTGAGCAGGAGTCATTGACAGCCTGGCCAATGTATCTTTGATCAAGGTAGGCGTCGGTTTGTTGTATGAAGCTGCAGATATAACTCGTTGTGCACCAGTATACAGTTGCTCAATCAATGTGTACGCCACCTTCAATTTCATCTGCATATCTGCGCCTAGATGAGCAATGCGACTTCCTGCGACGGTTTAAGAATTTAATGTTAAATCGGCAGAGTTGAAAATACTTCAGAGTAGGCTATTATAAAGCACTTACCAAAAATGGCAGTTGTCATGGCGTTGACTTGATGTTTCAGCCCAGTCAGCTCTTCTTCAGCCAGTTTAAAGGCCGCTTCGGCGTCTTCAGCCCGTTTCAACAGAGCAGCCTTTTCGGTTTCCCAGTTAGTGCGTTCCCTTTGGAAGCCATCTTTCAATTGTTCCATGGCAGTCAAAGCGCCCCTTAGCTCCTCTTTGGATTTCGAGGTCTCTTCTTGCTGGGACTTAATGTTTTCTTGAAGATCGGCGAGTTGAGATTCTTTGGTCTTTATATCAGCCTACAAAGTCAGATGCTAAAACGGTTAATATCTCTTCAAGTCCCAACTACATAACAAATTATACACTTGGCACTTGGGGGCTAATGCGGATTGCTTCTTAAACCGGATATTTGGAAGTCCCAAGGTTCAATACAAGTATTCAACTTGGCACTTGGGGGCTAATGCCTAATTGATCAGTTAAGTACAAGATGAAGGCAGTTGATAAGACAAAGTGTTAAACAGAAAGTCCCGGTTCATCTTGATAAGGTAAACCGGCCCTTGGGGGCTACTCATTTAAAGTGTCCTTAATATCAGAAGACCCGGTTTGTCTACGAGAGATAAACCGACCCTTGGGGGCTACTATGGACTGGATATATATTGCAAGCAAATTTGAAGTGTTTTAAAGATTACCTCATAACGCTCCTTCATTAAGTTCACTAAACCAGCCTCATAATCCCGGCTTGTGAAGAGGCGGTTTAGAAATCCGGAATGAAGCTCTTCGGCGCTAAGGTTAACAAAACTGGACAAGTCTGTCTTCCCTTTCCCCTTGCTCATAGCTGCAAATTCCTCCTTAGCAGTGTGCTTTGACAAAACAACTGGGTTGCCAGGGGCAGTGAAACCATGACCAGTGATAACAACATCATCATCGCCACCTTTTGAGGGGGTTGGCGGATTAACAGTATCCCTGGCCGGGCTTGACACGTCATCGCCCTTGGCTGGGCTTGGAGGATCAGCATGCGGACTGGATGGATTGACTTCTGGCGCTTCAACATATGTATCCTGACTTTGAGGTACAAGATCATCAATGGCAATATCAGCTTCTTTGTCAGCGCCCTCTAAAATTCTATCCGGTTCAACTTCTCCAGTTGGGACAGTGGTCTTTGCTTTCTTGCTCAGACGAGCTTTGGCACTGTGGTATTCAAATAAGAGGTTAGTTGGTAAACCGGTGCAAAAAGACAAGATTAAAAATTGTATCCTTACCCAGGGACGGTCTTGAGGGGAGGCATCTGAGTGGTGGATGAACCGCCAGATGAAGAATTAGAAGACACCTGGTAATTCGAGTCAGACGGATTAAGAGGGTCACGGAAGCAACCCTTCAAGGTATAAAGACTTTCGGGGGAACAAGAAACCTCTGGATGGTGTTTCCAGTTTGGTGTATCTGGTAAACCGGAAGAAGTGACCTGTTGGCCGCTGTGCCGGGTTGTGCGACGACCTTCATGTTGTTGTGTCTTCAAAGAAAATTGTGGATCAAAAAGAGGCAAGGGGAGAGAAAGGAAAGACCCGTCGGCTTTATTTATAAGGAGAAAAGGATAAGTGGCTGGCGCAAAAATCGAGGAGCTTGAAGCGGCAACAAAGAGCGCGCCTGTCGCCTCGATCTTCAGGATACCATTAATGAAGGGAATCTTTTTAATCTTTTTATACAGAGATGACATCATGATGATCCGTTGTTGTGTCCGGAGGATGACGTCACGGCGGTTTGACAAAGTTTACAGGGGAAGACAACATGGCGGTTTACGAGGAATATAAGGAGATGTTCACAGAATTTCTTTAAGTATTGAAGATTGACATGAAGAGGTTCAAATCAATCTGGGGCCTAATGTTGGGGATATAACTACCGAGTGTAAACCGCCCAGGAGGGGCCGGTTCACCTTCAACCATATTGAAGCTCATGAAGACCCATAAGATGGCGTTTTACTAATGAAGCTTAGAGGCCTGGAGCCCAAAGGCGGATTAGGGCCCATAGTGGTAAACCGCCATAGTCATGTAACTTGTGTTGTAAAGGAGAGACTGAGCCGGACACTTGTATGAGCCGGCCTCGGGACTCTGTAAACCGGTCGGGCATCAACCTGTGTATATAAGGGGACGACCAGACGGCGGTTCAGGGACAAGAAACAACAACTCGAGAGCCAGGCATAGCGTGTTTAGCTCCCTGCTCATTGAGACCCCAATAATCCCATCACAACTAGACGTAGGCCTTTACCTTCATCAAAGGGGCCGAACTAGTATAAACCCTAGTGTCCTTTGTCCGGTTTAACCCCTTTAGGCTAACCCGTTGCGATGGCTCCGCAACTAAGTCCTTTCACGAGGACATCTGACGTGATATTTCCACGACACTGTTGAAGGAATACTTCATCTATTTCCCTTCTTTCATTCATAAACATCATTTCATGGTCTAGCAAATATTGTTCTAACGGATCAGTAGGAGGTACGGCAATAGAAGCAATACCAATAGTTTCATCCTTACTAGGCAATTATTTATCACGGGGTTGTCTACAGAATTTAGCAAAATTAAACTCATGTTTCATATCCCCCAAGCCAATTGTAACAACGTCCTTTTCACAATCAATCTTAGCATTAACAGTATTCAAGAAGGGCCTACCAAATATAATGGGACAAAAGCTATCTTGTGGGGAACCTAGAACAAGAAAATCAGCAGGATATTTAACTTCCCCACACATGACTTCGACATCTCTAACAATCCCAAATGGCTTAATAGTTTCTCTATTGGGAAGCTTAATTGTAACATCAATATCTTCTAACTCAGCAGGTGCAATATCATGCATAATTTCTTCATATAAGGAAAAAGTTATTGCACTAGCACTAGCACCTATATCACATAAGCCATGATAACAATGATCTCCTATTTTAATAGAAATAACAGGCATGCCTACAATAGGTCTATGTATCTTAGCATCTGGTCTGGCAATATTAGCAGTTTCACCACAGAAGTAAATAACATGCCCATCTATATTATCATCCAAGAGATCTTTAACCATAGAAATACTAGGTTCAACTTTAATTTGCTCAGGAGGTGTATATTTTCTAGTATTACTCTTACGGACCACGATTGAAGCTTTAGCGTGATCCTTTATCCTAACAGGGAAAGGTAGTTTCTCAACATAAGTAGTAGGAACAATAGGATCATTATAATTGATAGTATTTTCTTCAACTGTAACAAGTGCAACTACTTTAACTTCAATGGGAGGATTATATTTAAACCACTTCTCCTTAGGGAGATCAACATGAGTAGCAAAAGATTCACAGAAAGAAGCTACTATCTCAGAGTCAAGTCCATATTTAGCGCTAAATCCACGAAAAGCATCGGTATCCATAAAAGATTTAACACAATCGAACTTAGGTGTCATACCTGACTCCTTACCATCGTCTAAACCCCAATCCTCAGAGTTGCATTTAATTCTTTCCAATAAATCCCACTTGAATTCAGTAGTCTTCATCATATAAGAACCAACACAGGAAGTATCGAGCATGGTGCGATCATTGAGAGAAAGCCGAGCATAAATTTTTTGAATAATCATTTCTCTCAAGAGATCATGATTGGGGCATGAATATAACATTGACTTAAGCCTCCCCCAAGCTTGAGCGATGCTTTCTCCTTCGCGAGGCCAGAAATTATATATGTAATTACGATCATAGTGAACAAGATGCATAGGATAGAACTTCTTGTGAAATTCCAACTTCAATCGTTTATAGTTCCAAGATCCCGTAACATCACATAGCCTGTACCATGTCAATGCATCTCCCTTCAAAGATAAAGGGGATACCTTCCTCTTAACAACATCATCAGGGATACCTGCAAGCTTAAATAATCCACAAACTTCATCCACAAAGATAAGGTGTAAATCAGGATGCAATGTTCCATCTCTTGCAAAGGGATTAGCTAGCAGTTTTTCTATCATACTCGAAGAAATCTCAAAGTAAATATTTTCAGTAGGTTCAGTAGGTTGAGGAGCAACTCTTTTCTCTACTGGTCAGTGCGCAGATTCCCGGAACAAGCCCCTCAAAGTATTAGTTTCCATAGTAACAAGCGACAGAAAATTTCAGCACACTATATAAATGTTTCCTTACCAAGTTCCACTCACCAAAGGCGCTTCACTCCCCGGCAACGGCGCCAGAAAAGAGTCTTGATGACCCACAAGTATATGGGATCTATCGTAGTCCTTTCAATAAGTAAGAGTGTCGAACCCAACGAGGAGCAGAAGGAAATGACAAGCGGTTTTCAGTAAGGTATTCTCTGCAAGCACTGAAATTGTTGGTAACAGATAGTTTTGTGATAAGATAATTTGTAACGAGTAACAAGCAATGAAAGTAAATAAGGTGCAGCAAGGTGGCCCAATCCTTTTTGTAGCAAAGGCCAAGCCTGGACAATTTCTTATAATGAGAAAAGCGCTCCCGAGGACACATGGGAATTATCGTCAAGCTAGTTTTCATCATGCTCATATGATTCACATTTGGTACTTTTATAATTTGATATGTGGGTGGACAGGTGCTTGGGTACTGCCCTTTCTTGGACAAGCATCCCACTTATCATTAACCCCTATTGCAAGCATCCGCAACTACAAAAGAAGTATTAAGGTAAACCTAACAATAGCATGAAACATATGGATCCAACTCAGCCCCTTACGAAGCAATGCATAAACTAGGGTTTAAGCTTCTGTCACTCTAGCAACCCATCATCTACTTATTACTTCCCAATGCCTTCCTCTAGGCCCAAATAATGGTGAAGTGTCATGTAGTCGATGTTCACATAACACCACTAGAGGAGAGACAACATACATCTCATCAAAATATCGAACGAATACCAAATTCACATGACTACTAATAGCAAGACTTCACCCATGTCCTCAGGAACAAACGTAACTACTCACAAAGTATATTCATGTTCATGATCAGAGGAGTATTAATATGCATTAAGGATCTGAACATATGATCTTCCACCAAGTAAACCAGTTAGCATCAACTACAAGGAGTAATCAACACTACTAGCAACCCACAGGTACCAATTTGTGGTTTTGGATACAAGATTGGATACAAGGTTGGACACAAGAGATGAACTAGGGTTTTGAGAGGAGATGGTGCTGGTGAAGATGTTGATGGATATTGACTCCCTCCCGATGAGAGGATCGTTGGTGATGACGATGGTGATGATTTCCCCCTCCCAGAGGGAAGTTTCCCCGGCAGAACAGCTCCGCTGGAGCCCTAGATTGGTTCCTCCAAGGTTCCGCCTCATGGCGGCGGAGTTTCGTCCCATAAGCCTGCTTCTCGTTTTTTCAGGGTAAAAGCCTTCATATAGCAGAAGATGGGCACCGGAGGGCTACCAGGGGGCCCAGGAGACAGGGGGCGCCCCACACCCTCCTAGCCAGGCTGTGGGCCCCCTCTAGTACTTTCTTTGCTCATATATTCTTATTAATTCCAAAAATGACTTCCATGGAGGTTCAGGATTTTTGGAGCTGTGCAGAATAGGTTTCCAATATTTGCTCCTTTTCCAGCCAGAATTCCCGCTGCCGGCATTCTCCCTCTTCATGATAAACCTTGTAAAATAAGAGAGAATAGCCATAAGTATTGTGACATAACGTGAAATAACAACCCATAATGCAATAAATATCGATATAAAAGCATGATGCAAAATGTACATATCTGAGAGCTAGGGAGGGAGAGATCGATCCAAACGGGTCTGGGGGGGGGGTGGCGTGGCGCTATGGAAGGCTCAAGGCGCCCCGGGGAAGCAGGAGGTGACTTGGCGCGTGTGCGCCCGCGTCAGGCACACGCCCTGCCTACTGGCCTGAGGAGGAAGACGACAGGAGCTGCGGTGGTGGGCTGGGCCACCAGCTGGCCGCCAGGTAAGTGGGCCTCCAGGTGGGTTCTCTTCTCTTTCTTTTATTTTCTGTTTTTCTATTTTTCTGCAACTTTAGAGCTTTATTAAAAATACTAAAACTAACTGAAAAATCATGAAACTTCTTATGCCCACTGTTTGGAATATTTCCAACAGTAAACATTTTAGTTTTTGATTATTTGGACATTTAAAATATTTATAGTATTTAAATGCCTAAATGCAAATAGTGTATGATTTAATCGAGTGACCTTATGTTTCCTAGAAAATTGTGCACCATTTTTGTCAGAGGTTCTAGACCAAGGCAAAGACGATGAATTTTAGAAGGGCATTTCAGGTTCATTGAAAAGAATTTTCTTAAACCCTAGTTGGTTTAAGTGCTGATGGGGGTTTCTGTCATCCCCATTTCAACTTTCTGGGGGATTTAAACATGATGCAACACCAGATGCTAGCGCTAGGCAGACCAGAACTAAGGATGTGACAACTCACCCCCACTAAACAAGAATCTCGCCCGGAGATTCAAGCGTAGGGTAAGATGAAGGGGGAACCCAAACTAACACAATCTTCATGATCCAGGTGGCACTTCATAAGAATGTTTATTCGATCACCATCATTGTCTCGATGTCCTGCTCTGAGAACTCTAACTAACATGACAATGAGAGGGAAGGGGAAACTCTAGAAGGATCGACCTTATCGAAGATCGAACAACTCATGGTCAACTCACGGAATGAGACATAGCAACATCTCTCGAGCTGAGACACAAAGCACACATCTAGAGGGATGGAGTGGAACAGATGACGAGGGTTAACTAGGTAGACAACAATTTCACACTTAAGATGGTGGTGAGCGGTTGTCAACGTAGCAAGGATTTGAGTTGCCATGATACCAAAATGGGACATCTTGGAGGAGGGTGATTCGTGGAATTGTTACCTTAAGTGGCAAAAAGAATTACCTTTGATATAGAGATCATTGAGACTCTCTATACCAGCCTAGGGCAAATCTCGTGCGATCGTTTGGAGGAGTTCGGTAGAATGGCATACTCGGACTAGTATGGATGATGTAGATTACCTTGTTGAAGACAACGCAATGGATGATTTTGCTTATCATCGGAGATGGATGGAGCCCATGGTAGGACCTCTTGGAAAATGATCCTGATCAGTAATTATTGAGAAGGGCAGTCCATGGTAGGGTGGCACAATGGCGGTGCAAGCTGGAAACAAAATGCAAATAATGGGAATGATTCTAGAAATTGGGGAGAAATCCAACAGACAAGAGTGTTCCACTGTTGAAAAAGTTATAGCATAACCGAAAAAATCTGGGGGCAATCCCAGTTAGTTCCGATGATAGCACCTAGTGCTTGCGCGTGCTCTCAAGAACTTGAGCATTTCCATATTCATCAAGGTTTTACCAACATCCATGTCAAGGATCCTGGCAACACAACATACTACCATGATGAATAGTGACGGATGATGCAGATGCAAAAGAGGATAACACCTTCTCAGATTTTCACCTTAGCAAGGCCAAGGAATCAGAAATCCGTATGATCGACCGAGATACGTTTAGCACTGCGCTTCTAATGTTTCCTTGATGTACTAGCGTATCCCACTCATAGATATGGTTTGATATCTAGAACATCTAGTAAAAGGTCGGACTTCGGGAGCACAAAGATCCATAAGGAACAACTACTGGGATAAATCCTACGAGATCCTTATGGGGAGGTGGCCAACTTCCTCAATCAAGATACTACAATTATAGGTCTTCCGGCTGGGTGTGTTGGCCACGACATCCACTATACCGGGTTACAGAGAGACCGATACTATAGTTCTTGGGAAATGTTCCAACCATCAAATCTGCCTGAGATTCAGATCTGGTTGATGTCAGAATATTCCAGACTCATCAGGTCTAGAAAAAAATGAAAGTTTGCAACACAAATCGACGAGATGGCGTTGCAAGATTCTCGGGAATAAACTACGATAGCAAGCTCCAAAACATGAGCTGGTTCTACTACATACATGTGAACACGTTGTCCCAGACAAGCATGACCGCGTAGTAGTCTTATAATAAAACACTGCCGAGTCCTGGTTGGGAACCATCATCGAGGATATCAAAGTCCTGGTGCACTTATCAATGAACTTCTTATCCTTTAACAAATCAATCAGTGGCTTGGTGTGCTAGGAATACGTATAGAATGAAGATGATCAGTCTATCAGACCATAGAATACTTCGCACGTGCATGACTGACTTGGGATGATTCCATAGGAGGCAACATTGACTTTCTTGAATCCACGGCGGCAACTTGCATCAAATGCACATGAACTGGAGAAAGTCACTTCTTACATCCGAACATATGCTTCATGAGTTAGCATGAAGAAATGCTTATAGAAGTTTCCAATACTAGTTGAATGTTCAACACGAGTCATGGAGGAGACGCAATGCAGCTAATGAGCTCAACAACAAATCATCGAGATCTCCATGTAAATGGAATTCCATAATCATGTGAACAAGGTGATAGCATTGGTCAGACCAAAGGATATAATTGTGCATGCTCGAGGAATCAACCACGAGTAATACAATAGATCCAATAATTGACCACGAGGTTCTATCAAGGAAGATACCATCTTTCTTCAACACACACGCACAAAGATATCCCTTAGAATGAGCTAAATCGGACAAGCTTTCATCTTTCAACTCTCCAAGTTGTTGTTTAGCTTAGCCAACTAGCTGAGAGGTATCCAACGCAGACTCTTGGAGAAGAAAGGTGGTTCATAGGAATAAACCAACTTGATCATGAACTCAACATAGCGGTCAAGTGACAACCTGGTGATACCTCCGAGAAGATATTCGGAAAATTATGAACCACCAGTATGTTACTAAGATCGAGAACAATCTTGCTTTTTAGGGCAAGACGATATGATCAAAGAGCGAGGGACTGACACAATCCTAACTCATTGATCGAGGAGTGCACCGAAAATAAGGACTAGGTAGCACGATCAACCTTACGATGATGATTCAATAATCAACATGCTAAGGATGAGGTTATTGTCCATTTAACTACCAAGCAACGGAGTTGCTAGGAGTATAGATTTCACACATCACGATTCACTTGTTGGCATTTTGGTTGCAACAACACGGAAACCGAGAAATGAATAATGAGGGCGAGAAGTATAACTGTATCAAGAGTTCATAGGATGGTGTGCAATTCCCATGATATTCTTGATATAAAGGTGGTAATACTCCAGGGTAGAACAGGATCAAAAGGTGGGTTGGCATTTTGATCTGCGAGGTACAACTACTTTGACTCAATCATGCATATGGATGAGGTATTGGAGTTTGTTTCTCCTAGTCATCCCGGAATAGAATGGCTTGACGGACCACAAGAATAATAGGCATCGATGAACACGGATGCACGACTACTCCTGACTATCAATTGATAGCCGGGGGTCAGAATACAACTAAAGAGGGACAACTCAAGGAACATATAACTTTCTGAGTTGTGGATGCATAGGTTAGTATGTTGAAGGACTTCAACATATTTCTTTTGGATAATCCATGCAGAAAGGTAGAACTGGCAGAGTCACAATATAGGATGGAGAACTCGTTGAGAGCACTCTTGTTGTGATATTTCGGTTCAGCGAGGAACTTCTGCCATAAGCAGTTCATGGTATTGGAAGAAGGAAATACCACAGACCTTGAGGTCTATCACAAAGGTTACTAATAATCTAAAGGAACGAGCAAGCACTATCAACATGAGGTAGGTAGGGTGAATCTTGGGGTTCAAGAACCCAGGAATAGATTGCCTACTAACTAAATGGCATCACAGGATGCTTTCGAGAATAATGGCCAGAATCATCACACTGGAAACACAAAACATGGCTAGATTACTAGGTGATACTCTAGACACCTAGGGTCATAATAATAACTCCAACCTATATACCAAGGCAATGAAGTACCTCAACACACTAGCTACTGTGGTTAAACTGGCCCAAAGGAACTTCGGAGCGGTAAGAAGGAATTTGCAAATGCATCAGATTGTTTAGAAATCTGGGATGACTCGGACAACATAACAACAAATGCTCGAAAAGGTTTGAGACATGCTACAAAATGGTGACATAATCACTCGACCATCACAAAAGCAAGGTTTAGAGACCAACTGTCAACATACGGAAGTAGTAGGAACTGAACAGAGGCTTAAATCCAACAATCTTATGAGTCTACTGATTAGTAACACATGATCCTGATAGAAAGAAGAGAAAGCCTAGTTCCTTAACCCCGTAGGAAAGATAAGATGACTCATATCAGAAGGACATAAGGTAAAGGAGTAAAAAGAGCCTTACGTTCCATCCCACAATCAATTCCCTTATATAACTAAAGAATTTCTAGACTCAACTTTGACCAGTTTGGCTTGGTAATGCTACAGGCAGTCAGGCTCTGATACCAAAGCTGTGAGGACCCCGACTCAATGCCACACTGATCTAGCATGTAACACCTCATATCACTTTGCGGCCTCAAGCACGGTATCCCCACGGGTGTCGCCTTACCATGCCTGGGACCGTTTGCGCCTTTTGGCACACATATATGATAGTGTCGCTAGCATCCATATGACAAGGAGCCCGGGCTGACATGGCTAGTCGTGAACCTAAAGTGGCACTAACTTAGAGGGACATACATGCATGACCCAACAACAAACGTGTCGGTCATCAGCAAATGGATCTGGGTTGTAGCAGCTAGGCTAGCAGCACTCCAGAGAATCCGGGCTGTAGCAGGCTAACAGGACTCCGGTAGACCGTGACATTTCCCCGAAGGGCCAGACACTGGAACTAAGAAGGACACATGCCGGCCAGCCTAAGAGTTCCGGAGCAGTAGCAAGCTACCAAGGCTCAGTGGGAGCACTAGGAGACATTTCCCAGTAAGAGAGGCTACCAAGGATAAACAACTAGATAGTCAGATCCCACACATACCAAGCATTTCAATAACATACACACATTATGCTCGATATGTGCAAATACAACATGGCATCACAACATTAATCTACAACTCAAGTATTTTATTCCATAGGCTCCGAGGAGCGATATATTACAAACATGGGTCTCATGACCCAACTTTCAGACATACAAGTCAAAGCACAAGTGGAAGCCTAACATGTCTGAGTACAGACATCTACAAATGAAAAAGGCTGAGAAGCCTGACTATCTACCAGATCCTGCCGAGGGCACAAGATCGTAGCTGAGGTAACAAGCCAAACGTTGAAGTCCGCGCAGAACTACTATCGAGACTGTAGTCTCTCTGCAAAACATAAATTAAGCAAACGTGAGTAAAAATGTACCCAGCAAGACTAATATCAGAACTAACTACATATGCATCATTATCAACAAAGGGGATGGTGGGGTTTAACTGCAGCAAGCCAGCTTTGACTCGGTGGCTATCCTGAACTACGACTGCAAGTAACTCCTTTGAGGTGGCACACACGAGTCCACATATTTACCATATCAATACACCACTATGGATCCGCTCCCATCTCCTTACGAGAATGCCATCCATAGAACTCACGCTTATCTTGCACATTTTAGAGTATCCACTTTCACTTGTCTATGAACTGTATAGGCAACCCAGAGGTCCTTTACCGTGAAAGCGGCTATTCGAATAGATGATGTTAAACCTACAGGGGTGTACTCCTTCACACACGCTCTCACCACTTACTGCCATGTACACATCATGTATCTCGCCAACCTTCAAGCGGAAGCCTGGCGTGGGTGCCGGCCACGACCTGACTAACCACATAAGTCTCTAGTCTAGGTTTATCGCCTATTAGGGTTCCATCCGCAAGGAGACCCAGCCGGGATGTCGCTCACGGCCCCAAACGATGTGAGCAGGGTTCCCAAGCCCACCATCCGGGTGCCACTTGGTACACTGTGCCACTACACCTAGTCTATCCCAAGCCCACCTGTACCGGGTGCCACTTGGTAGACTACTAGCACTACCTACAAACACCAGAAACTAGTTGCAACTCCTGGACAGAGATCAAGTTTATTAATAAGTCGAGAGGGGCACTTAAGCATTCCAATGTGTGGTAGTAGATGTTCATGGATCACAAACACAGAACTCAGTTCATGAGGACGGCTTCAATGAGACAACCCACCATGTACTCCTACATGGCCTGTCACCGCTACCTTTACCAAATCGTGTTCACACACTTAGCTCACACACAGTAGGACATGTTCATCACCATTCCAATTCATCCCCGATGAATCAAACCCGACTCAACTCTAAGCAGTAGCAGGCATGACAAACAAGCATAAATGAGTAGGCACATCAGGGCTCAAACAACACCTACTCATGCTAATGGGTTTCATTTATTTACTGTGGCAATGACAGGTCATGCAGAGGAAAGCGGTTCAACTACCGCAACATGTAACAGTTGAATTGTTGTTGTCCTAATGCAGTAAAAGAGAGCAGGAGCGAGGGAGTTGGATTGTATCGGAATGAACAAGGGGTTTTTTCTTGCCTGGCACTTATGAAGATAGTATAGTTCTTCATCGGTGTCATCGAACTCATCGTCGAAACCACGTCTATTGAGAGGCGACAAACCACCGGCAAACAAGAGGGAACACAATCAATGCAATGCAACAATATGATGCATGAATGTGACATGGAAATATGTTGTGATTTGAGCTAATGCAGCTAGCAATGATTTAAATGGAGTTGGTTTGAACGCAAGATTCAAATTCAAACTCCACATAAGGCATTTCAAATGCCGTTAAATCAAATTGTCATATATAGTAGCTCTAGGTTGCTCAAACATGCATGAAAATGCCATAAACAGATTTTTTGGATTTTTCTGATAATTTTTCATATATAATTTGTTTCATTTGGAGTTACGGTTGATTTTATATGATTTTTAGAAGTTTTGGATATTTTTTGAAATAAATAAATCATTTTTTATTTATTTTAATTCCAGAAAATACTTACTACGTCAGCATGACGTAAGGCTGAGGTCAGCAGGTCAACGGGCGGCCCAGGTCAAACTGACTAGTGGGTCCCGAGTGTCACTGTCTAACTAAACTAACCTAGCTTAGTTAATACTAACCTAACTAATTAGCCAGGCGGGGCCCGTGTTGGGGAACGTAGTAATTTCAAAATTTTCCTACGCACACGCAAGATCATGGTGATGCATAGCAACGAGATGGGAGAGTGTGTCCACGTACCCTCCTAGACCGAAAGCGCAAGCTTTAGCACAACGCGGTTGATGTAGTCGTACGTCTTCACGATCCGACCGATCAAGTACCGAACGCACTGCACCTCCGAACTCAGCACACATTCAACTCGATGATGTCCCTCGAACTCCGATCCAGCCAAGCTTTGAGGGAGAGTTCTGTCAGCACGACGACGTGGTGACGATGATGATGTTCTACCGACGCAGGGCTTCGCCTAAGCACCGCTACGATATTATCGAGGTGGATTATGGTGGATGGGGGCACCGCACACGGCTAAGAGATCCAAGGGATCAATTTTTGTGTCTATGGGGTGCCCCCCTCCTCTGTATATAAAGGAGGGGAGGAGAGGGCCGGCCAGGAGGAGGAGGCGCGCCCAAGGGGGAAAGTCCTACTCCCACCGGGAATTGGACTCCTCCTTTTCCTATTTGGAGAGGGAGAGGGAAGGAAGAGGAAGGAGAGAGGAAGGAAAGGAGGGGGGGCCTTCCCAATTTGGATTGGGCTTGGGGGGGGCGCCCCCTCCCTTGCACCTTTCCCCTCCTTTCCACTAAAGCCCATTAAGGCCCATATACCTCCCGGGGGGTTCCGATAACCTCCCGGTGCTCCGGTATTATCCCGATCTCACCCGGAACCATCTTGGTGTCCAAATATAGTCATCCAATATATCGATCTTTATGTCTCAACCATTTCGAGACTCCTCGTCATGTCCATGATCACATCCGGGACTCCAAACTACCTTTGATACATCAAAACACATAAACTCATAATATAACCGTCATCAAACTTTAAGCGTGCGGACCCTAGGGGTTCGAGAACTATGTAGACATGACCGAGACACATCTCCGGTTAATAACCAATAGCGGAACATGGATGCGGATATTGGGTCCCACATATTCTACGAAGATCTTTATCGGTCAAACCGCATAACAACATACGTTGTTCTATTTGTCATCGGTATGTTACTTGCCAGAGATTCGATCGTCGGTATCTCAATACATAGTTCATTCCCATTACCGGCAAGTCTCTTTACTCGTTATGTAATGCATCATCCCGCAACTAACTCATTAGTCACATTGCTTGCCAGGCTTATAGTGATGTGCATTACGGAGAGGGCCCAGAGATACCTCTCCGACAATCAGTGAGAAATCCTAATCTCGAAATACGCCAACTCAACAAGTACCTTCGGAGACACCTGTAGAGCACCTTTATAATCACCCAGTTACGTTGTGACATTTGGTAGCTCACAAAGTGTTCCTCCGGTAAATGGGAGTTGCATAATCTCATAGTCATAGGAACATGTATAAGTCATGAAGAAAGCAATAGCAACATACTAAACGATCAAGTGCTAAGCTAACGGAATGGGTCAAGTCAATCACATCATTATCCTAATGATGTGATCCCGTTAATCAAATAACAACTTATGTCTATGGTTAGGAAACTTAACCATCTTTGATTAATGACCTAGTCAAGTAGAGGCATACGAGTGACACTATGTTTGTCTATGTATTCACACATGTATTATGTTTCAGGTTAATATAATTCTAGCATGAATAATAAACATTTATCATGAAATAAGGAAATAAATCATAACTTTATTATTGCCTCTAGGGCATATTTCCTTCAGTCTCCCACTTGCACTAGAGTCAATAATCTAGTTCACATCGCCATGTGATTTAACACCAATAGTTCACATCACCATGTGATTAACACCGATAGTTCACATCTCATGTGACCAACATCCAAAGGGTTTACTAGAGTCAGTAATCTAGTTCACATCGCTATGTGATTTAACACCCAAAGAGTACTAAGGTGTGATCATGTTTTGCTCATGAGAGAAGTTTTAGTCAACGGGTCTATCACATTCAGAGTCGTATGTATTTTGCACATATTCTATGTCTACAATGCTCTACATGGAGCTACTCTAGCTAATTGCTCCGACTTTCAATATGTATCTAGATTGAGACTTAGAGTCATCTGGATCGGTGTACACTACAAAAAAAGACACATCCGTGACATTTTGGACCGAACGAAAAAAAATTGTCATACATATGACACTTCTATGACAATAATTGTGACAAAACCCAGTATCATCATAGATGTGGTGGGATCCTACTTCTATGACAAAAAATCATGACAGAAAATGGGCTTTTCTTCCTGGGCGGGCCGGAGACGCAGCTTCATGACATTCTTGGGGCCGTCCATGACGGAAAAAACTATGGTAGAAGCGAGGGCGAGGAAAATTTCGGGGAGTTCCCAGTTACAGTGGGTGGTCGGGGGCCAAGCGATGCGCGTTTCTCTCGTACACGTACGCGCGTGTGTGCGAGGCGTTTGCTCTAACTAAACCCAAGCGAGGCGTTGGGCTCTAACTGAACCCGAGCAATTGCACTGCAGGCTACGCGTTACTGAACCCGAGCGATCGATCGATGGCTGTTAACTGAACCCGATCGAGCGATTCCTTCGCTACTGCTGCTAACTGAAGCCGATCGATGCTGCCTCTCTGGATGAACAATGAGCGTTGCGGGGGGTTTGGATGAACAGTGAGTGGTGGGAATAGATGAACAGGACCCGTGGCATTGCCTCTGGATGAACAGGACCCCGATCGATCGAGTCGGTTGGGGCTGGATGAACAGGACCCCGTGGAGGGCTGGATGAACAGGACGACCCCGTGGACGGCTGGATGAATAGTAGAAGGTGGAGGGGTGGATCAACAGTAGCCCGTGGAGGGGTGGTTGAACAGGAGCCCGTGGAGAGGGGTGGTTGAAAAGTAGCCGGTGGAGTAGTGCACGTTGGAGAATGGATGAACAGGAGCCCATGGATGAACACTCGCAAGTGGAGGCTGGAGGAGATCGACGATGGATGAACAGTAGCCCGTGGAGGCTGGAGGAGGTCGACAGTGGAGATGAACAGTATCCTGCAGAGTCCCGTTTTGCGGTACGCCACACCCCTCCCGATGAACAGGACCCCCGTTTCGACCGTAGCGCTCCAATACAAGTCTGTTTCGTCCGTTTTGCGGTACGCCACACCCCTCCCGATCAACAGGACCCCCGTTTCGACCGTAGGAGGTCTGTTTCCTCCGTTTTGCGGTACTCCAGACCCCTCCCGATGAACAGGATCCCGTTTCGAACGTGGCCGGTCGAACACAAGGTCGTTTCCTCCGTTCTGCGGTACGCCAGGCCTCGTTTCCATCGCCTGTTCTGTCCAAGCCCTCCCGATGAACACGACGACACATTCCGTTCCGACCTAGCCGGTTGGCTCCCCATGAACACGACGACGACGTTGTTTCTCCGTTCCGACCCAGCCATGTACACGAGCCCTGGCCATACGTATGTGCGAGTAGGCGTTCGAGACCCCGCCCGTATGTACACATACGTGGCCGTATTTTCTTTCTTGCACACTGGCCGTTGTACGCATGTGTACATGCTACGTACGCGCCTCTACAGCGACTAGTATATATGTACGTACACGTTCGCGACCAGAATGACAACGCTACGTACGCTTCGACCAGGTGGGTCCCGACTGTCAGGCACTTCCTTGCGTGCGAAGATGTAGCTGGTGGGTCCCAGCAGTCAGGGGGCGAATCATTTTTTTTCGGACGCACTTCCTTGCGTGCGAAGAGGTAGTTGGTGGGTCCCAGCAATCAGGGGGGCGAATCGTTTTTTTTTGCCCGGACGCACTTCCTTGCATAAGAAGATGTAGCTAGTGGGTCCTATCAGTCAGGGGAAACATTTTTTTCGCGAAATACGGTGGCCCATCCGGTGGGTCCCTGCTGTCAGGTGGAGGAATAATTATTTTGCGTGTAATAAGGAGGCACTTCCTTGCTGTGGCCGTGGACCCAGCTGTCAACCTCTCCATGTACAGTCCACTTCAGATGCATGTCGGTCGTTGACCATGTTGACCAGGCCGTGCCGAGAGCACCAGGGCGGTGGACGACGGTGAGGCCTAGGAAGGGAACGACACGGAGGCAGGGAAGACTCGACAGTTGTTTCCCACGCGGAGGGGAGTACGACTGTACGAGGGTTTACTGGTTCGTCTGCCGTCGCTGGAGAATAACAGCAGGTGTGGGTGATTAGAGGGATGGCTAGCCCAGCGATGGGAGTACGATGGGGCGGTGAGGCCTGCGCGGCAGCACAACCGGCCGCGGGGAGGAGGCAGCAGGCAGTCCTGCCGGCACTTGTTTGAGCGGCTGGAGCAGGAAGAGCGGAGATTGAAGAAGCACGACGGCCTTTGGATGGACATCCAACAGTCACTGCTTGTGCGTCAACCTTTTTTTAGGAAAGCCTCAAATCTGTGGAAAACAGCATACAACCCATCTGCCATTATTTCTAATAATTAACAGCCCATTTGCTAATTCTTAAGGTTTTTTTGGAGCCCATATTCTTTTTGTTAGCATTACAGCCCATATTGTGGCCATGGTTAAAAAATTATACGAAATTTTGCATATTTTGGTGCGGTCCGAACTGTTTTTAATCCCGAAATTTCGAGTCACATTCAAACTGATTTTAAAAATAAATGTATATCAATATAAAATCCTACAAATTGTCGAGCATAAAAACCAATGCAATTTAAAATCTCAAAATGAAAAAAAGAAATTTGAAACTAATTGCCAGTTTGATGTGTTTTAAAAATGTACAACCCATTTCTCATTACTGATAGGCCATTTTCTCAGCCAGCCGAATGAAGCTCTCCTCGTCTTGAAAGATTTGCAGCCCAATAGGCCTGACAAAGCGACTTACTTGGCAAATCACAAAAAACTGGGTTGTGGTCGTGGACCCAGCTGCGGCCGTTAACCCAGCTGTCAGTCTCTCCACGTATAGTACTCTTTCGATAGAAGTCGGTCGTTGACCATATTGACCATGCCGCGTCGAGAGCACCAAGGCGGTGGACGACGGTAAGGCCTAGGAAGGGGAAGACGCGGAGCCGGGGAAGACGCGGCAGTGGATGGCCACGCGGAGAGGAGCACGAGGGTTCACTGGTTCGGCTGCGGCGTGAGGTTGCCGTCGTCACAGCATAACAGGGGGAGTGGGTGAGTAGAGGGATGCCCTGGGCCAGCGGTAGGAGTAGTAGGGGGCGGTGAGGCCTCCGCGGCATCATAGCCGGCCATGAGAGACAGGAGCACGCGGCACAACCGGCGCTGCTTTGGGTGGCTGGAGCAAGAAGACCAGAGGTTGAAGAAGCACTATGGCCGTTGGATGGACATCGTACGGTCACTGGAGCTAGAATCGTTCATATTGACTAAGTTGACAAAGCCCTCCGTCCCCGTCAACTTAGTAGGCCCACAAGTCAGCCACCCACTATGGTGGGTCCCATCTAGCAGGGGGGTATTCATTTTTTTGTGCGTAATAAGGAGGCACTTCCTTGCGTGTGAAGATATAGCTGGTGGGTCTGACCTGTCAGCGGGGGGAACGTTTTTTCGCGAAATACAGAAGCCCTTCCCGCGTACAGTGCGTAATAAGGAGGAACTTTCCTTGCCTGCCGCCATGGACCTCGTGGGTCCCAGCCGTCAGGCTCTCAACGTACAGTCCTCTTCCGATGACTCTCATATGTTGACCACGCCGTGCCGAGCGCACCGAGGCGGTGGACGATGGCGAGGCCCCAGACTGGAACGACCCGGAGACGGGGAAGATGCGGCAGTGGAGTCGCAGATGGAGAGGAGTGGGAAACTTGACTGGTTCGGGTGCGGGGTGGGCCTACACTCGGCATAGAATAACAGGAGGTGCGGAGTGGAGGGATGGCCTGGCCGTCGGCGGGGTAGCGTTTCGCTGAGGAGCGCAAAACAACGCCACTCGACGCTGAAGGCTGGAGCAGGCGGTCTTGGCAGCGCTGGGGGAAAAAGACGAGAGATTGAAGAAGAATGTCGGCCGTTGGATGTAAATCCAACGCCTTCTTAGGCTACGACCTACTGGCCCACATGTCAGCCAGTCCATTTGTTTTTTTAGTCCATGTGGTGGGCTGGGTGAAACAATGATGTAGCATCTATCCAGCCCATTTATATATGGTAGAATTTAAAACCCATTTGCATTTTTCTCGAAATCCACGGACTTGCTGGGCTGGGTGAAAATATCATGTTGGGCTAGACGGAGAAATGTTATAAAAACATAAACACATGATTCCACGTCTATTACTGCATTGGTCAGTAAAATCTTTGCAAGCTTATGTACGCAATCACTAGTAGTTAACTTGCCAAGTTATATATAAACAATTATTATTATTATTTTGTAAGAACTTTCAACTTATGAAATAAAATATCATTTAAATTTGATGAGTTAATAGTACGTGGGGTATTATTATTTTTTAGGCTAGACGTGGGACAGGTGAGTTGGTTGTAGGGAAAAGTACTGGGAGAAAACTCAGTTTATATCGAAAAAGAAAGTGGGAGAAAATTCAGGGACCTGCTGGGTCCACCTGAGGAGGAGAATATGTTGGGAGGAAGGAGATTCAAAGCACGGCAGCCGAGTGAACTAGTTTTTTTTAACAGACAAGTGAACTGGTTACATACATAAGCGAATAGCCACTAAAAAAGCAGTCACGTTAATGGGTTCTTAAAGAAATATTTCGGATAAAACAGATAATTACGACACATGGGCTAATGCATGAAACACTCAGATGATAAAGGTGCTTATAAACAGATAAAGTACAACATCTAGACCTTCTTGGCACGCTTGATCATGACGTTGCAGCTGTCCGTGTACTCGTCGGTTACGGGAAGCAGACACGCCCTCATGTCCAAGATCTGCCTGTACATGTCGTAGCATGCGTATGCGTCCTTGGCCGCGTAGGTTATGTAGGCTAGATTCAGAGGTACATCCCATGTGTTCAGGTCCTTGGTATTGTTGTCTTCTTTCATGTTGGCGTATCAGGGGTCGATGATGGTCTCGGTGAGGTCAACCACAGAGTCCTTCTCCTGCCCATTGCTGATGATCTTGTATTGCTTCTGGATGTCAACAAGCTTGTTGCACTAGATGGCCGAATCGTCACATTCTTCCTTCTCTCTACCATAGCGAAGGTGCACTCGGCGCTGCCGATGAAACGGGCGAATGCTCCAGAACCTCTGATGGCCTTGCAGAAGGGGTAGATGAGAACCTCGTCCCGCACACATACCTGGGCGACGGCGATCCGTTGGTCCCTGTCAGGAGACGAATGGATGGGCACAAGGTCTAGTCCTGCAACCTTGTGCTTTCTCGTCCTGTAGGTACTACTTGAACTCGGCGAGGCAGAGCTTCACCGAGTCCGGATCGTTGGTGTACATCACATTCAACTTGGTGCAGCCATAGGACTGAATGGCGAACTCAAAGGGGAACTCCTTGCTGAAGTCCATATCCAGCAGGCTCACCCCTCGGATCGCCATAGGAGTCTCTTCAAGTGAACGAGTGTGTAGGCTGCGGCAACAGTTTGTTTTTCAGCTCCTTGGAACTGGAATCAACAGTAAACTGAGTGTGTACAGGCGACAAGAGTTACTACCCCTCCCTCGTCCGCTACACGCCCGACAGAAGATGCACCCTTTGCGCATTCAAACACCTCCATTAAGAAACCTACTCTGGCCACACGTCAGTTCACGAGCGGGTCTGTATTGGTACTGTAATAACAGGAGTTAGTGGTCACTTTACTTAAATTTAATTAGGTTTAATAAAAATTTATAGTTAAAACAACCAATGCATTGGCTCGTTCTATCAGTGCCACAGGATCAACATGCATGACAATTAGAATTATTATTCTCAGGACGCACACGATCAGCACATTTGTCGCACTTTCACAAAGATAATACTACCAAGTTTGAACTGTTTGTTATGGTTATTGTCCTCTGCATCATCATGCCGTGTTTCCCAGCTTGCAAGATTCAGAACCAACAAATAAGATCCAAATAATAAGTACAATAAAGATGCCTACACATCTCATTGATTCCCAGCTTGCAAGATTTAGAACCAACAAATAAGATCCAAATAATAAGTACAACAAAGATGCCTACACATCTCATTGATTCCCAGCTTGCAAGATTCAGAACCAACAAATAAGATTCAAATAATAAGTACAACAAAGATGCCTACACATCTCATTGATTCCCAGCTTGCAAGATTCAGAACCAACCCATTAGAGCCTTTTGATAAAGTGAATATCGGGATTAAATCCATCTTGGCTAGCCATGTCATACAATCGAAGAACTTGGAGAATGCTCTTGACTGTCACAACATCTATAGTTCATTATTCCTGTTTGCACAGCACAAACAAGAAGAGCATGATTTCACTTCAATAGTGGCCTCCTTGAACTCAACCTACAGCTCCACTTCGATGAGGCCTGCCTGGAGTTTCATGATTCAATTCATGTGCTTGTTTCTGCAGTTCACTTGAAATGAAGCAAAGATTGCATCATTCAGCTAGCAAGAAGTACTTGCTCTCGTGAGCTGGCAGGTTCTTCTTTAGTAGTTACACTAAAATTGAGGAACATTAAGGTTGGCTGTCCGGCTCATGTAAGGTGCAACTATAATTTTCTTATCCTTTTGTGCAGTTCCACTAAAATCAAGTGCCATTGTGGTGACAGTGACGGCTCATCTTGCAAAGTCTAATAGAATGTTGCACGAGATTACCAGCAGAACTTGACGGAGATTTTGGAAACTCCAATCACCATTTTGTGTAGTTCCACCAAAATTGAGAGATGTTGCCCACGTGACATTTTAGTTGAACTGCACAAGACACTCATTCCAAAAAAAGTGTTTTGTCCAGTTCATCAAAAGGGTCACAATACAACAAGGTGAAATGTATATCCCTATCTGCACAAAAAGATAGAAATTAAACAATTGCTGGTCAATAGGAATATATGAAACATATACAAAATGAAAGAAGCATCTTAATTATGTTCATGACAATCACACAAGGACAGTAGAAATTTTATAACGCCAGCAATGCTTCATGTTACCAGAAGCATTACGATCAACAATGAGATTCCTCAAATATGGGATTACTTGAATGGTGGCATTGCTTGTTTACCAGACACAGTAAATCAGCAGCAGCTAAAGAGTTGGTTTAAGGGCATGGGACCGTGGGGACACCAGGACACTCAGCAGCGTAAAGAAGCAACTTACTTATCATACTGGGGAAACAGCAGGAGTGCCATTTGTAACACAGTTTAATTGCATCTTATCAATGGAGGCATTAGATTAACAATAACACTGGTTAGCATGTCCCTAAGGTAACAGTGTGATCGCTTCATTTTACATGCACCCTTACATTAACAACATCAAAAGGTTGGTATAAGGACATGCGACAGTGGATGCATCAGCAGAATGTACCTACAAGGAGGCATAAAGTGGTGATGCCGAGTTTGTTCATGCTATGTGAGGGCAGCAAACCTAATCCTGGAGACCTTGTACTATGTGAGAGCAGCAAATCTAATCCTGGAGACCTTTCACTATGTGAGGGCAGCAAATCTAAGCCTGGAGACCTTTTACTATGTGGGGGCAGCAAATCTAATCCTGAGACCTTTTACTATGTGAGGGCAGCAATTCTAATCCTGGAGACCTTTTACTATGTGAGGGCAGCAAATCTAATCCTGTACATACTATGTTGACTTGTCCACCAGCCACCACTTTCTATCCTTTTTTCAACCAATAATAGATCTGTTCCTTATCCAATTTGTACTGCATTTTCCCATTATTTTCCTTTTTAGCCAAGAGACAGGTTGGGTATCCGGTCTATACTACATTCACCATATTATTTCCCCTTTGAATCAAGCCCTAGATTCATGCTACAACTTTCCCCCCTTTCTTCGTTGTTTGAACAAAGCCCTAGATTCGAATGCATGAAGTAGCTTTACCTCTAATAATACTAAAAATTTAGGTGGCTTTGGAGGAGCTGATGGGAGTATAAAAAGATGCACATGCAGACACGTGGGGAGTTGGGGCAGTAGAGCAAGGCCGCTTTCGAAGAACTTATACCTGAGGGTCGCCGGGATGTCGGCGGCGGCAGGTCGGATCTGCGGACAATACGGCAGGGAGGAAGAAGGGTCAAAGGACCTCCCGAGTCGGTGCTGTGTCGGAGAGAACGGCACGGGCAGAGGATCGGGCCCCTCTGGCAGCTGTGGGTTTCCTCCCTCGGCGGCGATGACCGCGTGAATGATGCACCTTTTAGTCCTCTACACACACCGGCCGAAGGGATCCGGCCGGATCTGTGACCAGCGGTGAGTAGAGAAAAAATGTCGCTACCGTTGTCTTGTTTATATCCGGAGAGGATGAGAGAATGGGAGAGAATGAAGAGAGCAACCCTAGTAAAGCAAGCGCTCAGGCCCCTGCGTACATATAAAGTGGAGTAATTATCTTTTTCTCTCCACAACAAGCGTTTCAATCTGTGTATGTGGCATTAAAGAAAAGAAACTCTCTACTATTTAAGGTGACTACTGTACGACTCCTACTTACTACTACTAGTAATACTAGTATTGTTCACTTGTGCTCCCCGCCTCTCCATTCATTGAACAAACCCACGGGTGAATAAACATACTGTAAGTATTTATATAGAACGAACAAGCTCGAACTATTTTCGCGTAGTTAAAAGTTGAGGGTGGGGCTTTTCCCAGGCAGTACACGCGGCAGTTTTCGGGTAGGCGGTTTGACAGAGAGGCGAGGAGGGTGAGCGAGTGGCGGATTCTCAATCACTAGAAAGATGCCCATGCGTTGCACAGAACATCAAGATGCATTTGTATGAGTAGTTTATCTTGTGGGAGAAAAGGATGAACGAGGGAAGGCCTTATTTGCAAATGTTGAGTGGGTGTGGGTATCTTTTTGCAAAATTTCCATTTTTCCTTCCTATCCGTCAGATATAAATCGGACGGCTTATATTGCAGGATGGCAGGCACACCATCATCACCAACTCTGTTTTTTATAAGAGTAGAGATACTGCTGGAAAGGTCGGGCTGTGCGATTTGATAGCGCGTTACTGTTGGAAAGACTTGTGATATGACCACTCACTATAGTCATGAATTACTGGCGCTCCAACCAGGGTGATGCCCCCCTTCTGGTCCGCCTCTAATCTGGTGCATGACACGTCGACCCGGATGCTGTCTATCCCACATGTCGGAGTAGTAAGAAGGAGCAAAGAATGATGCGGTATATACTAGTACTACTACTACTCAGGTCGGAGGAGTGCGAATCACGGCAGCCCAGCGAACTAGCAGTGCGAACCACGGTAGCCCAGTGAACCAGCAGTAGAAAACAATGTGGTGATATGGCCATAAAAAACAATGTGCTACGGTCCACACTGTAGCGTGTACAGTAACACTCATCTTTGTTTGGATCCCTGAGTTAGAGCTAGTTTGGGTTGAAATAGCCTCAAATTATGGAAACACAAGGGTTAGTTCGAGATAGTTTGCTCTAACCCAGCTAAAAAAACTAGCCCGGTGGAGAGGTTCTAATTGGGTTAGTTATCCTCGGGCCCACTAAAAGAGAACTAAAAACACCTCCCCTCCCCGCACCGGATCGCTCCCCCCTCTCGCACGACTCCTCTCTGTTCCCCATAGGGCCGCCCGCCCAAGCGCCGCTCGCCCTCTCTCTCCTCCGGCCGCCCTCGATCTCCTTCCGGCCTCCGCCACCCTACTCCGGCCGCCCTCTCCCTCCGGCCTTCGAAGGTCGCCCCGCTCCCCCTTCACCGGTTGTTTTTCTCCCTCTGTCGTGCGCGGCAGCGGTGCATCTACCAGGGAGGTCACGAGAGGGGTGAGTTTGTTCGTTCCTTCTCTGTCTCACAGCCATATCATTGATCTTTCTCGCTCTAGCGCTAATTATGATTTGGAAAAGTAGATCCTGATCAAACTTGGTATAGATTTGTGGTGCACGCATGGAATTGTTTGATGCTGCTTGAGGAGGTAATAAATCTTTCTAGAGGCCCAAAGATTCAGTTCACCTTTCTAGGTATTTCAGTTTCAGGCTTGCATTATTTCAAGAGGCCCAAAGATTCAGTTCACCTTTCTAGGTATTTCAGTTTCAGGCTTGCATTATTTCTAGAGGCCCAAAGATTCAGTTCACCTTTCTAGGTATTTCAGTTTCAGGCTTGCATTATTTCTATAGGCCCAAAGATTAAGTTTCAGGCTACCCATGCCGGTGTTGACCTCAACTCGCAAGGGCCGGCATCGGAGGGGTTCCCGGGTCTTGGGCTCTATAGAGCCTTCCTCCAGAGCGACGATGGCGAGCTCCTCTCCCTCGGTGCGTGAGGGGCTCCAGGCTCCCTCCCTATCGTGAATGACTTCCGTGATGAGTTAGCTCATGCTTTGTTCCATGGAGTGTTTTTTTGTGAAGCTTGACTGACGACTTGTATGTTTAAGTGGGATATCTCATTTGTATGGACAAAGTAAAAATTATCATGTTTTGCATGCTTGATTTGTAAAGATGGTTCGTTTATGTCAATTGTGAGCGGGAGGAGGCCACAGAAGAGCCGGCCACACAACTCCGGCAGGAAATAGGGTCCAAAGTAGTCAAATGATTGAGAAAGAGCATTTATTGTCAATCTAACCCTGCCATCCATACACCTCTTTGGTTTAGAGTTAGTTCAGGGTTAGAATCTAACTCTAACCTCTAACTGAGTTAGAGTTCTCATCGTCTTGGTTCATCGCCATCATATTTTCCCCATTCCTGTGTTTTCAGTATCCTGCGAATCAAAGAGGCCCTTTTTTGCCGGAAAAATCAAAGAGGCCCTTAGACTGGTTTAGGTCCGGTCATTTTTTATAAACGTGTTTTGTCCAAAATTTAATGAACGTGCTCCCATTTCTACGAAAATAATCCGGTTTCATGTAGTAATTCATTCATTTATTTATTCTTCTGCGGGGGGTTTGCATGTAATTCGTGAGGTCTGAAATGTAAAGTACCCCGGCATATGGTCCAAGTCGTGCATGCACTACGACCCAGATGCTCTATGTCCCACATGTCGGCGAATGGGAGCACGTGGAAATAGCCTAGGAGTACATATAGGAGGATAAGGCTGGTTGTAATGGGTAGTACTCCCTCCTCCAGGTGCATAGGGCATCTAAGAGAAATTAGAATTTCCAAATGGATAAGGCGTGATCTAATTAAATGTGCCTCAGTTTGGCTCCCATGCAGCTCTGTTAATCTCTTCTCTCCACTATCCACGCATGCATCATTCATCCATCCATAGAGTTGCATGCTTAAATGTTGACTTGGGCATGGGTGTAACCTGTGCATGCCAACGAGGGTAGCGGGGATTGGGTGTGAAACCTTAAACGGGGTCATGTGAACTGTCTCAACTATAATCATGGATTAAATGCCTTTCTTGGTTGCGTTTTTGAGAAACAACGATAGGCTCGTTCCATTCTTTTCAAATAAATCACTGGCCTATCTCCTTGCGCCTAAATCGCAGTGCAACCTCTAATACGTCCTATGCACCTGGACAGAGGGAGTATCATATACTAGTATCATGCATATGTTACTAGTGTATGATACTACTTCTGTAATGCGTAGTATCATAGGTTAGTACCTTAGGTTGCCTTCTTAATTGTCATGCATGACACAAAGTAGTACATCATTTAATATGATATGGTATCATAATATGATACAACATCCTCTCTTTCCTCATTTAATTATGTGCCACATCATCCAAAAAATCTAGTTGGCATGCATGATACCGCTTATGATACTCCCATTACAACTAGCCTAAATGCGTGGAAAAATATGTACTGTGAAGCATAGCTGCGGTTCGAAAAGGAGACCTAAAGTGATGACAGCCCTAGGTCGCATGAACCCAACTAGTGGTACTACTAGACATATGACTAATTTTTCCCTAAAAAAAGAGGCACGAGTGCTCAGTACTCCTATTCTATCAACACAAGTCCCATCTGACAACAGCGTCCGTACTACAGCTAGCTCTCCTCCCTCGTTTCTCTCTTCTAATTCTAAACTCGGCCGACGCCCGGTGGGCGGGGTGGTTTTGCTCAACTACGGCCCCACCTCATAGTGAAAACGTTACGACTGGAATAAAAATGCCATATACTCCCTGCGTTCCTAAATATAAGCCTTTTTAGATACTATTTCAAATGGAATACAGCATACAGATGTATGTAGACATAGTTTAAAGTGTAGATTCACTCATTTTGCTCCGTATGTAGTAGTCACTTGCTGGAATCTTTAGAAAGACTTATATTTGGGAACGGAGGGAGTACTATACTAATAAAACATTAAGTCCACGAGGCGATGCAGTGCTGGTTACAGGAGGCAAGAAGAAGAGATGCATCCATCGACGACGTCCACCTCCTCGACTCAGGGCGCCGGCCCACCGAATGGCGCCTAAGTAGCAGCGGCTTTCGTGGCCAGTTCGACGTGCTTCTGAACAATGGCGTCCAAAGATTCCAGCCGCTGGAAGAAGGCCAACGTCTTTCTGTCCTTGCTTGCCTTGTAGTGGCCTATGTAGACTATTTCCTCGTAGACGTGGATGTGCAGGTCGACGGTTTCTTGCATGGTGAGGCGTTGCGCGGCGCGTGCGGCCTCGAGGTGCACATTCTTCGTCGCGACCTCTGGCACCTGAAGGGCCACCAGGGCTTGAAAGAGTTCATCACCATGGAGGCCGATGATGGTGGCAGGCAATGAGGAGCCTGGGCGCGCGGGCTGGAGCAGTACGGCAAGATCGTCCGCGCGCTTCTTGACGGCGGTGAACTTGCGGATGGAGTTGACCATCATGTCATCCATGCGAGAGGCGAAGCTGGCGTCGGCGAGGGCTACGATGCCGGTGGTCGCCAGCACCATATGGAAACGCTGCACGGTGCGGGGCCGCAGGCCGGCACCTTGGATGATTTGGCACAGCCAACTGCAGCTCGCGTCCATCGCCTCCATAGGTGCTTGTGGCTTCTGGTCACTTAGTCTTGGATTGGAGTGAGCAGTGTTGCGCAGAGACTTGGAGTAGATGGATTGGAGTGGTGGGGCGCCTGTATTCCAAACTCTGTTGCATTCACATTGTGCTGGCTCTATTCTGCTTCTCCAATTAATTCCCTCTACATGTAATTGAGGATGCATCATTGATCATTCAACGTCTCGAGAACCGCTACGCTCTCCCTCCTTGGCATTCAAGCACCTATGGAGGCGACTGCCACTCGCGTCTATCGCGTGTCAGGAGACGTTCCCGTCGACAACGAGGTGCCTATGGTGACTTCGTAAATTTCAAGATGATAGTGACGTGCGTGCGTGCGTTCATAGGGGTGAGTGTATGCGCGTGTATATGAGCGCTTGCGTCTGTACTGTGTCAAAAAAAATGTAAATGCGTGTCAAAAAGAGAGTAGTCAGTATACTCAATATTGTGCACCTCGGATTGGAAAACGATAGAACTAGGTATTTATTTACGGTGCAGATTCACTCATTTTGCTCCATATGTACTCCGTCTCGTAGTCTAGTCACTTGTTGAAATCTCTAGAAGGGCAAATACTCCTTTCTGGTTTACAGGGCTATACTAGCAAGTAGTTGTATGTACTAGTACAATAGTGGGCTCACATAGCAATTTTGTCTCATGCAAGAGCCTGGCTATATGCGTGCTCGAATGTTCACAACTGCCACGTTCGGGTTGCGCTTGGCTCTTCGCCTCTTCGAGAAGACAAACAATGATGTTACTACTACTGTTTCTACAGTGTCGAATCCACTGCTGCATGTCCGTCCACCGCGAGCGGGAGGGATAGCTTGTTGTAGAAGTACTATAAACAAAAGCATGTCCTCGTCTGCGAGCAACCGCGCGCATGGGCGAGGGAGAAGGCGTGTAGTAGTAAAATCAAGCTTCTCCTCATTGTATGAGTTGACGCGACACATCATAGCACTGGCCCCACATGCTTGCCTCTAAACTTGGCTGAAAGACCCATAGTGTACAATATATTTGCTGCAAGCTCTAACATTTACCCACCTTACAGTGAAAACATTAAGACTGGAATAAAAATGCCATATACTCCCTGCGTTCCTAAATATAAGCCTTTTTAGATACTATTTCGAATGGAATACAGCATACAGATGTATGTAGACATAGTTTAGAGTGTAGATTCACTCATTTTTCTCTGTATGTAGTAGACACTCGCTGGAATCTTTAGAAAGACTTATATTTGGGAACAGAGGGAATACTATACTAATAAAACATTAAGGCCACGAGGCGATGCAGTGCTGGTTACAGGAGGCAAGAAGAAGAGATGCATACATCGACGATGTCCACCTCCTCGACTAAGGGGCATGGGTGAGGGAGAAGGCGTGTAGTAGTAAAATCAAGCTTCTCCTCGTTGTACGAGTTGACGTGACACATCATAACACTGGCCCCACATGCTTGCCTCTAAACTTGGCTGAAAGACCCGCAGTGTACAATATATTTGCTTCAACCTCTAACATTTACCCACCACAATCACGAGGGTGACAGGTAGGGCCATAAGGCTATTTTAATATATTTTTTAAAACTTCGAGACGGCCACATAGCATGGACCCGACCCCAACGATTTTAAGCTATCCTAGACTACTCTACACATGAAACTGCCACACGAGCGTCCGGGCTACGCTTGGCTCTTCGCCTCTCTGGGAAGTCGAACAATGATGGAGTACTACTGCACTGGAGGAGTACTACAGTATGCTTCTGGCCATCTGACACCGATTGAACTGCTGCATGTCCATCGCATGCGGGAGGGAGAGCGTGTAGCAAAAGCTTCTCCTAGTCTTGCCAGCCACCACGCTCATGGGTGAGGGAGGGACGCTCCTGCCTTTGCATGTATGACATGTGGGCCTGACAGGTGGGTGGCCAACCTGTCATACAGGCAAAGGCAGGTGCGGTTAAGTCCGCGAGGGAGAGGATAATTAAACTTCTCGTTGATGTACGAGTTGACGCGACACATCAAAGCACTGCACTCGATACATTTCAATAATTTGCGGTTACCGATGCATTAATTACAATGCATGCATGCATGCCGTGACTCTCCTTTTGATACTTGCATGTGTTGATTTAATGCACCTTGAAGTAGTACTCCCTCCGATTCCTTTTACTCCGCGTATAACTTTTTCTTGATTTTCTCAGATTAGTCTGCGCGTCCGTGTTGGTTTCCATCTATGCCCTTGCTCGATTAGTTCTTCCCCCATTAATCGCGCCAGTTTCCAAAGCAGAAAATGGCTACAGGCAAACGCATGCAGCGCCGGATGCGTCTTGACCGCCTGGGGAAGCCAACTCAAGCGAAAAGGAAGGAGGACCAGCCAACCATTGCATGCAAATTTACTTGCGATATTTATGCAGCTTACTCATGCGCAGGGGCAAATTTTGTCCAGAAAACTCAAACTACTGCCTTCCTTGGTATGCGGGAGGAGAGTTATGCGTAGAGTATAAAATATGTGACGGTAAAGCTTTGTAATGCCCCGGCCCAAGCGAGAGATGGTTGTGCACGAGGAGGGCGAGATCATGCAGATGGAACAAGAACCGACGAGGGAGCTCACTAAGGTCTCAATGGACCTCACTGTGCTCCACTGCCCCTTGTGCCTCCGCCCCTTGACGCCTCCAGTGTATGAGGTTCGATAACACCTCATCCGTTCGGCTGATTGAGCAAGGTGCAGGTTTCTTGATCCATGTGTTGTTCGATTGATTTCTGCAGTGTAAGGGAGGGCACCTGGCCTGCGCGGACTACCGCGTCGAGTGCCCCGGGAACCAGTGGCAGTGCTAGAAGTGCGAGCGCGGCGGTGGCTTCGATGTGCGGAACACGGCGGTGGACGCCGTCGTTCCGTTGCTAAGGGTGGAGTGCCCGCACGAAGGCTGTGGGCTCTACGTCACTTACCACAAGCTCGCCGATCACCAGAGCGTGTGTCCGCTCACGCCCTGCAAATGCCCCATGCCCGTCTGCGGCTATGAAGGCCGCCTCCGGCGCTCTACCACCACATCAGCAACACGCATTCCATGCCCATGCACAGGATCCAGTACGGCACGGTGCTCCAGCTGCAAGTGCCACTGTCGGAGCCACAGCTCTTGCTGTTCATGGAGGAGGACGGTCGTGTGTTTTTCTTGGTCGGCGGCGTGCTCGACATCGGCGCGCCTATCGTCGTGCCAGTGGTCTACATCAGAGTGGGGGCGTGCCCACTGCCGCACTACGTGGCCAAGTTGTGGGCGAACGGCCCGCCGGGGGAGCCCAAAGGCACGACCGACGCCGTCAAGGTGGAAATGGAGGTGACAAGCAGCAAGGATCCCGGCGACGTCGACATGCATGAGCTGACCTTCTTCACAGTTCCGCCCAAGCTGTTGGCCAGGGCTAAGCTGGTGTCCCTCCACATTCAGATTGACAAGCTCACGTCCTAAATGTTTCTACAGTGCCTTCTGTTTATCTTAGTAATATGCCAATATAGGGATTACCTCGGTCTACTTTAGCTTAAGAAATGGTGGGTTTTGGTGGCGATGCAACAATTACTTCGACATCAGATCAGTAATTTCCAACAGTCGAACGGATATTTTGTGTCTGTTGGATATAAAGTTCCTTTGGGTCTAGATAAAAGGAAATGTATGTAGACGTATTTTAGTTTTAGATACGTCCCTTTTTATCCATTTTGATGATAAGCACTCCCAACGTTCCACAATACATGCCTTCCATTTGTCAAAATATAGATATATCTAGACATGTTTTAGTATATAGGTACATCCATGATAGAGCCAGTCCGATGGTTGAGAACACTACAATTCGTAGCTACACATGCGTGTGTGACTCCCAGATGCAGAGGCCGGGGGTCATCATCCTCCTTTTCGAGAAAAAACAGACGTGTGTGTGGGAGGACGAATGTGTGTGTGCACCTCTTCTCTTCCTATATAACGTACTAAACTCAGAGTACAAGTTTTTGTGGGTGGCACGATGGTGCGTGCGAGAAGTCCCGAGAGATAGGTTTAATGTGTCTAAAAAAAGACTAGCCTATAGCTCACCACGCGGCTATTCCTGTCGAACGCCCCATTAACCGTAAGATATGTATACGACGGTGCCAGTTATTGCACGTACACAGCAGTAGAAAAAGAACTACTACACCATGTCCGAGAACACGTGCCCACGTAACGCCATCCGGGAATAGTGCCGCACTTCGAAACTAGAACAGTCAATAAATTTTGAGCTTGCGTCTCGTCACATTCCAAATTACTCCACGCTATATTGAATTGCAAACCTGTTCACACCGATCACAACCTAAACGGTTTCCCATTTAGGAGCGTATTAGTACTCGGTTATAAATACTAGTTTGCCAAGATGATTGCACATTCCTCCTCAACTCCTCATCCACAAAAACAAACAAGTCATTCAGCATCCTTCCCTTGCATCTGCCATGGCCAGCGTCAGTTCTGGGTCGAGAGATTGCCACCAGGGAGAGGCGAGTATGGATGCGGAAGCACGAGAGATGTCCTGCCTCGCTGCGAAAGCAGCCGACATGTCCCGCCGCGCGGAAGTAGCAGCACAGAGGTCCCGCCGCGCTGCTGAAGCAGCACGGAGGTCCCGCCGTGCCGTCGATATAGTAGACTGGTCCGGCCGCATCGCGGAAGCAGCAAATATGTCCCGCCGCGCCGCGAATGCAGCAGAGATGTCCCGCCGCGCCGTGGCAGCCTGGGAAAATTTCTCGCGGCCAGGCGACGACTGTTACAGGTGCATGCATGCGATCGTCCATAGCCAGATGGACCGGATCTCCGGCTGGGCGAGGTTGTAGGACGACATGAAAGCCTCGTTTGAACAGGCTACCGGCGTCATCCGGCAACTAAGGGAAGGCAATGAGAGGCTCTGGGTCGAGCGCGACCTACTGAGGGCGAAGATCGTCCTAAGTGCAGACCAGCAGGAGGAGACCAGTGCCTTGTTGAAGAGGACTGGCGTCATTGTCAAGAAACTTATGGACGAGAATGACATCCTCCGCATCGAGCGCCAAAGGCTGGTGGAGTAATCTATGGATGTTCTCAAGCAGCGTCTTGAGGACACGAAAGAGCTCATCGCCGCTCGCTGCGGAGACTAGTTCCCGCGGCCTGCAGCAAGGCATCAAGAAAGTAGAGATCAGTGAGCCATATCCTTGTCTTCCTTCTTCTTTTTCTGTTGTGTATTTCAGGCGTAGCCGCATGTGGCTTTTTTAATTATCTTTCTAATTATGTAAGACAATTAATCATCCTTATATATTCATCAGTCTTGCTATAAGTCGCAGTAGATGCTATATAGGTCTGTCGGATCTTACATCAAGATCCGTGCTTTCAGATTTTCTTTCTTCTCTCTTAAATCTTAGTCGAGTGAGACATAGCCACGCCATTAAATAGAGGCTCGGGCGCCATTAATGGAGACCTTGGGAGAGAGGTAGACGACAGATGGAGGTCAAAGGGCTCTCCTCCCGATAAGCACGCGCAGGGGTCTGATCGCACGCCTCTCGTACTCAAATAGCTACCCTGCATGGCACCTCCTAGCTAATAAAAAATGGGGACGCGTGGCGGCACGTAAATGGTAGTAAATAGAACGCCCGCGGTTTCAATAATACTTGTGTTTTCGATTGTAACATGACAGCACTTGTTCCAAAATGACTTTGTTGATTGTTAATGTGTGCGCCTTCACAAATTGGATATGGCACCAAGCCAAGTTTCATTATTTTCATGCGTGTTTTGGATTTACAGGAATTAAAAAACTAAGTTTCTCAATATTTCCAGCCCAGCCACGACGCCCAGAATTTTGAATTTCATTCCCATTTCTTGCATGGAACCTAGAGATTTACCCGAGGACACACATGTGATTTTTTTCAACCAACTTTGGTGCACTGGAACATGTGCTTGTATTTCAAATTTGAATTATGCACACAAAGGTGACACGTTCCCTCTCAGAACCACGAGCCTTCTTGAGAGAAGCTCCGATTTGCAAGAAGCTTATACCCAAATTTGTTCCTATTCGGCCAAATTTTTTTACCACGGCATGGTACTACCATGACATGACACCATGCCAAGTGTCATGATTTTAAAACCAAGTTTCTCAATGTTCTCGACCGAGCCACAATGCCCAGATGTTTGAATTTTATTCTCATTTCTTGCATGGGACCTAGAAATTCTCCCGAGGACACAATATGTGATTTTTCAACCAACTTTGGTGCACGGGAGCATGTGCTTGTAGTTCAAATTTGAATTATGCACATTAAATGACCAGAAACTCAATTAATGTATAAAAAACAACAAACAAACCCGGAATAATTCCAAAATTTAACAGGGCACTCATGTAGTTCTATGTTGCCTTTCTTAAGAAACTCAAGGGTGGGGGGCAGCGTATATCGTTTCACACTCAAAGGTGGCACGTTCCCTCTTAGAACCACGAGCTTCCAAATCGGCCCAATTTTTTTACCACAACATGTTAGTGCCATGACATGACACCATGCCAAGTTTCTTGATTTCCAGACGAGTTTTGGATTTACATGAATTTAAAATCTAAGTTTCTCGATGTTCTCGGCCGAGTCACGACGCCCAGATGTTTGAATTTCATTATCACTCCTTCCATGGGACCTAGAAATTCAACCAAGGACACACATGTGATTTTTCAACCAACTTTGGTGCACCAGAGCATGTGCATGCAGTTCATATTTAGATTATGCACTTTAAAAGTCCAGAAACTCAATTAATGTATAAAAAGGCCAAACGAACCCGAAATAATTCCAAAATTTAACAGGGCGCTCATATAGTTCTATGTTGCCTCTGTAAAGAAAATTAGGGGGGAGGCAGCGTATATCGTTTCGCACACAAAGGTGACACGTTCCCTCTCGGAACCACGAGGCTTGTTGAGAGAATCTCCGGTTTTGCAAGAAGCTTATACCAAAACTTGTCCCAATTCAGCCAAAAATTATACATATGAAAACAGGGTTTAGATTATCCCGAACATCTCGCTACCTAGACCGATAATGTACTATGATTTGAATTCAACATAAAATGGATACAAATATTTGAATTGGAGAGCGTATGGTACATGTAGTTCATAGTGAAATAGGATTACTGCTATATGCATTCTTTTTGTTATCAAGATAATATTTAAATTATTGTATAACTTGACAATAATCGTATTCAAATAAGGAAAATTGATTCAAATTTAGTCCATATGGTAGACGACAATATATATGTTCACATGGTGGAGTAAAATGTTCATATATGATGGAAGATCAAAATGTATGACTACATTAATTACAAACCGCAAGGTAACCTAACGATATATTCAAATTCAACATAACATGGATTAAAAAATTGAAATTCGAGATCCTGGCATTTGTAATCATATAAAAAGGTACATTACTCTTTATTTTGGTGGGAATTGATTTGTTTTTTGTTGTTGTTGAGGGAAGTGCGAATCGATTTGGTACTGTGCAGGGTAATCTTGTTCTCCCGATTTTTTACATTTTTCTTGTAGTTTTTTCAATGGCATCTATAGCAATATAGTAAAAGGGGACATGACTCTCTTGTGTCTTGTATGAATTGTTTTTTTACATGTTAAGTTTGTTCTGCCGAACAAGGAATCCGCACCTTGTTATCCCGAAATTTTCAAGCTCGAGTATCTTTTGTCTCACCTGCTTTGAAACTCCCGCCTCTTCAACCCGCGTCGCGCCTTGTTATCCCGAAATTTCGACGCGCGCGAAAACTCCCTCCTCATCCGAAATCGGTCCCGCAGCCCATACACGCGAAATCCCCCTTCTACCCCTCAGCCGGAAATGAATCTCCACGTCGCGGTGTCAAAACCGGTGGGGGTACTCTGGTAACTTACCCTACATTTCAGACAAGCACGTCCCTAAGCTTGGCTCCCCCCTCCCCCTTCGCCCCCCCCATTCGTACACCGAGGCCGCCAAAACCCACGCTCTTCCGTCGGCCTCCCGACCGCCGCCCAGTTGGAGACTCTTCCTCGACTACGTCGTCCACCGCAACAGCTCGCCTTCCCTTATCCACCGCACTAGATGAGGATCCGTCGTCGATCTCGTCGTCCCGCCGGATCAGCCGCCCCGTCCTCCACCTCCAAGGACCTGCCCCGATGTTTGCCTCGTCTATCGCGCCACCTCAATCCCCATAGCGCCGTCTTGACCTGCCCCACCGGAACCGCAGCACACTTACCAATTCCTTCGATGAAGCCGAGGCCAACTCGGCGCCACCAAGGAGGTTCTGCACTCACCGCTGCATTTTATCTTTTATTCGATCTCACGGGGTTGCTGGTGCTCGATACCCAGCAGATATGGCGGGTCTCCATCGACGGTGCCGTTGCTGGCCACATCATCCACGGCGTCTCTGCCCCATGTCGTTGCTTCCTCGGCGGCGACTTCCACAACGGCACTAGCTGCAGCTGCTCCGGCTCTCGCTGGCATTGTGGCTCTGTTCTTGCTGTCGTCGCGCTGCTACACTGCTCTTGCTTTGGTTCGTGCTGCTTCTCTGCTCTTGCTCTCGCTTGCGCTGCTGCTGCTGCTGCACGACCTCCTGCAGCTACAGGAGTTGCTGCTTTAGCACTCACTCGCAGTGCTACTGCACGACTTGCTCTCTGCTAGTGTGTTCCCTGCTCGAGAGTCTACTGATTTAGATCGCTGCTTCTCTGCTACTAGTGCTCGAACGCCCTAAACATCTATTGCAATGCTCTGCTACTAGTTCAATCAGTTTCGACAGTAAAATTCAGTTTCGACTGTAAAGTTCATTTTCTTCAGTTAAGTTCAGAGTGAACAGTACTTACAGCATCTGTCGGAGCGGCCGTGGCACGGCTGATGCATTTTACATCTAGAACTTTTTGGTGATGTATTTTACATCATCTATCGCAGATGATATTAGGGCCCCACTTCAGATTAACGTTGTTTGGCTTGTCCTGCTTCAGCCTCGTCGCCGTACACCTCACGGGGGCTGCTCCAGCGACAGAACCGTCCATCATAGCGGAGCAATACCCTCGGGCCGTTTCCAAAGGCCTCGGATCTTCTTCCCCGCCTCCGACAGTCACACCAGCATCACCATCCTCCACGTCCAACCCAATGATGTTGAGGTCCACAAGGCTATGCCAAAGAGGTTGTACACTCATCGAATCACTTTGTTACTCTGCATTCATGTCGATCCCTCAGGGATCCTTTCCTATGGAAATACTATTCGTGCAAATCTGTTAGAAGGAGTGGAGCAAAGCAAAACTGGAGGATTTTTTTCCTTTGGTGTTTCTTTCGAAGAAAAAATGTAGGAATTTTATTCACTTGGACGTCCTTTTCAAATTAATATGCATGAAGAATAGAACTAATTGCATTACTAGCATAATAAGATGCTTATTTTTTCATTTTCACATGGTTTGACTTTAATTTGACCACGTTTCTCCATTCTTGTGTTCTTCCAATTCATGTGAACCAAACACCCAGGTTGATTGAAATCCTATGTTTCCAAATGCTCTGTTTTGCACGTGCATTCCTATCCTATTCCTGTGTTTTTCGTGTCCCTGCGTTCATACAATCCTCCAATTTTAAGAAGCCCTTATAGATTTTCTTCATTTTCAGATAGGCATCAAAGAAAACTCTGTATGTTATGTCCTGCTCCTGCCCTGCCGTCATCCACCCCACCTGAGGTGCACCATCGACAAAAGCGTTCATAGCAGTAGAGATCCCCCTGCAGACTTTCTTTCGCCGCCTCAGATCATCTTCCCCGTTGCCGGCAGCCACGCCAACTGCATTACCATCATCGACTGAGCAGATGAACCTAAGGACTTCACAGTTCCAGAAGAGAGGTCGCAGTCTTTCGTGTTTGCTTACGTTATACATCGGTTATTATTACCTGCTACTTTATCATTCAAACTTGAGTTTTGAAATGACCATGGGTCTCATATCGAGCCAGCAACGAATAGTATCTGTCTACTATCTGGTTCATCTGGGGTCTTCTATGTGGTTCATGTTGGGTGGGCAACAAACAATAGATGATCCATTGTCTATCTTTTCAAAATGAAGCTATAATCTACCTGCTATCATTAGTTTTGGATCCATCCACTCGTTTGCTACCATCAGTCTTGATTTTTGCATGCACCCCTTAGGTATTCCAAAATCTAACTATTTTTTTTATTATGCATGTCAGATATTGTACACAATCGTACTGAACATGTAGAGAAAAAGAGAAGACCGTTGCGTGGGTATATAATGTCATGCAGACGCCGCTCCATGGTGACGGAAGTGCCCCCCCTCCTGCATTTCTAGATTGTATTCCAGAGGAAGATAACTATTCAGATGGGGATTCAGAAGGAGCCTACCACGCCTGTTTACCACCTGAGGTGTTTGCTCTAACTTGGCATGCTGATGTTGGTCATATCATGCATATGGCGCCTTGCAATGCTTACATTATACATCTTATATGTCATCAGCTTAGCTTAGATTTGCTTTGTGTGAAAGCCACCTGTTTGGTTTCTATTTCATACTCCCACCATTCCTAAATATTTGTCTTTTTAGAGATTTCAACAAGTGACTACATACGGAACAAAATGAGTGAATCTACACCCTAAAATATGTCTATATACATTCTGTAACGCCCCGGATCCGATGCGCCAGGTGTCTGCCAGTTATTCGTCGTTGTTTCCATGCCATGTGCTTGCGTGTTGCATTTTATCATGTCATCATGTGCATTTCATTTTGCATACGTGTTCGTCTCATGCATTCGAGCTTTTTCCCCGTTGTCCGTTTTGCAATCCGGCACTCCTATGCCCTCCGGCGTTCCCCTTTTGTCTCCTGTTGTGAGCGGGTGTTAAACTTTCTCGGAATGGACCGAGGTTTGCCAAGCGGCCTTGGTATCGCACCGGTAGACCGTCTGTCAAGTTTCGTGCCATTTGGAGGTCGTTTGATACTCCAACGGTTAACCGGGTAACCGCAAATCCCCTTTGGTCTTGCAGCCCAACACCCCTCCAAAGTGGCCCAAAACCAATCCAAACCCCCTCCATGCTCTCGGTCGTTCGATCACGATCGCGTGGCCGAAAACCACTCCTCATTTGGACTCTCCTAGCTCCCTCTACCTATATATTTCTTCCTCCCCCCAAAAATCCCGCAGATGAACCCTAACCCTCTCCCTCCTCACGCCGTCGGACATGTCCACCCGGCTGCCGGACACGTCCACCGCCGGCCAGCCATGTCGCCTGGCCTATCACCGCGCGCCACGTCACCCCCGCCGCCTCCTGGACCAATCTTCGCCCGCCACCTCAGCCCGCGCCTCCCTCTCTCTCCTCCACGCACCGCCGCCGGCCCGCCGGGCCCAGGCGCGGCCCGCCCGGCCCGGTTCGCC
>NC_041393.1:220995105-221014880 GCF_002162155.2 Triticum dicoccoides | reverse complement strand
GCCCGCGGCGCCCGAGCCCGGGCCACCTCGCCCCCGCGTGCCACCCGTCCTCTGCCGCCGCCGGTGCGCCACCTCTCCTCCGCTCCTCCCCGGCCGCCGCCGCCGCCTTCCTCCGTCGGCCACCCCGCGCCTCCTCGCCGCCCCGCGCCGGATCTGGCGAGATCCGGCCGGAGGAGGTCTCCCCGGTCCCGGATCCACCTCCCCGACATCTTCCCCGTCCTCTCCGGCAGCTACTCCGGCGAAACTCCGGCGATCCTCGAAAACCGTTCCAGATCCAGATCCACGAAGGTTGACCTCCAGATTTCCCTAAGTCCCGAAATATTTGCATATTTTTAGCTCCTGTTCATCGCATCATAACTCCATGCATACTGCTCCGTTTCGTGCGTGTAATATATCAAATTGTTCGTTGTGAGATGCTCTTCATGTCATTCCATTGCACCATGTTCATTTAAGTTCATCTTGATGCCTGAATCATCGTTGCAAGAGTGCTATATGATGTTAATCTACTGAAACTATTATAACTTGATGATTTGTCATTTTTGTTGCATTTGATGTGTGCATCCTATGAGCATGAGCTCTACATGTGTTTTAAACTACATCATGCCATCTTTACAGGGGTGCTTTTCTTGTATTTTTGTGAGTCTTGTACTGAGTGCATCAAGCTTGCTAGGTAGGGTACTTGCTGTTACTGTTTTGCTAGGCTGAATCTGTTATTTTGTGATGCTATGTAAACCTGCTGCTACAAGTCATTCTATGCATAATCTGGAGTTGTTCACTAAGAATGTTTTGTTATACATGTCATGATCTATCCATACATGCCCCTGGTTGCATTTATAGCCTGTTGTAGCTTGTTGTTATCTTGCTCTCAAATTGCTAAATAATGTTGCTGTCAGCCTGTTAACATTAAGTCCAGTTTTGCCATGTGTTTTGCTAGTGATCCATGCACCCTATGAACTTGCTCTTGCCATGTTTAGCTTCTTAAACATGTATTCTTACTGTTGGTTGCCTTGCCATGCCATGTATTTCTCTGTGGTGAGTGGTTCAAGCTCACCAACATGCCTACTTATCGTTGTTCCTGCCATGTATGAATCTGTCATATAACTTGCCATGTTGACATGGGTGCCATCATATTTTCTGTTCCTTTTTGGCTCATGGTCAGTAAAGGACTTTTGTTCTATGCATTTAGTAGTATCATGTCATGCCTTTTATTGCCATGATAAGTTCCTGTAGCATGCTGTTTGATAGCTCTAAACATTGCAACCTGATGTTATTTCTGCAAAGTCTGAAACTGTTATTATTTGCAATCTTGCCATGTGCTTTGGAGCATGTTCTAGTGATTTCTGGAGATAGCTCAGTGTCCATGTTTTGTTATGATTTACCTGTACATCATGTCCATGTCTTTTGTTATCATGTTGAGGTGCCGTAGCATGTTGTTTTGATGCTTGCAATATGCCTAGTTGCTGTTTTGGACAGCATGCCCTTTAACCTTGTATGATGTGTATGTGTTGAACCGTTGCTCCATTTTGAGTGTGCTCTATATGAAACTTGCTTGGTTTTGCATGTAGTTTCATATTATCATGTTGCATCCATGTATTGAGGTGTTTGCTTGATGTTTGGGTGCATTTTTCATCAATGCCATGTTTAACTTGTTTTGCTCATATCTTCTAGGCCGTAGCTCCAAATCTAATAAACTTTATATGTAACTTGACTAGAATCTCGTGTAGATCATCTTGGTGAATCTTAACTTGCTGTTTAACAACTTGAACATAAGGTTTATTCAGATCTAGACCAATTTCGAAACTTGCATATGAGGACTTACCGGAATTGTTATATGTTGTTTCCGGCCTCATTTAAACTTGTTTTGACGTGTTGCTCTTGTATGCATCATCTCTTTCCATGAGTAGTTTCATGTAGTCTTGTCTTGCATCATGCTTGTTGTGCATCATGTCTTGTCTATGTGTGGTGTGTTTACCATGTTGTGTGCTTCTCTCGATAGTTCCCGTTTCGTTGCGATCGTGAGCATTCGTTCTTCTACGCTTGGTTCGTCTTCGTGGCTTCATCTTCTTCATGGACTCGTTCTTCTTCCTTGCGGGATTTCAGGCAAGATGACCGCTACCCTGGATCTCACTACTATCATTGCTATGCTTGTTGCTTCGTTCTATCGCTTTGCTGCGCTACCTATCTTTTGCTCTTTAAGCCTCCCAATTTGTCATGTCAGCCTCTAACCTTTTCACCCTTCCTAGCAAACCGTTGTTTGGCTATGTTACCGCTTTTGCTCAGCCCCTCTTATAGCGTTGTTAGTTGCAGGTGAAGTTCAAGATTGCTCCATGGTGGACAGGATTATGTTGGGATATCACAATATCTCTTATTTAATTAATGCATCTATATATTTGGTAAAGGGTGGAAGACTCGGCCTTATGCCTGGTGTTGGGGATATAACTATTTGTGTAAGCCGCCCAGGAGGGGCCGGGTTACGCAAAGAAGACTTATCAGAGAGAAGCCCAAGACCAAAGGTGAAGATGGCGGTTCATAGAGGGCTTAAGGCCCGCAGGCGACTTAAGGCCCGTTGTAATAAACCGCCGTAATAATATGACTTGTATCATAAGGTAGACTTAACTAGTCACCGAGCCGGACACTGTTTATAAACCGGTCGGGACTCTGTAAGCCGCAAGGCGTCAACCCGTGTATATAAGGGGACGACCTGCTGGCGGCTTAGGGCAAGAAACAACTCATCAAGAGCCAGGCATAGCGTATCTCGCTCCCCGGTCATCGAAGCATCAATACCAACCCAACTAGACGTAGGCCTTACCTTCATCGTAAGGGGCCGAACTAGTATAAAAACCTCTCGTGTCCTTTGTCCCGATTAACCCCTTCAAGCTTCCTAGTTGCGATGGCTCCACAACTAAGTCCTTTCATGAGGACATCTGACATGATAATTCCACGACAGTTGGCGCCCACCGTGGGGCCAGCGCACGGTGGATTTGAGTTCTTAAAGGGAAACTTCGAAGGGATCAAGGGATACGTAGTGGGCTGGATGACCAAGAGTCGTCACGGCAAGATCTACATCGACGACGAAGGCTGGGGCCCTGACGCCGGCTCAATTGAGTACGGGTACCGGGTCCCCTTCGGAGGGATCCACGTCTTCATCGGCCGGATTGGTGAGCCGGGACTTGAGCCGGACAACTACATCGACCTCGTCGAGACGGCTCAGCGTGCGAAACCCGCCCGAGCTAAACCCGGCATGAGGCTTGTCTTTGTGGGCTGCGTCCATGGAAAAGAGCTTTCTGAAGGACCTGAAGATGGTGGTGAGACGGCCGTCCTCTCGGATGGTGATCCGTCCGCTGGTTCAACAGATTCGCTGTATCAAGTACAAGATGGCGTGCTCGGGGGCTGTTCCGATGGCTTGGGTATTTCGGACCCCCGTGAGTTGCCGAATTGGGCAGGAGTCTTCATGACTGGGACCCAACCCGGCCAAAACTCTACAGCCGTGGCTGCAATTACGTCCGGGATAGGAGCGGCCGGGGCAGGAGGCCATGTGCGCCTGCCGGCTCAAGTGCTGATAGACCTCATGGACAAGCTTACGGCCCTGTTAACCGCCACGGTTATCCCTGCGAACAAAGATGAGCATGACGCGGAGGTAGCACGGGTACGTGAGGAGATAGCTCATGCCAAGGAGGCCTTAGCAGCTGAGGATACTAGACTAGCTATGGAGCGGGCGGCTCTTGACGCCCGGGCACAGTGGTTGCAGTCAGAGGCTTACCAGCTCATGATGAGCTTAAACGCATCCAATGAGGTAATGAGGAGGAGACACCAGAAGACCCAATCACGGTTACCTACGAATTACGACCCTCGAGTTCTTTTCGCTACACCCGGAGCCGGCCCAAGTAACCCGCCAGACGCCAATCAGTTTATGACATCCGGAGCAGGAGGACCAGCTCAGCGTCGAGAGATGCCACCTCCTCATGTGAGCATGGCACCACCACATTATGTGACGATACCGAAGGGTCACTTTTCCAACCCCATGGAGAATTTAATCGTAGCGTCAGCGCGTCTGGCGGCTCTTCCAGTCAGAACCGGAGCCCGAGTTACAGCAAGCACATGGAGTCCGAAGCTTTGTCAAGCAACGCCCAGCGCCGTGACCAACAGGCGGCTCAACAGGCGGCTCATCAGGATATTCCAGAGTATCCAACGACTTCTATGGAGATTGGAGTAGCCACCAGAACCGGTGGTGTTTCTTGTTTGATACCGGCTTTGTGCAATGTGCGCCTGCCCAAGGACTTCAAGGGACCTCGAAAGGTGCCTGGAGCATGGATTGAGAGTTATGAGATGGCCATGGAGCTGTTGGAAGTCAGTGACGCGGCAATGGCTAAATACTTCACCATGATGTTAGATGGAACGGCCCGGTCTTGGTTAAAAAGTTTACCACCCAATTCCATTGGTTCGTGGGAGGAGTTAAAAGCCCGTTTCATCCAGAACTTCAAGGACACCTGTAAGCAATCAATGTCAATCGTGGACTTAACGAATTGTAAGCAGGGGGAGGGTGAATCCACCACCCATTGGGTACGCCGAGTCAAGGAGATAATTCATTCATCTGATAAGATCGATGCCGGCTCTGCGGTCCTGATGTTGGAGAAAAATTGCAGCTTTGAGCCGCTGAGGCAGAAACTGGGGCGCCTTAAGCGTGACTGCAGGGATATGGGAACACTAATGGCGGCTTTAGTCAAATGTGCCGATTCTGATAGTACCAAGGATTCCACGTCTGACGATGAGAAGACAGGGAAGGGAAAAAAGAACGGTAATGGAAAGGGTCAACAGCACAACCCGGGGAATCAAAGCGGCAATAAGCGTAAGGCGGACGGCAACCCGGAGCTTGTAGCCAACACACAAGGTAACAACCAGAGACGTAAGGGTAAGTGGCCTCGATCCGGCGAGTCAGGCCCATCTCTTGAGCAGCTACTCAATGAGCCTTGCCCGAAACACGGCACCCGAGAGCACCCCGCTACACACCTGTGGAAAGACCTGCACGGTCATGAAGGCGTTTAAAAATTCCAATACCTTTGATGGTAGTCATGGATCTGGCGGCGGTTCAGGGGCTGGCGGTTTTCATGGCCCGGGCGACGGTTCAAATTCCGGTTTTCAGGGACAGCCAGGTGGAAATAATCAGCAGCAATCTGGTCAGGAAGGACAACAGCAGCAACAGTCGGGTTATCAGAGCCATCCAAAACAGTTAAGTGGCGGGCAGTACCATGTGTTTACCACTAGCTTATGCAAACGTGACCAGAAGGTTCATAAGAGGGCCGTAGATTCGGTTGAGCCGGCAATTCCTCGTAATTTGAGGTGGTCAGAACAACACATCATTTGGAGTAGAGAGGATCACCCTCCACGCGTCGATAATCCGGGTCAGTTAGCCTTGGTGGTAGCACCCTAGGTTGGTGGATATAAATTCACTAAGGTACTCATGGACGAAGGTAGCAGCATCAATATACTCTATTATGAGACCTTTCAGCGTATGGGGTTGACTGAGAAGAATCTGAGAACATCCAACACTGTTTTCCATGGGGTGGTTCCAGGCAAGTCGGCTTACCCAGTTGGCAAGATTGAATTGGAGGTGGCCTTTGGAGATGAGTATGATTTCAGGGCTGAGAAGTTGACGTTTGAAGTGGTCAAAATTAGGAGTCCATATCACGCTCTGTTTGGGCGACCGGCTTATGCTAAGTTCATGGCACGGCCGTGTTACGTTTACTTACAGCTCAAGATGTCGGGTCACAAGGGCACCATCACTGTGCATGGGAGTCGAAAGGTGGCCTTGGAATGTGAAGAAGGCGACGCGGCTTATGCTCAGACTGCCTGTGCCGCGGAGGAGCTCAAATTCTATCAAGACAATGTTGACCTAGCGGATATGACCTCCCTCAAGAAACCAACTACTGAGCATGACCCGGCGTTGAAGTTTAAATCAGCTGCTGAGACAAAGCTTGTTGACTTTACCCCGGGAGACGCCTCTAACCAGTTCAGTATTAGTGCCAATTTGGATCCTAAATAGGAAAGCGCGCTCATCGAGTTCATCCGTGAGAACCGAGACATCTTTGCATGGAAACCTTCTACATGCCGGGTGTACCGAGGGAACTCGCTGAGCACACTCTCAATATTGATCCGAAGTATAAGCCGGTCAGGCAGTTTCTCCGACGGTTCAACGAAGAGAGACGGAAAGCTATTGGAGAAGAGGTTGCCCGGCTCTTAGCGGCCGGGTTTATTGTTGAAGTTTTTCATCTGGAGTGGTTGGCTAACCCGGTATTGGTGCTCAAGAAGAATGGCACTTGGCGGATGTGTGTGGATTACACGGACTTAAACAAGGCTTGTCCGGCTGATCCCTTTGCTCTCCCCCGTAATGATCAAATCATTGATGCTACGGCGGGTTGTGAACGTTTGAGCTTCTTGGATGCTTACTCTGGTTATCATCAGATCAAGATGGCAGTTAAGGACCAGGAGAAGACAGCTTTCATCACTCCGTTTGGGTCCTTCTGTTATGTATCTATGCCGTTTGGACTCAAGAGTGCCCAGGCGACTTATCATCGATGTGTGCAGAACTATTTGCCCGATCAAATTGGGCGTAATGTTCATGCTTATGTAGATGACATCGTGGTGAAGTCCAGAGAAAAGGAGACCTTAATATCCGACTTGAGAGAGACCTTTGACAATCTCCGGGTTTACAAGATGATGCTCAACCCGGCCAAGTGTGTGTTTGGTGTACCTGCAGGCAAGCTCTTGGGTTTTCTGGTGTCAAACAGGGGTATTGAAGCTAATCCGGAGAAGATCACGGTGATTACCTCTCTGGCTAAGCCGGCATGTATCAATGATGTTCAGCGCCTGGCGGGATGTGTTGCTGCTTTAAGCCGGTTCATAAGCCGGTTAGGGGAGAAGGCCTTACCGCTATATCAGATGATGAAGAAAACAAACACTTTCGTCTGGAGCGATGCTGCTAACACTGCCTTTGAAGATTTAAAGAGACAGTTATCTGAGCCACCGGTTCTTGCGGCTCCCATTGATAGAGAGCTGCTATTGTTATATGTGGTTGCTAACTCGCGGGCCGTCAGTGTTGCCATCATGGTGGAGCGTAAGGAGGCAGGCAAGGAGCATCCGGTTCAACGGCCGGTTTACTACATCAGCGAGGTGCTCATTGAGTCTAAACAAAGGTATCCACATTGGCAGAAGCTTGTTTATGGTGTGTTCATGGCAAACCGGAAACTAAAGCAGTACTTCCAAAGTCATCCTATAACGGTGGTAAGTTCAGCTCCTTTGGGAGACATCATTCAGAACAGGGAGGCCACAGGACGAATCGCCAAGTGGGCTATTGAGCTTGGGCCTTATGGTTTGAAGTATATGCCCCGTACTGCCATCATATCTCAGGCCTTGGTGGACTTTATCAATGATTGGACGGAGTTTCAGGCACCTGAGGAGAAGCCGGACAATACATATTGGACTATTCACTTTGATTGGTCCAGGCAGTTAGAAGGATCAGGGGCTGGAGTTGTTTTAACTTCCCCTTGAGGTGACAAATTTCGTTATGTGCTCCGGCTCATGTTTCCCTGTACTAACAATGCAGCTGAATACAAGACCTTGCTCCATGGTCTCCGGATGGCTAAGGAGATGAATTTGAGCCGGGTAAGGTGCTTGGGCGACTCAGACCTCGTGGCTCAACAGGTCTCAGGCACGTGAGGTTCTAAAGATCCCCTTATGGTGTCTTATCGTCGTGAAGTGGATGTTGTAGCTGGGTACTTCAAAGGGTATCAGGTGGAGCACATTGATAGAAGGACGAATGAGGCGGCTGATGCGTTAAACCGGTTGGGCTCTTAGCATAAGCCGGTGCCGCCTAACACCTTTCTTGACATTCTGCATAATCCTTCTGTCAAGGTACCTACAGAGGAAGAGCTTGCAGTGCCAGACCCGAAGGCACAGTTGGTGGCCGCACTTCACGTTATCCCAGATTGGACGTTGCCATACTTGGCTTATATAACCCGGGGAGAGCTGCCCGAGGATGAGACCTTGGCGAGACAAATTGTCAGGCGGTCTAAATCCATGACAATTGTTAATGGCGAGTTACATCACCTCAGTGTCACAGGGGCGTTCCAGCGTTGTGTGTCACCTATAGAGGGTCAAGAGATACTTCGAGAGATCCATGAAGGGGATTGTGGTCATTATGTCGGCTCAAAATCTCTGGTGGCCAAGGCTTTCCGTCATGGTTTTTATTGGCTGACGGCTCATGCTGATGCAGAGGATCTTGTTAGTAAATGTGACAGATGTCAAAAATTTTCACGACGAGCTCATGTGTCGGCTCAAGAATTGAGGATGATTCCAATTACTTGGCCGTTTGCAGTCTGGGGGCTTGACATGGTGGGACCCTTCAAGAGGTCTAAGGATAAAAAGACACACCTCCTTGTGGCAGTGGATAAATTTACAAAGTGGATTGAGGCAGAGTCGGTCAGTCAGTGTGATGCAGCCACATCAGTTCATTTCACCAAAAAGGTGATCTTTCATTTTGGTTTTCCACATAGCATCATAACTGATAATGGAACTAATCTCTCCAAGGGTGCCATGGAAGAGTTCTGTCAACAAGAGCATATCTGGCTTGACATTTCGGCTGTTGCTCATCCTCAATCCAATGGTCAAGCAGAAAGAGCTAATCAGGAGATCTTAAGGGGTATTAAACCACGGCTCTTGGTCCCCTTACAGCGGACTCCGGGTTGTTGGTGGAAGAGTTACCCTCTGTGCTGTGGAGCATCAACACTATGCCTAACAGATCCACGGGTTATACACCTTTTTTCATGGTTTATGGAGCAGAGGCAGTTCTGCCAAGTGATATCCGGCACGATTCGCCCCGTGTGGCGGCTTACGTTGAGGCGGATAATGAAAAAGCTCGACAGGAGGCACTTGACTTGTTGGATGAGGAGAGAGACTTGGCAATAGCCCGCTCAGCAATTTACCAGCAAGACCTTCGTCACTATCACAGCCGCCGGGTCAGAAGCAGAACATTTCAGGAAGGCGACTTCGTGCTCCGGCTCATCCAGGATCAGTCCAATATGCATAAGCTATCCCCTCCTTGGGAAGGACCCTTTGTGGTCAGCAAGAATCTGAACAACGGGTCATACTACCTCATTGATATTAGAGAGCACAAAGACTCACGTAAGTCGGAGGAGGAGACCCGCCGGCCGTGGAACATAGCCCATCTTTGGCCTTACTATACTTAAGCCACCGGCTCTTGAGATGTATATATTTTTTGACAATGTATATATTATATAAAGTAATAAAGCAGGACCTCTGTCCTTTTGCACCCTCAAAAGTTTATATGTCTTTTTGTCAGATGGTGGAAACAACCAACAGGGAGCGGATCATATCTGAATCCGGCTTTACTTTTGGTCCGGCTTATGATCATATCTGAATCTAGCCATGATCACTTGGGGGCTTCCTGTTCAAACATAGGTCGTATCTGAACCAAAGAGAACATAGCTGACGATACCCACTTGATCGGCATACTGCCAAACCTACTTGGGGGCTTCTTGATCATATTTGAATCACAGCTTAACCCCTTTGGGTCTGACGTGGATCGTATGCGAATCAGCGTCATTAAACAAATCTTATGGTCACTTGGGGGCTTCCTGTTCAAACATAGGTCGTATTCGAACCAAAGAGAACATAGTTGTCGATACCCACTTGATCGGCATCGCCAAAACCACAGGGGGCTATATGATCGTATATGAATCTTAGCTTAACCCCTTTGGAACGGTTTACTGATCGTATCTGAATCAGAAGCCTGTAAAGTATTTTGATTATCCTGAAACCTTGTGGAAAGCATTATGAGATGTTTTTTGTCTTGCCGGTTTAATATTCATCACCCTAGGTTGTTAAGTGCCAGGTGAACATCATATGAGCCGGACAGATTATCAAGGGATCGCAGGTATGCTATTATGCCTAAGTTTAACAAAATATAGTCATAAACCAGCCTGTATACAAGTCTTTTGGTTTGCGTTCCGGGTTATCAATACTTTCTATGCAAAATAAGGCAAGCAAAATTTAACACGCCTAGGAAATAAAAGCCAGAAATATATAGCAGTGGCAGCTTACGAAAGTGTTGAGCGCTAGAAACATGCGCGAAGGCATGACAAACATTCGGAAGTTTTTTCTACCCTATTACAAGACTCTCCGAGCCTGGATAAATGAAGCATTTTTTTTGCCAAACACCTGGCGATTCACTCCTTCGGCGGGCTTGAAGACTCCTGGTTATCCTTCTCCGCTTCTCCGTCGGCTGTTTTGTCCTGGAAAGTTGACGAGGCCCAGTCAATGCCGCTCAAAGCTTCAAACTCAGCTTCATCATCTATTAAACCGGCAGGGTCCACTTCAGGGGCAAAAGTATTCTTACGAATTGGAGGGATCAGGCTGATTTGGTCATATGGAGTGTTTGGAATTCTCCGGTTCTCACTGTCATAAGCCGGTGCATACTTGCTAAGGTCAGTGTCGTTTCTAATAAGGGTTGCCACGGGACGTATGGCTTTGACACAGGCGGTGAAATCATGGTCGTCAAATGCAGTGTCGTCTTCCTTCAGACTTGGGTATCCAAGGGCAAGGTCGGCCGGGTCTAGTTCTAGGAGCCATGCTTTTAGCCCGGCTCAATGCAGCCACGGCCCCGGCTCTTGAGGATGCCCGCCTTAAGTCTTGGATCCATTGAGGAAGAAAAGCGAGGCTCTTCAATATGTCTTGCAGAAGGCGGGGATGTGGAGTTGATAAGGCTACAACAGCCAAGGCACGTTGTGTCCCGGAGTATAGCTATTCCACTAAGGTGTAAACTGCTTTAAGCTTGATCAGCATGTTTTGCTTTAGGTTGGTACTCCTGGGGCTTGTATGTGCACAAGCATAACAGTCATCGGAAGTAATTATTACAATAGTCATTGTAAGGTTATAATGTTTGAGGTTTTGCACAATAACTCACCGAAGATGGCTGAGACCATTTGAGATATCTGCCGTTTTAAGTCGGACAGCTCGGTTGTTGCCTCGGCAAGAGATGCTTCTGCTGTCTCGGCCCGAGTCACCAGGGAAGCCTTCTCATCAGCCCAAGCTTTCTTCTCCGACTCAAAATTCTTCTTCAACTTCTCATTTTCAGAGACGCTGAATTCAAATTTGGAGTTGGCCTTCTGAGTTTCAAGTTCTTGAGTTTCCAGACGACTCTTCAGGACAGTAAGCTCTGATTCAAATTGACTGATGGTGGCCTGCATTGACACCACGTTATGGTAAGGATCACGGTAAGGTAACATTCAAGTCCCAAGCACTTTACAAGTAAAGATACTTGGCACTTGGGGGCAAATGAAGGCTGAAGAATTTTAAACCTGTCATACCGGGTCACACATGTTATGTCTCAAGCACTTTACAAGTAAAGATACTTGACACTTGGGGGCTAATGTATATTGAAAATTTAAAAGCCTCATGTTATAACCGGGTTAAATAAATTCTTTTTGAGCCGGATAAGCTAACAAGTACAGCAGATTTCTAAGTCTACAGCGTATTTATTCATAAGCAATAGACTTGGGGCTGGTACAATATGTAAGATTCAGGTAAATAGTATAAAGTATACCTCAGATTTGTGCTGTATTTGTTTTACCATGTCAATTTCCAGGTGACGGCTATTATGCACTTGATTCAGATAGCCCGAGACTATATCACCAATGCTTAAGTGAGTATAATCAGTAATGTCCTGCTTGGCTTCTCGGCGTTCGGCAAGTTCTTCCTTGGTAGTACATTTGGCAAGGACGGTAGGCCGCCCTGGTTCAACAAACTGAGACTTCACAATCTCAACTTCCGGGTCATTTGTCTTGACCGGGCTACGAGTTTCCGGGTTATCAGAATTGTTGAGAGTATCTTCGGCAGGCGGATCGGAGGTTGGCACTGGAATATCAGAAGTCGGCTCAGGCGGCGGCTGATGGGTAGGGTTGTTTGGAGCAGACGTGTTAATCATTGGTTCAGTTACAATCGGGTCTTGGGACGGCTTATTCTTCTTTGCCCTCTTGCTGGGTATCACTTGCATGCTGTTAACAACGGTAGAAAGATTAATATGCAAGTATGGGTAAAGTAAAGCTCAAGGTAGATAAGGTTACATTACCCAGGAGCAGTTTTGAAAGCCGGCATATTTGATTGCATGGATTCGCCGGAAGAAGGAGAGGTATCCTGATAATTGGAGTCAGATGAATTGAGAGGTTGACGAATTAAGCCCGCTAAAGGTAAGACAGAACGTAAATCGGAGATAACCTCAGTCCAACGCTTCCTGGTTACATCAGGTAAGCCGGAGGATAGTTCCGCATCCTTGTTGTTCCGGGTCTGTCTCCGGTTCTCAAGCTGTTGTTGCTTCAAAAGAAATTGAGGATCTTGATAAGCAAGAGCATGTGAAGATCTTACTTTCTGGGTCACCCTTCAGATCTTTTGCTTTGGCAAAGGCTCTGAGTCGGAGGAGATTATAGTTACCTCTTCATTGGCTGCTTGACTGTTCCCCGTATCCTCCTGAAGGGATAGAATGTCAGACAGGTAATAACAAGGGAATTAAGAAAATTTACAGATTACCTCTTCATCATCCGAAGAACTATCTTCTAATCTGAGTAAGTCGGAGGCGTTGGGTTTCTTCTTCTTTGAGGTTCCTGTCTTGGTGGCTTTCCTTTTGGCTTTCTTGGTTGTCCTGGCTTGTTTGGCAGCCTCATGGTCGTATTTGACCTTCCAGAAGTTATCATCGGCCTGTGGAAAAAGATAAGGAATTATGAGTACCAAAAAAGGTATAATATAGAAAAGAGTATTTATTAAGATTGATAACGTACTGCCGGGGCCGGGTTCTTCTTGCAAAAGGGAAGTAAGCCGAAGGCGTTACTCGTTACAGTGCCCTCCTTCAGCAGCGACTGGGTCGTAGCATCCACCACATCATCTGGTAAGTCGTCAGGACTATGGCGTAACGGGTCATCCTTTTCGACTGTATAAGTACACATTAAGCCGGAACAGTGGCTTAATGGAAGTACTCACCAAGAAACCCAGACTCGGACAAGATCAATGCCGTTTAAACCATTTCCCAAGAGAGCTTTGATCTTCTTGATGGTCGGATTGAGAGGCAGACGTTCAACGGCTGTCAGTTTTTCTGGTAGCGGATGGTTGGACTCAAGGCGCAGGGCGCGAAAGCCGGGCAGAGGCTTCTCATCAGCCGGAGAAGTGTCCTGACAATAGAACCACGTCTGGTTCCAAGATTTTGGGTGACTCGGCAGCTCAGCATAAGGGAAAAGACAGTCTCTCTATCGCTGGATCGAGATGCCGCCAAGCTCAAGACTGGGCCCGTTGGCACGTTCATTTTGCCGGTTCATGTAGAAAAGTTCTCTGAACAATAGCAGACTTGGCTCCTCTCTCAGGTACACCTCGCAGAAGACTTGGAAATTATAAATATTTGACATGGAATTAGGTCCGATGTCTTGAGGTCTAAGGTCAAAGAAATTCAAAACCTCCCTGAAGAATTTTGAGCTGGGAGGAGAAAATCCCCTGCTCATATGATCCGTAAAAATTATTACCTCCCCGTCTTTGCGTTGAGGCCTTTCTTCAGAAGGGTCAGGAACACGATAAGACATGACCTCCTTTTTTGGCAGATGGCCAGATTTCACGAACTCAGCCAGTTTGCTCTTGGTAACTATGGATGGGACCCAATTGCAAGTTACAGGGGCCTTAGTAGCCTTAGGAGCCATGACAACAATTGGCCTATGGAAAAACAAGAAGATCCGGTTCAATTTTAACCCGGGAGAAAAATCCTAATTATTCAAGGTGGCGGCTTAATGAGGGGCCTAATGATATAAGGATGACTGTGCAACAATATTTAAGCCGCTACAAGTATCAACAGCAGTTCAAAATTCTTAAGGTCATGAGAAGCAAGCAAGGCTCACAGATCAGTGTCATTTATTTAAACCAGACCAATGGACAGTTGTGTTTAAGGGCATCTACCAGAAGAAGTTTTCCGGGTGATAAAAACAGGTTTCAGAATTTTCTGCTAATATTTGAGATCAAAGGTCTGTTTTGATAAGAAAATTTTCTAGACCTAAAAACAAGGCAGAGAAGTTCATACACTCGAAGAGGGTTTCCAAACAAGGGAAATGAGATCTGTTTCTATGCAAGATAAATACAAACAATTACCGCAGCAGTTCTATGTAGTTTTTATGATGTAAACAGGGCATTGGAGGTGAAAACTAGCGAGGGTTTGCTTCGGGCGGTGATGAACGCCGACGAACTCAACAAAGTTCCAATGTAGATCTAAGAAAGGGAAGGAGAGGAACTCACGGATGCGGACGAACTGCGGAGGTTTGCCGTCGATTTCTGGTCAGAGTCAGGTTGATGCAGCGGCCCGAGTCGGTCAAGACGAAGGGTTCGACGGCGGCGGCGGCGGAGCTCCAGAGGAGGCAAGAGGAAGAGGACGACTGAAAGAAGGAAGAGTGAAAGACCTAGGTCGCCCTATTTATAAAGGAAGACTGACCGAGATGGTGCGAGAAACGAGGAGACCAAAAACATCATTATCCAGCGGCCCTGACGCCTCGATTCTCGGGATGGTCAGTAAGGGCAAAGATCCGTTGGAAGATATGACGGAGTAAAAATAAGTTTTATTGAAGATGACGTCACGGTGATTTAACCCGGATCCAGATGATGATGTCACAGCGGGTTAAAATCTTCATGCAAGACAAAAGACTGAGGACAGTTCCATGAGGTATTTTAAGATTGACATGAATGGGTTCAAATCAATCTGGGGCCTAATGTTTGGGATATAACTATTTGTGTAAGCCGCCCAGGAGGGGCCGGGTTACGCAAAGAAGATTTACCAGAGAGAAGCCCAAGACCAAAGGTGAAGATGGCGGTTCATAGAGGGCTTAAGGCCCGCAGGACACTTAAGGCCCGTTGTAATAAACCGCCGTAATAATATGAGTTGTATCATAAGGTAGACTTAACTAGTCACCGAGCCGGACACTGTTTATAAACCGGCAGGGACTCTATAAGTCGCACGGCGTCAACCCGTGTATATAAGGGGACGACCCGCTGGCGGCTTAGGGCAAGAAACAACTCATCGAGAGCGAGGCATAGCGTATCTCGCTCCCTGGTCATCGAAACATCAATACCAACCCAACTAGACGTAGGCCTTACCTTCATCATAAGGGGCCGAACTAGTATAAAAACCTCTTGTGTCCTTTGTCCCGATTAACCCCTTCAAGCTTCCTAGTTGTGATGGCTCCACAACTAAGTCCTTTCACGAGGACATCTGACGTGACAATTCCATGACACCAGGTGTTTTGTTCCACTCTTGCCGCCCTAGTTTCCGTCATACCGGTGTTATGTTCCCGGATTTTGCGTTCCTTACGCGGTTGGGTGATTTATGGGACCCCCTTGACAGTTCGCTTTGAATAAAACTCCTCCAGCAAGGCCCAACCTACCATTTGCCTCACCACCACCTATCCCCTTCCCTTGGGTCGGCCAACCCGAGGGTCATCTTTATTTTAGCCCCCCCCCCCTGGGCCAATGCTTGTCTAAGTGTTGGTTCGAACCGGGCCTCCTGCGGGGCCACCTCGGGGAAACTCGAAGTCTGGTTTTACTCGTAGCCTGTCTCATCCGGTGTTGCCCTGAGAACGAGATATGTGCAGCTCCTATCGGGATTGTCGGCGCATCGGGCGGTCTTGCTGGTCTTGTTTTACCATTGTCGAAATGTCTTGTAAACCGGGATTCCGAGTCTGATCGGGTCTTCCTGGGAGAAGGTATATCCTTCATTGATCGCGAGAGCTTATCATGGGTAAGTTGGGACACCCCTGCAGGGTATAAACTTTCGAAAGCTGTGCCCGCGGTTATGGGTAGATGGGAATTTGTTAATGTCCGATTGTAGATAACTTAACACCAGATCCGAATTAAAACGCATCAACCGTGTGTGTAGCCGTGATGGTCTCTTTTCGGCGGAGTCCGAGAAGTGAACACGGTTTTGGGTTATGTTTGACGTAAGTAGGAGTTCAGGATCACTTCTTGATCATTACTAGCTTCACGACCGTTCCTTTGCTTCTCTTCTCGCTCTTATTTGTGTATGTTAGCCACCATATCATGCTTGGTCGCTGCTGCAACCTCACCACTTTACCCCTTACTTACCCATTAAGCTTTGCTAGTCTTGATACCCATGGTAATGGGATTGCTGAGTCCTCGTGGCTCACAGATTACTACAACAACAGTTGCAGGTACAGGTTTTGCGATGATCACGACGCGAGAGCGATGTTTGCTTGTGTTGGAGTTCTTCTTCTACTTCTTCTTCGTTCAGGGGATAGGTTCCAGGTCGGCAGCCTGGGCTAGCAGGGTGGATGTCGTTTGAGTTTTTGTTTATGTTTCATCCGTAGTCGGATGTTGCTCTTATGCATTGTGATGTTGTATTTGTGTGGCATTCTATGCCTCTTGTATGTAACCCCATCTATTATGTAATGTTGATGTAATAATATCCACCTTGCAAAAGTGTTTCAATATGCGGTTCTATCCTTGGTGGGACCTTCGAGTCTCTTTAGGATAGTATCGCATATTGGGCGTGACAAGTTGGTATCAGAGCCTCGACCGACCTTAGGAGCCCCCCTTGATTGATCGTGTAGTTTGGCCGTTGTTCAGTCTAGAAGAAAACTGTTTTCGGAATCTAGTCATATCTGAGAGTAGGAATTGTTTTTACTCCTCAGCCCCTTCGTCGCTCTGGTCAGGAATCTTGACGTAGGTGTTTTCAATTACTTCTCTTCCCCTTCAAATTTTTCTTTAGGTTCACGCAGTTAGTTTTTCGATCGTTGGCTCTCAGCTCTTTTCATCTGGTGCATTTCTCGTCAAGTTGACTCCAGCCTCTTCATCTTTGCCAAGTTCAATCCTCAGTTGTTTTCTTTCCCACCCGCCCACCCACCCACCCTTTTTATTCGTGGAGCCGGAGTCCGTAATCGAGTATCCATCCTACTCGTGTGAAGTCTTTGCTTTCTTTCCTCAATTATTTCAACCGGTGTCTTCTCTTCAAGTTATTCATCGTTTCTCTCTTCCAAGTTGCCTTTGTTTTTCCCGCCCTCCCACCCTCTTCTTCCCGGAGCTTGAGTCTTTTTCGAGCATCAATTTCATTCGTGCGGAAACTCTTCAGTCTTTCGTTAATTATCTCAACCGATGAATTGTCGTCTCGTTTGACATTCATCATCTTTAATTCTTCTCCGGTGGATTCAATTCTAATTTTCGGTAGTGAGTATATTCTTTTCCTCGGCTCAAGTGTTTTCCCTGCTCCTTCGCCTCTCGCCAGTTTATCCTTCCGGAGTGTTCAAGACATCTCGGGAGATTCGTCTGTGTTCCAATTAATTCAAGGTTTCCACCTCATTCAAATATTTCAATTGTTCCGGTGCATCATCTATCTGTTCAACAATCCTTTCCAACGGTGTTTTCTTTTAGTGGGCCCTAACCCACAGGTCTTTTCCCAGGATCTTACCTAACTCTTCTAATTCCCCCGGAGTTATTCTCAATTCTTTTCAAGTGGGACGTAAGAATGGATTCCATCAGTCACATGCCTTGTCAAGTCGATTTCAAATCATTTCTTTGTTGGCTTAACCTCTTTGCTTTTCATTCTCCCGTAGTATCTCAGTAATTTTGGTGTTGTTTCTCGTCGTCATTTGAAGATTGAAGAAGAGTTTTTTCCTCTAAATCTTGCTTATTCTCTTGTAGTTTCGTGGTTCTAGCTTCATGTTATCCTCGCGAATTATTCCATTTGTCAGATATTCGTTTTGATACCCATCTGGAGCATGTCAGAAGTTGTTTTCCCGTTTCTTTTCACCGGAGGCCATTATTCCAGTTATTGTTCTCTATTTATCCCGGCGCTTCATTCAAGTGTTCTTTAATCAGCTTATGATCTCTTTGTTCTTTTGCATCTAAATCCCCTCTAGCTTATTTGTTCTTCTAATTCTTCCCGGTGATTCATTCTCTTTCATCAGTCATTTTCGAATTCTTACGGTGGTTCCTTCAGATTCCTTTTTCCTTGATTATCATATTAATTCATTCATTCTTCCAAATCCTACCGGTGGTTCATGAAGACCTTCTCAAGTTTGCGAGATGTCACTTCTCAATCATTTTCAAGAAGAATAAGTAGTATGAAAAATCCATTGCTTGTCATCAATTTAATTTGATGAAGGATAAGCATACAATAAATCTTATTCTTATTTCCTCCAAGTGTTTAATCCCTTCCTTCGGAGTTTGTTCGTGATGAATAAATTCTAGGTCCAAGTGTTTTCATCTTTTCTTATCCGGAGTTCATTTTCCTCAGCCATTTCGTCGAAACCTCCATCTAAATCATCGCAACGCTCATCTTATTCTTTCATCCTTCTTTTTATCTCGTCATCCTTTTGTTACCGGAGTTCTTCACGGTGGATCGTCATGATTTAATTCATTCTTCAAGAGTTCATCAAGATTTTGTTCAAGGAGTTCTAGTATCTTCCTTCTTGCATCTCGGAGTGCAAATAATTCTCCGTTTTCTTTCGAAGTGGAGTTTTCAATTTCTTCATTCTTCTCAGCTATTCAATCTTTTCCGCTTGTGGTCAGAGTTCACCTCATAATTTTGAGATGTTATCCATAAGTCCACGACAAGCTTATTCTTTGTGTTGTTGATTTTCTCAACAACTCAATTCAATCCTTCCTTCTAAGTTCTTTTCATTTCTATTTCAATTCTTCTGGAGGCTTTGCGTTGTTCATCTTGTCAAGTGCCATCCCATCTTGTGAAGTTCATGTTCTATTCTTCCATGTTCAGTCAGAGTTCTGCCTAAATCCTTTCAGTCTTATTCGTTTCTTATATTGTTCTAATCGGAGTGGTTTCAGAGTCTATCTGATTCCGTGAGCTTTTGATTCTCGTCATTCTCGTTGTTCCTCTCTTCTCCTCGAGTGCTCTCGATTCTTTGACTCTTCTCTTGAGTTCTTGTTTCACCTCATCCCTTTTCCCTTCCGTCTCGGTCCTAAGATCTCGGGACGAGATCTCTTGTTAGTGGAGGAGTGTTGTAACGCCCCGGATCCGATGCGCCAGGTGTCTGCAGTTATTCGTCGTTGTTGCCATGTCATGTTCTTGCGTGTTGCATTTTATCATGTCATCATGTGCATTTCATTTTGCATATGTGTTCGTCTCATGCATCTGAGCTTTTTCCCCGTTGTTTGTTTTGCAATCCGGCACTCCTATGCCCTTCGTCGTTCCCCTTTTGTCTCCTGTTGTGAGCGGGTGTTAAACGTTCTCGGAATGGCCTGAGGTTTGCCAAGCGGCCTTGGTATAGCACCGGTAGACCGCATGTCAAATTTTGTGCCATTTGGAGGTCATTTGATACTCCAACGGTTAACCGGGTAACCGCAAAGCCCCTTTTGTCTTGCAGCCCAACACCCCTGGCCCAAAACCCATCCAAACCCCCTCCATGCTCGCGGCCGTTCAATCACGATCGTGTGGCCGAAAACCACTCCTCATTTGGACTCTCGTAGTTCCCTCTACCTATATATTTGTGCCTCCCCCCGAAAATCCCGCAGATGAACCCTAGCCCTCTCCCTCCTCGCGCCGCCGAACATGTCCGCCCGGCGGCCGGACACGTCCACTGCCGCCCAGCCACGTCGCCCGACCTATCACCGCGCGCCACGTCACCCCCGCCGCCTTCTGGCCCAATCTCCGCCCGCCACCTCAGCCCGCGCCTCCCTCTCTCTCCTCCGCGCGCCGCCGCCGGCCCGTCAGGCCC
>NC_041393.1:220948100-220994547 GCF_002162155.2 Triticum dicoccoides | reverse complement strand
CCGCCCGCGGCGCCCGAGCCCGGGCCGCCTCGCCCCCGCGCGCCACCCGTCCTCTGCCGCCGCCGGTGCGCCGCCTTCCTCCGTCGGCCACCCCGCGCCTCCTCGCCGCCCCGCGCCGGATCTGGCGAGATCCGGCCGGAGGAGGTGTCCTCGGCCCCGGATCCGCCTCCCCGACATCTTCCCCGTCCTCTCCGGCAGCTACTCCGGCGAAACTCCGGCGAGCCTCGAAAACCGTGCCAAATCCAGATCCACGAAGGTTGACCTCCAAATTTCTTTAAGTCCCGAAATATTTGCATATTTTTAGCTCTTGTTCATCGCATCATAACTCCATGCATACTGCTCTGTTTCGTGCGTGTAATATATCAAATTGTTCGCTGTGAGATGCTCTTCATTTCATTCCATTGCACCATGTTAATTTGAGTTCATCTTGATGCCTGAATCATCGTTGCAAGAGTGCTATATGATGTTAATCTGCTGAAACTGTTATAACTTGGTGATTTGTCATTTTTGTTGCATTTGATGTGTGCATCCTATGAGCATGAGCTCTACATGTGTTTTGAACTACATCATGCCATCTTTACAGGGGTGCTTGTCTTGTATTTTTGTGAGTCTTGTACTGAGTGCATCAAGCTTGCTAAGTAGGGTACTTGCTGTTACTGTTTGCTAGGCTGAATCTGTTATTTTCTGATGCTATGTAAACCTGCTGCTACAAGTCATTCTATGCATAATCTGGAGTTGTTCACTAAGGATGTTTTGTTATACATGTCATGCTCTATCCATCCATGCCCCTAGTTGCATTTATAGCCTGCTGTAGCTTGTTGTTATCTTGCTCTCAAATTGCTAAATAATGTTGCTATCAGCCTGTTAACATTAAGTTCAGTTTTGCCATGTGTTTTGCTAGTGATCCATGCACCCTATGAACTTGGTCTTGCCATGTTTGGCTTCTTAAACATGTATTCTTACTATTGGTTGCCTTGCCATGCCATGTATTTCTCTGTGGTGAGTGGTTCAAGCTCACCAACATGCCTACTTATCGTTGTTCCTGCCATGTATGAATCTGTCATATAACTTGCCATGTTGACATGGGTGCCATCATATTTTATGTTCCTTTTTGGCTCATGGTCAGTAAAGGACTTTTGTTCTATGCATTTAGTAGTATCATGTCATGCCTTTTATTGACATGATAAGTCCCTGTAGCATGCTGTTTGATAGCTCTAAACATTGCAACCTGATGTTATTTCTGTAGTCTGAAACTGTTATTATTTGCAATCTTGCCATGTGTTTTGGAGCATGTTCTAATGATTTCTGGAGATAGCTCAGTGTTCATGTTTTGTTATGCTTTACCTGTACATCATGTCCATGTCTTTTGTTATCATGTTGAGGTGTTGTAGCATGTTGTTTTGATGCTTGCAATATGCCTAGTTGCTGTTTTGGACAGCATGCCCTTTAACCTTGTATGATGTGTATGTGTTGAACCGTTGCTCCGTTTTGAGTGTGCTCTATATGAAACTTGCTTGGTTTTGCATGTAGTTTCATATTATCATGTTGCATCCATGTTTTGAGGTGTTTGCTTGATGTTTGGGTGCATTTTGCATCAATGCCATGTTTAACTTGTTTTGCTCATATATTCTAGGCCGTAGCTCCAAATCTAATAAACTTTATATGTAACTTGATTAGAATCTCATGTAATCATCTTGGTGCATCTTAATTTGCTGTTGAACAACTTGAACATAAGGTTTATTCAGATCTGGGCCAATTTCGAAACTTGCATATGAGGACTTACCAGAATTGTTATATGTTGTTTCCGGCCTCATTTAAACTTGTTTTGACGTGTTGCTCTTTTATGCATCATCTCTTGCCTTGAGTAGTTTCATGTAGTCTTGTCTTGCATCATGCTTGTTGTGCATCATGTCTTGTCTATGTGTGGTGTCTTTACCATGTTGTGTGCTTCTCTCGATAGTTCCCGTTTTGTTGCGATCGTGAGGATTCGTTCGTCTACGCTTGGTTCGTCTTCGTGGCTTCATCTTCTTCATGGACTCGTTCTTCTTCCTTGCGGGATTTCAGGCAAGATGACCGCTACCCTGGATCTCACTACTATCATTGCTATGTGTGTTGATTCGTTCTATCGCTTTGTTGCGCTACCTATCTTTTGCTCTTTAAGCCTCCCAATTTGCCATGTCAGCCTCTAACCTTTTCACCCTTCCTAGCAAACCGTTGTTTGGCTATGTTACCGCTTTTGCTCAGCCCCTCTTATAGCGTTGTCAGTTGCAGGTGAAGTTGAAGATTGCTCCATGGTGGACAGGATTATGTTGGGATATCACAATATCTCTTATTTAATTAATGCATCTATATATTTGGTAAAGGGCGAAAGACTCAGCCTTATGCCTGGTGTTTTGTTCCACTCTTGCCGCCCTAGTTTCCGTCATACCGGTGTTATGTTCCCGGATTTTGCGTTCCTTACGCGGTTGGGTGATTTGTGGGACCCCCATGACAGTTCGCTTTGAATAAAACTCCTCCAGCAAGGCCCAACCTTGGTTTTACCATTTGCCTCACCACCACCTATCCCCTTCCCTTGGGTTGGCCAACCCGAGGGTCATCTTTATTTTAGCCCCCCCGGGCCAATGCTTGTCTAAGTGTTGGTCCGAACCGAGCCGCCTACGGGGCCACCTCGGGGAAAATCGAAGTCTGGTTTTACTCGTAGCCTGTCTCATCCGGTGTTGCCCTGAGAACAAGATATGTGCAGCTCCTATCGGGATTGTCAGCGCATCGGGCGGTCTTGCTGGTCTTGTTTTGCCATTGTCGAAATGTCTTGTAAACCGGGATTCCGAGTATGATCGGGTCTTCCTGGGAGAAGGTATATCTTTCGTTGATCGCGAGAGCTTATCATGGGCTAAGTTGGGACACCCCTGCAGGGTATAAAATTTCGAAAGCCGTGCCCGCAGTTATGGGCAGATGGGAATTTGTTAATGTCCGGTTGTAGATAACTTGACACCAGATGCAAATTAAAACGCATCAACTGCGTGTGTAGCCGTGATGGTCTCTTTTCGGCGGAGTCCGGGAAGTGAACACGGTTTTGGGTTATGTTTGACATAAGTAGGAGTTCAGGATCACTTCTTGATCATTACTAGCTTCACGACTGTTCCTTTGCTTCTCTTCTCGCTCTTATTTGCGTATGTTAGCCACCATATCATGCTCAGTCGCTGCTGCAACCTCACCACTTTACCCCTTCCTTACCCATTAAGCTTTGCTAGTCTTGATACCCATGGTAATGGGATTGCTGAGTCCTTGTGGCTCACAGATTACTACAACAACAGTTGCAGGTACAGGTTTTGCGATGATCATGACGCAAGAGCGATGTTTGCTTGTCTTGGAGTTCTTCTTCTGCTTCTTCTTCGTTTAGGGGATAGGTTCCAGGTCGGCAGTCTGGGCTAGCAGCATGGATGTCGTTTGAGTTTCTGTTTATGTTTCATCTATAGTCGGATGTTGCTCTTATGTATTGTGATGTTGTATTCGTGTGGCATTCTATGCCTCTTGTATGTATCCCCATCTATTATGTAATGTTGATGTAATGATATCCACCTTGCAAAAGTGTTTCAATATGCGGTTCTATCCTTGGTGGGACCTTCGAGTCTCTTTAGGATAGTATCGCATATTGGGCGTGACACATTCGTATGTGCTAGTCCATTTGAAATCTCTAAAAAGACAAATATTTAGGAACGGAGGGAGTATATGGGAATTATGCAATGCCATCTTCTTTAGCCAGGCATCATATACGTGAATCATGCAATGCCATCCTGTTTAGCCAGTCATCGTATATGTGAATTGTATCGTGCCATATTTTTTTCCATAATGTATTCCATTTGTCAACAATGTTTATACATTCATCTACTCTTCCTGTGCATCACCATTTGAGTCGGTCATGGGAAAATCTGGGAAAACAAGGTCTTCTGAGCAGTTAGTGCTACCCGTCGATGCAGAATTCTTGCTGGTTACAGATAGCTCCTCAGAGGAGGATTCAGAGACAGATGACCAGTCGTATCCCCCCCCCCCTGAGGTGCATGCTCTAACTTGGCTGGGTTATATTGCTCATATCATGCATATGGTATCTTGCATTGCCATGCCATCTGCTTAGATTAGACATGCTTTGTGTGAATGTCTCCTGTTTGCTTTCTATATCAGATATATGAATTATGCAATGCCACGTTTTTCAGCCAGTTATCATATATGTGAATTATGCACCGCCATGTAGCCAGGCATCATATATGTGAATTATCTCATGCCATATTTTTTTCATTACGTATTCCATTTGTCGACAAACTGTGTATATTGAACTACTCTTCATGTGTATCAGCCATTTGAGCCGGTTATGGAAAAATCTGGAGTGAAAACAAGGTCTACAGAGCAGGCAATGGTACCTGTTGAAGCATATATCTCGATGGTTACAGGAAGCTCCTCAGAGGAGGATTCAGAGACGGATGACCAGTCCTATATCCCACCTGAGGTGTATGCTCTAAGTTGCAATGTTTTATATTTCTCATATGATGCATATGGTGTCTTGCATTGCTTAGTTTAGACATCATATGCACAATATTGAATTCCATCTGCTTAGTTTAGAGATCATACATGCGAGTGCCAGCTGCTTAGTATATGAATCAATTATGTCAATTATATCATGTCATCCTGTATACTTAGACAACATGTATGTGAATTATTTCATCCCTACCTATTTTATAGAGACGTCGTATAGTTTTGTCATGTCATCCTATTTAGGTACTCATCATATGTTGAATTATGCCATTATATCCTATTAAGTTATCCATCATATATCTGAAACTATGTCATGCTATCCTGTTTAGTTAGGCATCATATATGTGAAATTGTGTCATCTTGTCATGTTTGGTTAGAAAACATATATGTGAATTACCACATCTATCTATCATACAATGTATGTATGTTCAATTTCTTTTCTTGTTTATCATCCATTTGAATTGGAGGGGGTGATGGCAGTATCTAAGGGAGCAAAAACCCGTTCTTCACAAAAGACAGTGCTACCCGTCGATGTAGATAGAACCATGGTTGTACTGGCCCACAAACTAGCCCCACCACACATAATCGAGACTCTTCCAGATTGCACACTTACACCATTGGGCAGAGAACTAGCTACAACCCATCTAACTGCAACCCCAGCAGATAGTAACCCACTTCTAGTTGACAAAGCACCATGTCCACCACAGAGTACCCCCACACGAGAAGTTTGTAAAGCTACTGCAGTGCCCAAAGCATGAAGACCACCACAGCTAACCCAAACTCCACGTTTAAAGCAGAAGAGCAACTGTTTTCAGGTCAGATTCCGTAGCTATGGTCCATACTCCTTTGCTATTGCATCACTGTATTTACTCATACCAACTACTTTCGAATTTGAAGGATCCAATTGAAACTCCAATGGTGCAACAGGTATGTTTTCAACCTATTTCTTTAACTGGATTGATGTTCTAACTTCTTGCTCTATGTTGATTTCAGTTTAAGTTGTATAAACAGTTATGTTCTCATGTGATGCACATTACAAGTGCTGCCAATGATGTGTAGTTTCTCACACTTATATTCTGTCTATGCTGTTGTGTCTTAAAAATATATGAGTTGAACTGTGTCTCTATCTTGATTAGGCAACATAAACTAGAATGATATGGGCAATACAGTGACCATAGTACATAGATATATGTTTGTTTCATGTTGTTATCCTATCCACCTTACTACTGAACCGATTTACCAAAATGAGTTTCATATACTACAAGCTAAACCTGTGATGTGTCTGCTTGTTTCTCTTGTAGTATGCAAAAAGAATATTGGAGAAGAGCACCCCACTATGCAATGGTAGAGAAAGTAATGCAGATAAGGTTCAAGATAGTGAGACAACCCTGTTGGTCTCCAAGAAAGGTGATAAAAAGGATCTTGTAGACAGTGAGAAAACCCCACAGTCCTGCGTTGATGTAGTGCTCGAGTTACTGGCCAGTACGCTGGCACAAGCTCTTCGAACTCGCTGCCTGAATCACTTCGGCTTCTTTAGTCTCAGCTACAAGCTGAAAGGCATCAGTCAGCTATGCTGCGGCAAGAAGCCGAAGGACTAAGGAAGTCCCTGCAGAATTTAGATGTGTACTTTCTTGTGCAACAGCAAGTGCTGGAGGATTTAAGCGCCAAACAAGAGAAAGTTAATAAGCTTGCTAAGCATCTTGCCAGCATTATGGGTACCAAGGATATTGTTTCTTGAGCTCTTCTAAAGTGGTTTCAGTTCTGGACTTGTTTTGCTGCGGCGTTTATATGCTGCTTTGTTCCCTATATTTGCACTGGTGGCGAACTTTCATGCCTAGTGGATGTAATATGTGTAATAGCCGTGATAGCCTAGCATAAGTTGATTGCTTATTTATTTCCTTGTTGTCTTGTTTATTTGTTTGCTTGTAGTCAGTGCAGTTCTTTTCCGCGATTTGCTAGTGGCCGCAATAACCTATTTTTTTAAAACTAGGCCACAATAACCATGGGCTAGATATTTACTATGGTGGCACTCGTGTCAGTGTCAAAACCGGCGGATCTCGGGTAGGGGGTCCCGAACTGTGCGTCTAAGGCTAATGGTAACAGGAGGCTGGGGACACAATGTTTACCCAGGTTCGGGCCCTCTCGATGGAGGTAATACCCTACTTCCTGCTTGATTGATCTTGATGATATGAGTATTACAAGAGTTGATCTACCACGAGATCAGAGAGGCTAAACCATAGAAGCTAGCCTATGGTATGATTGTTCTTGTCCTACGAACTAAACCCTCCAGTTTATATATACACGGAGGGGGCTAGGGTTACACAGAGTCGGTTTACAGAGGTGGAGATCTACATCGAATCGCCAAGCTTGCCTTCCACGCCAAGGAGAGTCCCATCCGGACACGGGACGAAGTCTTCAATCTTGTATCTTCACAGTCCAACAGTTCGGCCAAAGTATGTAGTCCGGCTGTCCGGATACCCCCTTATCCAGGACTCCCTCAGTAGCCCCTGAACTAGGCTTCAATGACGATGAGTCTGGCGCGTAGATTGTCTTCGACATTGCGAGGCGGGTTCCATCTCCGAATACTCCAAGATAAATTCCGAACACAAGGACCGTGTCCGGCTCTGCAAGATAAATTCCATACACTACCGTAGAGAGAATAATAACCCACGAATTTAATCTGCTGACAATTCTTCGAAAAGTGACATCACACCACGGTCCGATTTTTATTTGAACCGTTTTTACAACTTGCTACCGCACACACCACGAGGCGGTTTCCTTGGCACGTCTTTTCAAACCAGAGATCGTGTCCCCCTTACTACGGGATCCTCATCAATACGGGTATGGGTAATCCAACCATGCCTGTTGGCATGACTCCGTGTTTTTGGGCAAGTCCCAAACGACCGCGTTTGGGAACGCTTGATATTCTTCCCCTCTTTATAAAGGAGCTGAGGCCTATCCCTCTATCTCCACGCTCGCGCATCTCGCACCCTGAGTTCCAACACCCAAAGCTCGAGCCTAAGCACCCCAGATCTTCGATCATGTCCGGATCCGACCATCAAGGTCGGTGGATGGCTTCCTCTGTCACAGAGGAGGATATTGTGAAGCTCAGAGAGGCCGGGTATTTGACCGCCGATGTTAAGCATAGGCTACCTGCTCCCAAACAGGTTATCCCCACTCCCGAGCCCAACGAGAGCGTCGTATTTGTCTCCCACTTCCTCCGGGGCCTGGGTCTTAGTCTTGACCCCTTCGTGAGGGGGCTCATGTTCTACTACGGGCTAGATTTCCATGATCTAGCTCTGGATTCCATCCTCCACATATCGTCATTTATCGTCGTGTGTGAAGCCTTCCTCCACATTACCCCCCAATTCGGCTTATGGCTCAAGACTTCCAATGTGAAGCCGAAGATGATTGAGGGGCAACACGTAGAGTGCGGAGGCACCATAATAAGTCGGAACACCGATGCCCCGTGGCCCGAGGGCTCCTTCCCGGAGGTATCTGATTTATGGCAACAGAGGTGGTTCTATGTCACATCTCCTCGAGGATCAAAGTGGGTGACCGCGCCCGCTTTCCGCTCGGGCCCTCCACCTCACCTGGCGTCATGGGCCAATGTGGGACTGACTTGGGGGCCCGCGAACGAAGTACCAACGCTACAAAGCCGCATTCGGGAGATCCTCGAGAGGGACATTAGTCTTGTCAAAATAATCCAGGTAATGCTAGTTCGGTGGGCCCTACCGTGCAAATGTCGGCCTCTCCGGATGTGGGAGTTCAACCCAGAGGGCCCGCGAACCATTCAGCACTTCTTTGGCATGACGCCCGAAGGGATGTATAAATTGTTCTTCGGACCACGAATAAAGTGTCCGGACACCACCGAGGATGCGGGCCTGAGCTGCAACCGCCTAGATACCCAAGTAAGTAAGCCTACAACCGAACACTTTGCTTATATTCATAGCATTGTTCTGAATATTGTCCGCAACCAGGATTGGCTTAGTAAGGCGGAGAGGATCAGGTGCCCGGCCCCGCTTCCCGAAGGCTCGCCCGGTCCAACAATGGCCAGGATTCTTAAACAGATGCTAAGTCAAGTGCCACCAGAGAAAGATGAAGGCAAGAGTGGGCAGGCCAAGAGTGGGCCTCACACATTGTGTATCCAAACCGGGGGAATTAATGTCTCCATGGAGGAGGAGAATTGGGAAGGCGAACCTGAGGTTTCCTCTCCCCGCGAGAAGAAGAGGGTCGCTTCCGAAGACTTGGAGACGGGGGCGCCTAAACAAGGGAAGAGAACTTCACTAAAGGGCCCTGCCCCGAAGGGCGTCCTCACCGCATAGTGCCTGCTAACGGGCCAGCCCTCCACCGAGCTGTAAGTTTAATTAAACAAGGAACTCATTGCTTTTTCCTTTGAGAGTAATAACCAGGACCTGTTTGTTGTAGTCTGGTTAGCAGTTCATCTCAACAGGGTTCGTCCTCAGGGGATCTTATTCCGGAGATGATGGAGAGTGAAACCCTACCTACCTCTCCGCCCTATGAGGCGGGCGACCCTCAGGTATCGTCACGGAGGAGTCCAGATCCAATGGGGCCGGAAGCTAACACTTCGGCCACCCCGAGCCCAGCGCGTTCGACTCCCGTGGCAAATAATGAAAAGGGTCCGAAAGAGTCCGGTGTCCAACCGAACACGCTGACGGGCCTCCTGGAGTCAGCTGCTCTCTTGGAGGATCATCGTACACTAATGGGTATGGTGTTGGAGAAAATCTCCTCCGCCACAAGCGTTTTAAACGAAGCTTTCAGGAGCTTGCTCAAAGGCTTTGAGGTAAGCCACAAAAATACGCAAATTTTAGTTGCACCGCACACGATACATGCGCTCTGTATAGATAGTAGCCCCTGAGACTATGGATGCCAGCCCATGGCGGCAAACGGAGGATCACACTCCCAAATAATAATTGCACTTGTATTGATGTGCAGGTTGCTAAGGGTTCGGCAATAGATCAGACCGCTGAATGCGCCGAATTGAGGCGGCAGATTGACGTGGTGGAGGCCGACGTCACGCTTGTGAACAAGCGATTCGAGGAGTCGCAGAGTATGCGTTCCTATATCCACATCTGTTTTGGGAAATTGTAAGAAGGTTGTGATATTAATGTGATGCGATGTAGTTGCAGGCGGAGCTGCTGCCGTTGAGGCCCTGAGGGCGGAGCTTGCCCTAGCCAGGGAACAAGCTCGGGTTAGCAATGCGGCTGCTCTAAAGGCAGCCGAAGAATTGAAAGCCGAACAGGCCGCCCATCTCTGAAGCGAAGAAAAGATAGTTGAGATGGTTGTGGAGCTGAGGGATGCCGCCGGCTGGTATGAGCTTATCGAGAAGCAGAATCAGGCAAAGGCGGCTGACCTGAAGAAGGTGTTGGACTCGGCTAAAGAGACGCGCGGGAGGAACTTCGACAAGCCGGAGAAATTGCGGCTGGAAATCCTTATTTGTTGCGGATGAAGTTTTTAGATCCAAAGTATGCTCCGTTGGATAAGCTATGGAGTGCTGCAGATGAGTATGCTGACTTGGCGAAGAGTGCGCCTGATGCGACCAAGTTGTTCAAGGACCATGAAGATAATAAAATAGAAAGGCTGTTCTGGTCGCAGTTTAATGCCCCAGCGCGCTCCTTACCCTTGAGTGAGAAGATGGCCGCTATAGCCGAGCTCCATAGGTTGTCCGACCTTGCAATGAGGTCTGTGATAGACCATCTGTGGCCGAAGGGGCCGAAGCCGGACAGTTACTTTGGTTTGGTGCAACAATTATTTGGCGCCAGGGCGCAAATCGATGCCGTGAAGAGATCTGCGTGCATAGAGGGTGCGCGGATGGCTCTTGCCCGTGTGAAATCATACTGGGCGGATATGGAGGCCACCAGCATTGCAACCCGGGGTCCGGCAGGAAGCCAAGACCCAGCCGAACACTATTTTGAGCAGGTCATCGAAGGTGCCCGTAGAATAGAGGCTCAGTTCTCAAAGAATGTCATGTTTGAATGATGATTCTATTAATTGTAAACAATTATGTGTTTAATTATAGAGGTTGTTTTTTGTACTTTTGCCTAAAAGTATTATAATGTCTCCTGTGCGGCTGTTTATGTATGCATATAATCGTGAATGTTAGCAGTCGTTGGCTTCAGCCCCCACGCACATAATGCGGGGGTGTTCGAGAAAATACGCGTGAACACACTTGATCCAACGTCTTGGTCCGTTAATAAGGTGATCGTACATCGAACCAGGGAACCGGACTATATAGCTGTAACACTTTCCTCTTAGCCATAGGAGTTTGAAAGGTGGGGCTACTATGTAGCCCCTGGTACTTCCGCGATCGTCCGGATACGGTGCGCGTACTTGACCGGAAGACCGGTCCTTCGTTAATGCAGAGGAATCCTATAGATTCCGACGAGTCCTCGAGTGGTTGACTAGTCTCTCGCTGTATCATGACAGTCAGTTTTTGGCTTTCTCTACTGAGGTGCTCATCCGGAATAACCAGGGCACAATAACAGTAGTTCTCCTTTGGCCACCTTAGTCGATAGAACGGAACATAAGGCAGCAAACCCAGGAGCCGGGCTAACCCAACATTTGACCAAAGACATGATTCGGAGCTGATGCATATAAGGCCAAACTCGTGACGCCGAACACTCCCGAAGGTATTCGGACTTTATAACATATATTGGGCTAAATAACGCCCTTGACCCTGTAATTCCAGGTACGTGCATTGATCTGTCGTGGCGAAAAGCCTATAACGCCAGTAACCCTTATAGGTGTATGAAATACCCATGGGATGTCGTGCAACAAAAGACAGTAAAGAAGGTTTATGCAGGGGCTTAATCTAAAGAGAAACCTGTGGGTGGGGCCCTGCTGCACGTCTGCGCCTTTGTCTCCGTTGTGCCGTATCCTGGAAGGGTGTCGCACTGATAGTTTCTATAGGAATGAAAAACTCATGAAGAAAAAGAGTAAGCGTACGAAGAGTTAGTTATGTTTGATGGATGTTCGAGATATTTGCCTATTAATGAGGCAAGCCGAATTGTGGGCTTTGTTACATGTTTGCAGCCCCTCGTATTATGTATGGGGACACATGTACAGCACCTAGCTCAGGTTTATCCGAGCCATTATGAAGAATGGTGTACTGGACTCGTCTAACCGTGTCCGTGGTCTTGACGATCGGTCATGCGTTTCGGTGGGAGAGGCCGCCTAGAGTCCGGCAGCGGGAGCTGCCGCATACTGCTCAGTGTTTCCGCTAACCGTTATGACGCCGCGTGGACCAGGCATCTTAAGTTTAAGGAAGGCGTAGTTCAGTATTGTGTTAAAGCAAGCGAAGGTCGTTCTTCCAAGCAATGCATGATAATAGCTGCTGAAGGGAGCGATGTTGAAGAGTAAGTTCTTGCTTCTGAAGTTGTTGGGAGAACCGAATGTCACTTCTAATACGAGGGAGCCCCCGCAGTGGGCCACGACGCCTGGAATCACTCCATTGAGGGTGGCGTTATTTTGACTTATTCTGGATGGGTCTACCCCCATCTTGCGGATGGTGTCTTGATATATCAGATTAAGACTGCTGCCGACGTCCATTAGGACGCGAGTAAGATGGTATCCATCAATTATTGGGTCGAGCACCAATGCAGCCGATCCTCCGTGCCGGATACTGGCCGGGTAGTCCCTATGATCAAAAGTGATCGGGCAAGTCGCCCAGGGATTGAATTGGGGGGCTTCGAATTCTGCGTGAGTTACGTGTACCATGTTTACCGTTTTGACTTCTGGTGGGAATTTTTTCTGGCCCCCGGTGTTTGGTTGGCGAGGTTCGCCCTCGTCTTCGCTTGGTGTTTGGCTTCCCTTGTGTTCGGCGTTTAATTTGCCGGCCTGCTTGAATACCCAACATTCTTGGTGGGTATATTTGCAGGTTTGTCGGAAGTGCCATGGATTTGACACAATCTGTCCAGGACTTTATTCAGGCCGGATGGTCCTTCTTTGCTGTCCTTAAATGGCTTCTTTCCTTGATCAGGTCGAGAGCCCCTGAATCCGGCGTTAACCGCCATGTTGTCCAGACTATCGTTATTCCGACGTTTGTGCTTAGCGCGTCGTGGCTTCCCGTTGCCATCCTGAATTTCGGATGTGCCTGGGTCACTGGTGCCTCTACGGGCCAACCAGTTGTCCTCGCCCGCACAAAATCGGGTCATAAGGCTTGTTAAGGCTGCCATTGTTCTCAGCTTTTCCTGGCCGAGGTGTCTGGCAAGCCACTCATCTCGGATACTGTGTTTGAAGGCCGCTAAGACTTCGGCATCCGGACAGTCGACAATTTGATTCTTCTTAGTGAGGAATCTGTTCCAAAGCTTACTGGCTGACTCTCCGGGCTGCTGTATTATGTGACTTAAATCGTCCGCATCCGGAGGACGGACATAGGTTCCTTGAAAGTTGGCCCTGAAAGCATCCTCAAGTTCCTCCCAACTTCCAATTGATTTTCCGGGGAGGCTTTTCAGCCAATGACGAGTTGGACCTTTTAACTTGAGGGGGAGGTATTTGATGGCGTGGAGGTCATTCCCACGAGCCATGTGTATGTGAAGGATAAAATCTTCGATCCAGACCCCAGGGCCATTGTTCCGTCGCATGACTCTATATTCATGGGTTTGAATCCCTATGGAAATTCATTATCAGCACCTCATCAGTGAAGCATAGAGGGTGCACAGCCTCTTCGTATCTGGCCGTGTCGTGGCATGCTGTCGGCTGTTGTCACTCCCGATGTTGATTCCGGACTAGTATTCGATCAGTATGATCGTTGTGGTGACCATAATCCCGCGTCGGAGCACGTCCTCTGGACCCATAGATGGATCTGGCCGCACTGGCCTTTTTCTCCAGGAGCTCTCATAAATTGTGTGCGGTATCGGTGGTTGTTGTATCGCGGCCAAGAGGTGGTTGGTCCGGCTGAGTAGTCGTATTGTTTTTGGGCCGAACGGGCGCTGCGGCTTCATTGTCGAATTTGGGTAGCAGTTTGCGCTTTGGGTAGCTCTTTGTGTGGTGATTGTCGCCACATTTCCCTTCGGTGTCCAGCACCTTATTCCATCTTCGGTTGAGCGTATCCTGCGCGGCCTTAAGCCTTTGCTTCTGCTTCTTCAGGCTCCGTGCTATGGCCAGGAGTTTTCTGCGGAGGTTATCTTGTTCCGAACGTTCTTCCGGGATGATGAACGCATCGTCAACCGGACTGCTCTCCTCTTTGGAGGTAGTATGATGAGTTCAGCCCTCTGGATTTTTGTGATCGGGCGTCTGCTCCGGGCTGTGTTTGGCATGACCTTGCTTATCCTGCTCCATCGCTGGGTCCCTATGGTCGTTGTTGCCTTCGGAGTCAACCGGAGTGTCATCTTGTTTTGGGTTGTTATTGCTATTTTTACTGTGACTGGACTTAAGGTGGCGCCTGCGCCGTCGTTTTTGCTTTTGTCCGGGGGGTTTATCCTCCATTGTGTCCTTTTTGTCACAATTGTGTTCTTTGGGTGTGTCCACCATATAGACGTCGTATGATGAAGTGGCTGGCCAGCACCCCGTGGGTGGTGGTTCCAGATCGTCCCCTGCATCAACGTCCATACGGTCGATGTTATTGGGGTCGAAGTCAAGCATGTCTGTTAGGTCATCGACAGTGGCTACAAAGTGGGTGGTGGCTGGGTTGCGATTTTTTTCATCCTCCGTATCTCACACGGGCGGGACATAGTTCGCCCAGGAGTCTTCTGATAGAGAGAGAGAGAGACCTTAATGAATTTAGCATGTCTCCGAAGGGTGAGTGCTGAAAGATATCCGCGGCGGCGAACTCCATAACCGGAGCCCAGTTAGATTCGATGGGCACGGATGCGCGTGGTCCGGAACACATGACCGGAGATGAGTCCGGGGGTCCGGAGATACAGATCCCTTTAGGAGAGGAGTCTGTGTTCGGCTCCAACGCCGAGGAGTATGCGGCCTCCAGGGCGGGGTCCATCCACCCGTCCTTGGAAGGCACGACCTGCTCTGGAACAAAATCCGGAGCTGTAGCAGGTGCGATGTTCCGAATACTGTCCGACTGCAGATCTAGGTCATGCACATTGTGATCGTTCGGCGCTCCTCACAAGGGCTCGAATCCGTCGAAGATCAAGTCTCTGCGGATGTCGGCAGTGTAGTTTAGGTTTCCAAACCTGACCTGATGGCCAGGGGCGTAGCTATTGATCTACTCCAGATGGCCAAGCGAGTTGGCCCGCTGTGCGAAGCCGCCGAACACGAAAATCTGTCCGGGGAGAAAAGTCTCACCCAGGACGGCGTTGTTGAAGGTTGGAGAAGCCATCTAGCCTTGCAGCGACGACACAGAGGAACTCTCAATGAAAGCACCAATGTCGGTGTCAAAACCGGCGGATCTCGGGTAGGGGGTCCCGAACTGTGCGTCTAAGGGTAATGGTAACAGGAGGCTGGGGACAAAATGTTTACCCAAGTTCGGGCCCTCTCGATGGAGGTAATACCCTACTTCCTGCTTGATTGATCTTGATGATATGAGTATTACAAGAGTTGATCTACCACGAGATCAGAGAGGCTAAACCCTAGAAGCTAGCCTATGGTATGATTGTTCTTGTCCTACGGACTAAACCCTCCGGTTTATATAGACACCGGAGGGGGCTAGGGTTACACAGAGTCGGTTTACAGAGGAGGAGATCTACATCCGAATCGCCAAGCTTGCCTTCCACGCCAAGGAGAGTCCCATCCGGACACGGGACGAAGTCTTCAATCTTGTATCTTCACAGTCCAACAGTCCAGCCAAAGTATGTAGTCCGGCTATCTAGATACCCCCTTATCCAGGACTCCCTCAACTGGGCCTCTTACCGACCATAGAAACAATGGGCCTTCTACGGGCCATAGAAACAATGGGCCTTCTATGGGCCGTAGACACAATGGGCTTTCTACGGGCCGTATCATCAATGGGCCTTATACGGACCGGCCTATCGACCGGCCAAACATGGGCCAATAACAGACCGCATTATGGCCGTAAACGGGCTAGAGTTGGAATCGTCCGTTCATGGGCCGACCAAAACGGGCCGTCGTTAATAGGCCGTATGATGACACTATGAAAATGGCCCAACGTATTAACGGTCCACAAACGGGCCGACTATAACAACGGGCTGAATATGGCCCACAAGCAGAAAATGACATTAACGGGCCGTAAGTAACCGAATGCTGGAAATGAGCCCAAGAATAAATGAGACCTGAGAAGGCCGAAAGATAACATGGGTTGGAAACGGCCCAATGGAATAATGGGTCGTTAATGGGTATAAAGTGATACACTGTTCATTACGGGCCAGTTTCACCACGGGCCGTTAATGGGTATAAAGTGATGCACTATTCATTGCGGGCCAGTTTCACCACGGGCCCTTAATGGGCCAAGAGTTACAAAGGGCCTCATATGGACCGAAAGACGTCATGGGCCATACATGGGCCAGAAGTGAAAACGGGTTGGAATCATATTGGATGGCCCAAATGACAACTCAAATGGGCCGGCCTTTTCACACGAATGTGCCTCTGTTGGGCCATGCCACGTGTTGACGTATCATAGGCGCCTTTTGTCCAATGAGTGGATGACATATGTCCCAATGATGAGCCGAAACGTGTTTCCTCTAGCCAATGATGATTTTACACATGGAAAATCCCCATTGGTACGGGCTGTTAACGGGTTATCGGATCCAAAATCCGACCCGATAGCTTAACGGCGTTCCGTTATAGTGGATGCCACGTGTCGGTCACCCTTGACGAAAGCACTTCTGTGACGCGTGATTTATCGTCATGGAAGTGGACACTTCCGTGATGATAATTTTGGTAATGTCATGGAACACTTCTACGACAGCACAGGTATGACTATCTTGATTCTATCATAAAATCGTCATGGATGTACATGCATGACAAAAAATGTGACCTACTGTGACAAACACGTATCATCACGGAAGTGTATTTTTTTTGTAGTGGTAAAAGCTTGCATCGTTGTAACTCTTTGCGACAAGCTCTTTTATCACTTCCATTATTGAGAAATATTTCCTTAGTCCTCACTAAGGATATTCTTGACGGATGTCCAGTGATCTACTCCTAGATCAAAATTGTACTCCCTTGCCAAACTCAGAGCAAGGTATACAATAGGTTTGGTACACAGCATAACATACTTTATAGAACCTATGACTGAGGCATAGGGAATGACTTTTCATTCTTTTTCTATTTTCTGCCATGGTCGGGTTTTTGAGTCTTACTCAACTTCACACCTTGCAACACCGGCAAGAACTCCTTCTTTGACTGTTCCATTTTGAATTACTTCAAAATCTTATCAAGGTATGTACTCATTAAAAAATGTTATCAAGCGTCTTGATCTATCTCTATAGATCTTGATGCTCAATGTGTAAGCAGCTTCACCGAGGTCTTTCTTTGAAAAACTCTTTTCAAATACTCCTTGATGCTTTCCAGAAAATTCTACATTATTTCCGATCAACAATATGTTATTCACATATACTTATCGCAAATGTTGTAGTGCTCCCACTCACTTTCTTGTAAATACAGGCTTCATTACAAGTCTGTATAAAACTATATGCTTTGATCAACTCATCAAAGCGTATATTCCAACTCCGAGATGCTTACACTAGTCCATAGATGGATCACTGGAGCATGCACACTTTGTTAGCACCTTTAGGATTGACAAAACGTTCTTGTTGCATCATATACAACTCTTCTTTAATAAATCCATTAAGGAATGCAGTTTTGATATCCATTTGCCAAATTTCATAAAATGTGGCAATTCCTAACATGATTCGGACAGACTTAAGCATCGATACGAGTGAGAAAATCTCATCGTATTCAACACCTTGAACTTGTCGAAAAACTTTTTGCGACATGTCGAGCTTTGTAGATAGTAACACTACTATCAGCGTCTCTCTTCCTCTTGAAGATCCATTTATACAATATGGCTTGCCGATCATCGGGCAACTTCACCAAAGTCCACACTTTGTTCCAATACATGGATCCCATCTCAGATTTCATGGCCTCAAGCCATTTCGCGGAATCTAGGGTCATCATCGCTTCATCATAGTTCGTAGGTTCATCATGGTCTAGTAACATGACTTCCAGAACAGGATTATCGTACCACTCTGGTGCGGACTATACTTTGGAAGACCTATGAGGTTCTGTAGTAACTTAATCCAAGGTTTCATGATCATCATCATTAGCTTCCTCACTAATTGGTGTAGGGATCACTGGAACTGATTTATGTGATAAACTACTTTCCAATTCGGGAGAAGGTACAATTACCTTATCAAGCTCTACTTTCCTCCCACTCACTTATTTCGAGAGAAACTCCTTCTCTAGAAAGGATCCATCTTAGCAACAAATATCTTGCCTTCGGGTCTGTGATAGAAGGTGTACCCAACAGTTTACTTTGGGTATTCTATGAAGACTCACTTCTCTGATTTGGGTTTGAGCTTATCAGGTTGAAACTTTTTCACATAAGCATCATAGCCCCAAACTTTAAAAACAGACAACTTTGGTTTCTTGCCAAACCACAGTTCATAAGGCATCGTCTCAATGGATTTTGACGGTGCCCTATTTAAAGTGAATGCAGCTATCTCTAATGCATAACCCCAAAACGATAGTGGTAAATCGGTAAGATACATCATAGATCACACCATATCCAATAAAGTGCGGTTACGATGTTCGGACACACCATTACGCCGTGGTGTTCCATGTGGCATGAGCTATGAAACTATTCCACATTGGTTTTAAATGAAGGCCAAACTTGTAACTCAAATATTTGTCTCTGCGATCAGATTGTAGAAACTTTATTTTCTTGTTACGATGATTCTCCACTTCACTCTGAAATTCTTTGAAGTTTTCAAATGTTTCAGATTTTTGTTTCATTAAGTAGATATACTCATATCTCCTCAAATCATCTATGAAGGTCAGAAAATAACGATACCCGCCATGAGAATCAACACTCATTGGACTGCATACATCAGTATGTATTATTTCCAATAAGTCACTAGCTCGTTCCATTGTTCCGGAGAACGGAGTTTTAGTCATCTTGCCCATAAGGCATGGTTCGCAAGCATCAAATGATTCATAACCAAGTGATTCCAAAAATCCATCTTTATGGAGTTTCTTCATGCGCTTTACACCGATATGACCTAAACGGCAATGCCACAAATAAGTTGCACTATCATTATCAACTTTGCATCTTTTGGCATCAATATTATGAATATGTGTATCACTATGATGAAGATTCAATAAACCATCAACATTGGGTGTATGACCATAAAAGGTTTTATTCATATAACTAGAATAACAATTTATTCTCTGTCTTAGATGAATAATCGTATCGCAATAAGCATGATCTAATCATATTAATGCTCAACGCAAACACCAAATAACATTTATTTAGGTTCAACACTAATCTCGAAAGTATAGGGAGTGTGCAATGATGATCATATCAATCTTGGAATCACTTCCAACACACATCGTCACTTCACTCTCAACTAGTCTCTGTTTATTCTGTAACTCCTGTTTCGAATTACTAATCTTAGCAACCGAACAAGTATCAAATACCCAGGGGCTACTATAAACACTAGTAAGGTACACATCAATAATCTGTATATCAAATATACCCTTGTTCACTTTTCCATCCTTCTTATCTACCAAATATTCAGGGCATTTCCACTTCCAGTGACCATTTCCTTTGAAGTAGAAGCACTCAGTTTGAGGCTTTGGTCCAGCTTTGGGCTTCTTCGCGGGAGTGACAACTTGCTTGCCTTTCTACTTGAAGTTCCCTTCTTTCCATTTGCCCTTTTCTTGAAAAAAGTGGTCTTGTCAATCATCAACACTTGATGCTCTTTCTTGATTTCTATCTTCATTGATTTCAGCATCACGAAGAGCTCGGGAATCATTTTCGTCATCCCTTGCATACTATAGTTCATCACGAAGTTCCAGTAACTTGGTGATGGTGACTAGAGAACTCTGTCAATCACTATCTTATCTGGAAGATTAACTCCCACATGATTCAAGCGATTGTAGTACCCAAACAATCTGAGCACATGCTCACTGCTTGAGCTATTCTCCTCCATCTTTTAGCTATAGAACTTGTTGGGGACTTCAAATCTCAACTCGGGTATTTGCTTGAAATATTAACTTCAACTCCTGGAACATCTCACATTGGCCATGACGTTCAAAACATCTTTGAAGTCCCAATTCTAAGCCGTTAAGCATGGTGCACTAAACTATCAAGTAGTCATCATATTGCGCTAGCCAAACGTTCATAACATCTGCATCTGCTCCTACAATAGGTGTGTCATCTAGTGGTGCATCAAGGACATAATTCTTCTGTGCAGAAATGAGGACAATCCTCAGATCACGGATCCAATGTGCATCATTGCTACTATCATCTTTCAACTTAGTTTTCTCTAGGAACACATATAAAACATAGGGAAGCAACAACGCGAGCTATTGATCTACAACATTATTTGCAAAATACTATCAGGACTAAGTTCATGATAAATTAAAGTTCAATTAATCATATTACTTAAGAACTCCCACTTAGATAGACATCCCTCTAATCATCTAAGTGATCACGTGATCCAAATCAACTAAACCATGTCCGATCATCACGTGAGATGGAGTAGTTTTCAATGGTGAACATCACTATGTTGATCATATCTACTATATGATTCACGCTCGACCTTTCGGTCTCAGTGTTCCGAGGCTATATGTGCATATGCTAGGCTCGTCAAGTTTAACCTGAGTATTCTGTGTGTGCAAAACTGGCTTGCACCCGTTGTAGATGGACGTAGAGCTTATCACACCCGATAATCATGTGGTGTCTGGGCATGACGAACTTTGGCAACGGTGCATACTCAGGGAGAACACTTTTATCTTGAAATTTAGTGAGAGATCATCTTATAATGGTACCGTCAATCAAAGAAAGATAAGATGCAAAAAAGATAAACATCGCATGCAATCAATATAAGTGATATGATATAGCCATCATCACCTTATGCTTGTGATCTCCATCTCCGAAGCACCGTCATGATCACCATCGTCACCGGCGCGACACCTTGATCTCCATCGTAGCATCGTTGTCGTCTCGCCAACTATTGCTTCTACGACTATTGCTACCACTTAGTGATAAAGTAAAGCAATTACAAGGCAATTGCATTGAATATAATAAAGCGACAACCATATGGCTCCTGTCAGTTGCCGATAACTCGGTTACAAAACATGCTCATCTCATACAATAAAATATAGCATCATGCCTTGACCATATCACATCACAACATGCCCTGCAAAAACAAGTTAGACGTCCTCTACTTTGTCGCTGCAAGCTTTACGTGGCTGCTACGGGCTGAGCAAGAACCGTTCTTACCTACGCATCAAAACCACAACGATAGTTCGTCAAGTTAGTGATGTTTTAACCTTCTCAAGGACCGGGCGTAGCCACATTCGGTTCAACTAAAGTTGGAGAAACTGACACGTGCCAGCCACCTGTGTGCAAAGCACGTCGGTAGAACCAGTCTCGCGTAAGCGTACGCGTAATGTCGGTCCAGACCGCTTCATCCAACAATACCGCCAAACCAAAGTATGACATGATGGTAAGCAGTATGACTTGTACCGCCCACAACTCACTTGTGTTCTACTCGTGCATATAACATCTACGCATGAACCTGGCTCGGATGCCACTGTTGGGGAACGTAGTAATTTCAAAATTTTCCTACGCACATGCAAGATCATGGTGATGCATAGCAACGAGAGGGGAGAGTGTGTCCACGTACCCTCGTAGACCGAAAGCAGAAGCCTTAGCACAATGCGGTTGATGTAGTCGTACGTCTTCACGATCCAACCGATCAAGTACCCAACGCATGGCACCTCCAAATTCAGCACACATTCAACTCGATGACGTCCCTCGAACTCCGATCCAGACGAGCTTTGAGGGAGAGTTCCGTCAGCACGATGGCGTGGTGACGATGATGATGTTCTACCGACGTAGGGCTTCGCCTAAGCATCGCTACGATAATGTCGAGGTGGATTATGGTGGAGGGGGGCACCGCACAAGGCTAAGAGATCCAAGGGATCAATTGTTGTGTGTATGGGGTGCCCCCTCCTCTGCATATAAAGGAGGGGAGGTGAGGGCCGCCCAGGAGGAGGAGGCGCGCCCAAGGGGGGGATTCCTACTCCCACCGGGAGTAGGACTCCTCCTTTCCTCTTTGGAGAGGGAGAGGGAAGGGAGAGGGAGGAGGGAGGAAGGAAAGGGGGGCCGCCGCCCTACCCAATTAGGATTGGACTTGGGGGGCGCCCCCTCCCTTGCTCCTTTCCCCTCCTTTCCACTAAAGCCCATTAAGGCCCATATACCTCCCGGGGGGTCCGATAACCTCCGGGTGCTCCGGTATTATCCCGATCTCACCCAGAACCATTCCGGTGTCCAAATATAGTCGTCCAATATATCGATCTTTATGTCTCAACCATTTTGAGACTCCTAGTCATGTCTGTGATCACATCCGGGACTCCGAACTACCTTCGGTACATCAAAACACATAAACTCATAATATAACCGTCATCGAACTTTAAGCGTGCTGACCCTACGGGTTCGAGAACTATGTAGACATGACCGAGACACATCTCCGGTCAATAACCAATAGCGGAACCTGGATGCTCATATTAGCTCCCACATATTCTAAGAAGATCTTTATCGGTCAAACCGCATAACAACATACGTTATTCCCTTTGTCATCAGTACGTTACTTGCCCGAGATTTGATCGTCGGTATCTCAATACCTAGTTCAATCTCGTTACCGGCAAGTCTCTTTACTCGTTATGTAATGCATCATCCTGCAACTAACTCATTAGTCACATTGCTTGCAAGGCTTATAGTGATGTGCATTACCGAGAGGGCCCAGAGATACCTCTCCGACAATCGGAGTGACAAATCCTAATCTCGAAATACGCCAACTCAACAAGTACCTTCAGAGACACCTGTAGAGCACCTTTATAATCACCCAGTTACGTTGTGACGTTTGGTATCACACAAAGTGTTCCTCCGGTAAACGGGAGTTGCACAATCTCATAGTCATAGGAACATGTATAAGTCATGAAGAAAGCAATAGCAACATACTAAACGATCAAGTGCTAAGCCAACGGAATGGGTCAAGTCAATCACATCATTCTCCTAATGATGCGATCCCGTTAATCAAATGACAACTCATGTCTATGGTTAGGACACTTAACCATCTTTGATTAACGAGCTAGTCAAGTAGAGCCATACTAGTGACACTATGTTTGTCTATGTATTCACACATGTATTATGTTTCCGGTTAATACAATTCTAGCATGAATAATAAACATTTATCATGAAATAAGGAAATAAATAATAACTTTATTATTGCCTCTAGGGCATATTTCCTTCAGCCCGCATGTCAGTGGCTCTGGGGGAGTCAAACTCGGTCAATATGGGTCAAACTCGCCGAAGTTGACCCGCGACTCGTCACCGGCAAGACCAGAGACGGAGGTGGGGCTCGGGATTGCGCTACAGGGCATGGTTCGAGCCGCGGCTGGGCGCGTTGGAGTGCCCTTGCTGGCGCGCGTTGAAAGGGGGTGGCAGCAGGGCATGTGGTGGCCGGAGGCGATGGCTACGAGCTCGGCAGCGGCAGCCGGCGTTCGGGCATGCGCAGGAACGCGGCTGCGGTTGCCTAGGCGATGCGTGCGCGGAACATAAGCCGTCTACGCTATGCAGTGAGCAGGATGGACGTGCGCCCAGGACCAAATGGTCACCGGAGCATCATCAGCGGCAAGCACGGGCGACGGCGGGCTTCGGTCGTCGGTGAAATGACATCTACGGCGTGCAAACGAGACAACAGAGAGGGTGGTTCGAGGGAGAGGCTCGCGGCGGTTGCAGTGGTGCAGACAACAATCTCAGAGGATGACCGGAGCAAACGGGGCGGCGGAGGCGATCTCGGCGGCCGCAGGTTGAAGACGACGACGGTGAAGATGAAACGGAGCTTCTTGGCTCACTTGGCGCGGTGAGGAGGAAGAGTAGGTCGAGGCGGAGCTCTAGGATGTGTCAGGGAGGTGAGGCAGTGGTTGTGGGCGCGGGGTTACGGCGGCGCGTCCATGGAGGCTTCGGCCATGGTGGGGAACGGGCGAGGGGGAGAGCGAGGGAGGGAGAGATCGATCCAAACGGGTCTGGGGGGTGGCGTGGCGCTACGGAAGGCTCAAGGCGCCCCGGGGAAGCATGAGGTGGCTTGGTGCGTGCGCGCGCGCGTCGGGTACACGCCCTGCCTATTGGCCTGAGGAGGAAGACGATAAGAGCTGCGGTGGTGGGCTGGGCCACCAGTTGGCCGCCAGGTAAGTGGGCCTCCAGGTGGGTTCTCTTCTCTCTCTTTTATTTTCTGTTTTTCTATTTTTCTACAACTTTAGAGCTTTATTAAAAATACTAAAACAAACTCAAAAATCATGAAACTTCTCATGCCCACTGTTTGGAATATTTCCAATATTAAACATTTTAGTTTATGATTATTTGGACATTTAATTTTTTTATAGTATTTAAATGCCCAAATGCAAATAGAGTATGATTTAATCCAGTGACCTTATGTTGTCCAAGAAAATTGTGCACCATTTTTGTCAGAGGTTCTAGACCAAGTCAAAGATGATGAACATTTTAGAAGGGCATTTCAGGTTCATTGAAAAGAATTTTTGTAAACCCTAGTTGGTTTAAGTGGTGCTGAGGGTTTCTGTCATCCCTATTTCAACTTTCTGGGGGATTTAAACATGATGCAACACCAGATGCTAGCGCTAGGCAGACCAAAACTAGGGATGTGACAAGCAACAAATTCAAAGGAGTAACACTTTGCTCTGAATAAAAATCAGGAGCAAATTACACTTGCAAGCCAACAATTCTGCACATCACAACAGAAGCAGCCACGGGACAATCCATCTGCAAGCCTGAATTGGTAATTCATGTAGAAGTGCATGCTCTAGCCAATGCAACCAAAAGAGAGCACGTAACCAAAAGATCGATCTGATGGAAGAGACTAGGCAATACATTTGCTTGAACTCAAGACCTCTTGGCTCCGATACAATGTACAAGTGCATGCCCTAGCCAATGCAACCAAACGACCAATCTAATGGAAGAGACTAGGCAATAAATTTATACATCAACACTGTAGAATAGAGATCAGGAGCAAATCTGCTTCTGCAGAGAGAAAAATAAAAATATGCATCAATAATAGGCATGTTCTGGTATTAATCTCAACTTGTTTTCCTTGATCTTTTTGATGAAGTGTATTGCTATGTTCTAATATTAATCTTATCTTGTCTTTCTCACTGTGTTCAATGAAATGTACAGGTTCAATGGAGTATTAATCTCAGCTTGATCTTTTCATTATCTCTGAATTTCTAAATAGAGTCTACATACTGCAAAAAATTGAGAAAACAACTGAATTATTGTTGTCACTGGGTGTTATTGACAGTAGCCAAAATCATGTGTATTATGGACCAATCCAAACAACATCCAAATGGTGGCAATGAAACATAAAAAAACTGGGTCCAGAGCTGCCTCTAATCGTCTGACAAAGGTTTGCATCCTACATATTTTGTCACCCATCTGTACTCCAACAAATCAGCCTGCTAACCGAATTAAGCAAAAATGGAGTGCAATCTCTACAAAAATGGAGTACCTGAAGTATTATTTAGATTAAATGCAGTCTAGATTAAATTCAGATTAAACATAGGGGTCCAAAATTTATAAATTCTCACAATAAAACAATTTGATATTCAAGCTTTAAAGTTTTTTTGGATTCAAACAAGTCTTGGTCTTATGGTTGTGAAATTCATCAGCTTGTGAGGGACTTGTAAGCATTTACATTGTAGCATGCACTTACATTGTAGCTTGTGAGGGACAAGTCTCTATATTTTCATGAATTTCTAGTTGTTAAATGGATTACCGAATTCCTGGTTGCTCCCTAGTTTTCAAAATGGGTTATGTACATAAGTCTGGATATTTTCATGAATAGTATTTAAACTTATGAATTCCTAGGGTTAGTTTCTTGAACAAAATCAGTCTGAATATTGTCATCTTCAGTTGTCATACTCAGTCTGAATATTTTCATGAACAATATGTCAGTATGGCACTAAATTCAAACTACTCCAAGCTCAAGATGTGTGAGGAATTTACACTGAATTTGTAAACATTTGAATTTACAGTTGATTTTTTAGGTAGATTTTCTACACAAACTCAAGCCCAGACATCTGAATTATAACATGAGATATGAAATTAACCTTTAATGGTCAATGAAATTACACTCCCAAAGAAAATACTCTTGTTGGTCCTGAACTCCTAATTGTCTCATTGAAATGGAGTACTTGCAGCACACAACCCACCTAGAAGTACATATGCAGATGGATAAATGATAAAAAATGATGCCATTATCTGACTATAATAGCTGTTGGTCCTAAACTCCTAATTGTCTCATGGAAATTCCATTGAGAACACCACGACTTGAATTGTGTAAATGAATGTCACTCACACACACAGTTCACTGATTTCAGTAGAAGCAAGTTTCAATTTTCATGCGAGACCACACCACGGTTAATGTCGTGGTGCAGTAAGCAAATTCGATGGCACCAAGGGCAGAGCATGAGGAGCGGAAGAGGGGTACTCTGGTCAATATCCATTTAAATGTTGGTCGGGTTCGAAGGCACCCTGGCATACGTGACTCTGGCGAGCTCCGGCGATGGACACGCAGCAAGTGTCGGATTTATGAAAGGGGACAGGGAAAGATGGTAACTTTAGGGATGCGGAAAGGGGAGCGGTGGAGCTGCGCGGCGTTGCTGGCATCATGGGGGAGCTGTATGATGGAGGTGGTCAATGGAGGAGACGATTAGACCACGGGTTCAGTTGGATAAACATGAAGGACTTTTTTTGCAAAAAGACCACAATGACATGAATTTCGGGGTGGACAGAGTAGTTTGCAACCAAATAAAAGGTCGTGTGCATCACTTGGTGCAGAGAAGAAGGGTTTAACCATTTGGAAAAACACCGAATAAATTTTTTTTGTTTACAAACCAAATGAAATTTAAATTGTCGCAAATACATTGAAAGAAAAAGAGGTGATACGTCTATTGCTTGTCAAGGTGAGTCCACATGATGTGAAGTAGCGGCTAGTGCGACTGTCAAGAGATCCTATCTGAACCCCATCTTGTGAGATTTATTCCATCTAGTATATTCACAATGTCAGATTGCTTGGCTATTATTTTCTTGCTTGTTCCTTCGATTTGCTTGCAGGAAAAATTCTTCGTGGATAGGTCGATCGCGTCGTTGGTTCAGTTGATAACACCATGGAGTTGGTTCAGTGATTGCCATGGATATCGGTCGTGTACGGTTCTCCCTGTACGGTTGGTAGCCAGATTGTGAGGGTTGAGTCCCACAAAATCATAGTTATCTCTCTCTCATCGAAAAATTGGTCCTAGTTCACATCAAGTGGTATCAGTTTTCAGGTTCATCGGTGAGGGATTTACGGTTTTTTAGATTAGATTGATTTTCAGTCGTACAACCCACAAAAAAGCCAAAAAAAATTAGATTAGTTCATCTGCTACACCTATCTTTTTAGCCTTTAGCAATTTTTGCATTTAGTATTTGCTTTGTTGAATTTCTTGTTGCACTCATCCTAGTATTAGTGCTAGTTTAGATTAGTTTGGGAGAAAATCATCTACTAGATCACACTTATTTTTGTCTATCCAGATTTCCTGCCACTTCGGTTGTTCATCAGAAAAAAAAATCCAGATCTGATGTTCTTCCTTTACGTGTCCATTATATACTTCTCCATCTGCCCGCCTTGTATCACCCCTGCCGCGTTTCATTTATTTTACCGCCTCTTCCGTTGTTACTCGTGTCCACACAGTCCACCCCATATTCCATCCATGGAGTTCATGCCAGATTTTTTTCCTTTCTTTTTGTTGCAGCAATAGTTTCATACGTGCCACTTTTTCTTTTGCTACTGCGCAGCCAACCAGATCAGTTGTGATTGCCCTGCCGCGCCGCTGTTCCCGCTTAGCATAGCCCTTGGTTGCTCTTGCATAGCTTTTGGTATACACCGCATTTATACCTCACTTATATCTAGCTAATTAGAGCTATCATATTTCATCAATTTTCACTCATTTGATTCAGTATCTGGGCTTAGATTATTTTGTCTCTTACTAGTTGACTGCAAGAACTAATTAGGAGTTTCAGCAATTATTCAAGTTGCATTTATTTTTGCTAAATTGTGCCACTGATATTGTGAATTGAGAAGCCTTTGCCAAGCTACACCTTTTCCTACCGATAAGTACAGGTCCGGGCACTACCGATTCCTGGTTATCGCTCCATCCAATCTTGATCGGTAGTTTGAAGCCAACACCAACGTGTCGATCACCACCTATTGCATTGGTAAGAACAAGTAAGAATTTGATACTACGCTTGGGTGTGAGCGATTATTTTTCTCCACCACATCCTACTAGTTGATAGGGATTATACATTGTTTTTTGTCTTACGCCAACAATGGCACATGATCAACCTACACTTGAGGGCCTCACCACGGATGTGAAAGTCACCAGCGAGCGTCTCACCCAACTTGAGGGTGCTCATATTGTGGTCGAAGAGAGGCTCAAGGCCATCAAGGATGCACAGGATGTTGCCAACACACATCTACAGGACATCTTGTCACATCTGGACGGGTTGCATACTGCATCCCGTGTCAACAACGATAACCCACAAGTATAGGGGATCACAACAGTTTTTGAGGGTTGAGTATTCAACCAAAATTTATAGATTCCACACAAGAGGAGCCAAAACATATTTGCAAGTATTGGCAGTTGAGTTCTCAATTCAACCACACCTAGAGATTAAATATCTGCAGCACAATGATCAGTAGCACAGTAATCTGATAATTTTGATAGTAGTGGTAACAGTAACAGTAACGTAACAACGATAGCAATGGTTTTCTAGCAAGTGTAATGGTAACAGCAGCAGTAGTAACTTAGCAAGAACAATATGTGGAAAACTCGTAGGCATTGGATCGTTGAATTCGTTGGATGATATTCATCATATAACAGTCATAACCTAGGGCGATACAAAACTAGCTCCAGTTCATAAATATAATGTAGTCATGTATTCCGTAAATAGTCATACGTGCTTATGAAAAGAACTTGCATGACATCTTTTGTCTTACCCTTTGGTGGTAGCGATGTCCATAAGGAAACTAAGGGATATTAAGGCCTCCTTTTAATAGAGAACCGGAACAAAGCATCAACACATAGTGAATACATGAACTCCTCAAACTACGGTCATCATCAGAAAGTATCCCAACTATTATCACTTTGGGGTTTGCGGATCATAACACGTAATAGGTGAAATATGACAAGCAAGAACGGATCTAGAACATAGATATAATGGTGAAACATAAACGATTCAAATCTGAAATCATGGAACTTGATAACCCACAAGTATAGGGGATTGTTTGTACCCTTTTTTGATAAATAAGAGTGTCGAACCCAACGAGGACCTAAAGGTAGAACAAATATTCCCTCAAGTTTTATCGACCACCGATACAACTCTACGCACACTTGACGTTTGCTTTACCTAGAACAAGTACGAAACTATTTTGCAAGAATAAAACTACGAGCACTTTGCGAGAATAAAACTACAAATAAATTTCAAGGTAATAAAAGTAGATAGATTTTGTCAACAAGAAAGTAATTTGTCCCTAGGCAATCGATAACTAGACCGGTAATCATTCTTGCAATTTTATATGAGGGAGAGGCATGAGCTAACATACTTTATCTACTTGGATCGTATGCACTTATGATTGGAACTCTAGAAAGCATCCGCAACTACTAAATATCCTTAAGGTAAAACCCAACCATAGCATTAAGTATCAAGTTCTCTTTACTCCCATACACAATAGCCCACTTACTCGGGTCTGTGTATTCTGTCACTCACGCCACCCACCATAAGAGAACCATGAACGTATTGCAACACCCTACGGCAGGGATCCCTCACATTTTTACAACACAAAGGGCACCGTGGGACAGCAACATAATAAAATATACACTCATACCAACCAAGATCACGATTAGCCCATAGGACAAAATGAATCTACTCAAACATCAGAAGATAGCCATAGATCATTGGGAAATAATATATAGCATTGAGCACCATATTTAAGTAGAGATTACAGCGGGGAGAAGAGGTGTTACACAGCTGCATAGAGGGGGAGAAAGTTGGTGTTAATGGTAGCAAGATTGTTGATGTAGATCGTCGTCATGATCCTTGCCCCGGTTGCACTCCGGCGCCACCGGGAGAGAGGAGGAGAGAGCCCCTCCTTCTTCTTCTTCCTCGGCCTCCCCCTTAGATGGGAGGAGAGTTACCCCTATGGTCCATGGCCTCCATGGAGGCGGAGGGGCAGGAGCCTCTCCGAGATTGGATCTTCCTCTCTGTTCTCTTCTGTTTCGCATTCTCCACATCTGGCCGAAAACCGTTTCTTATATTCCCGAATATCTGTAACTCCGATTGCGCTGAGATTTTAACACGATTTTTTCCGGATATAAGCTTCCTTGCGCCCGAAGTAGAGCTCCAACCAGCGTTCGAGGAGGGCACAACCCACCACCATGCACCTGGGCTGCCTGACACGCCCAGGTGTCTTGTGGTGGCTGTGGGCCCCCGTTTGTGATTATTCCACCTCCCAAAAATCACATATATTCCAAAATAATTCTCTGTAAAATTTTATTGCATTTGGACTCCGTTTGATATGTGTTGGGGATATAACTCCTAGGTATGAGCCGCCCAGGAGGGGCCGGGTCATGGCCGTTGGCGACTTAAGCATGAAGCTGGTGGTTCATGGATCAAGCTTGGTGAAGGCCCAAGGCCCGTAGGCGACTCAAGGCCTAAATGTGTGAACCGTCAGGAGATGACTTGTTATGTAAGGCAAGTTTAGTTAGAAACCGAGCCGGTCACGTTTGTGTGAGCCGTTCGGGACTTTGTAAGCCGCCGGACATCAACCTGTATATAAAGGGGTGACCCGACAGCGGGTTAACTCAAGAAACAATCAATCGAGCACTAGGTCAAGTGTATTCGCTCCCTGGTGATCGAAACTCAAACAATACAACCAAAAGTAGGAGTAGGCTTTTACCTCATTGAGAGGGGACGAACCTGGGTAAACTCTATGTGTCCTTTGTCATGTTCAAACCATTTAAGCTAACCTAGCTGTGATGGCTCAACACCTAAGTCCTTTTGCTAGGGCATCTGCCATATTAAATCCATGACAGTTGGCACCCACCATGGGGCCAGAGCACGGTGGTCTCGAGTTCTTGAAGGGCAGCTTCTCATATAGTGGTATGGAAAACCCTAACGGGTGCAACATGGGAGACCCATGCTGCATGTCCGAGTCGATTTCGGGAGCGACCCAAACCGACTAAGTTGTGACGCGTCCGTCACAACTCCAGACTCGGTTTTCCAAAACAGCATAAATAAAGACAAAATTTGCCTCGGCTCAAGGCTCGAATTCACGAAACATGATCGTGATCACGACGTGTCGAGTCGAGTCGAGTCGAGCAAGCGGCAGAGGAGGAGGAGTGCGCGAGAGGATCTCTTATTCTCACTCACTTACAAGTGCTACAACACTCCACCTTATAAGGTGGTGTGGAACTCCTCCAACTTCCGAGGTGGAACTAAACTTCCCACTCCCACCACTTGCTCACACACATGGGCCTTTGAGATTCAGAAATTGCCAATTGGGCTACCCCAATAATGGGCCCAATATTCTAACAATCCACCACCAGATCTCAAATGCCCATTTGAAGATTTGCCAATCCTACTACTTGTTTATATGCCAGTGTTTTAGCAGAGACTGTTAAGTTGAACTTCCACCTAGAGCCTTAAGCTACATCTATTAGCAACTTGAACAATGGACTCTGCCTTGAATTGCAAGTTTTGTGCCAATAGACTTCACTCAAAATCATAACCAATACCTGGCTGCCAGTAGTCTACCACGCGGTTGGACCATATATGTCATGCTCCCTGGTCTCTTCATGAGTTTATTAGAGATCACCCAAATCTCATAGACTGCAACGTTTAAAGTCGGACTCCTATAGGTGTGTTCTTTCAAGAATGCTCTGTAGGACAGCATCTTTAATACCAATAGCCGTCATAAACACATTAAGGCATGTTGCCAACCTGCCTTACATCTCTTTGATAGTTATGCATCTTCACTTAGAGAGGGTTTAATAAATACTCTCCTTAGTCAAACCACTAGCTTGTTTTTCCCAGATCCTAATTCATGGGATATCCGATCACATAGGTTGGGTTACCTCTATGGTGTAACACTCATGGGTCTCATGCCCATCTCCCTTGATGCACTTCCTATTACATTACGTGATAGTCCCTTCGTAAAGGGATCTGCCAGGTTTTTGTCTGTTTGAATATACGTAACAGTAATTACTCTGGAGTTTCTCAATTGTCTGACAGACTTCAATTGTCTTTTAATGTCTCTTGATGACTTCGCATTATACTTAGATCTGTTCACCTTGGCAATCACTACTTTATTGTCATAGTTCATGAGGATGGCCGGTAAAGATTTGTCAACCACCGACAAGTCCATCAAGATCTCACGCAGCCATTCTGCCTCAACAATGGATGTATCTAAAGCAATAAGTTCTGCTTCCATGGTTGATCTCGTCAATATGGTATGTTTACAAGACCTCCATGACACTGTGCCACCTCCAAGAAGAAATGCAAATCCACTTGTGGAGTAGAGCTCATCAACATCCAATATCCAGTTCGAGTCACTATATCCTTCAAGCACAGTGGGGTTCCCTGGATAATGAATCCCATAGCTCATCATACCGTTTAGATAGTGCATGACTCTTTCAAGTGCATGCCAATGGTCATTACCCGGGCTTGACATGGACCTGCTCAACTTGCTCGCAAGGTATATGAGTGAACCGGTAATTTGAGAGTACCTCAATTTGTCTCTCACTATTTTCTTGTTCTTTCGTAGAGTCATGCTAGGATCATAAGGCCTTGGAGAAGTCTTGCTATCAATAAAGCCGAAACAGCTCAAGACCTTGTCAACATAATGTGATTGCGTTAGTGTAATCCTACTATCATCCTTAATAAGCTTAATGTTCAGGATCACATCAGCTTCTCCTAGATCTTTCATATCAAAACACTTTGATAGAAAAGACTTGACCTCATTTATCACAATCATGCTTGTACCAAAAATTAGTATGTCATCAACATACAGGCACAAATGACATTATCGCCCCCACCATGGCGGTAGTTGCTGGGGAACGTAGTATTTTCAAAAAAAATCCTACACACACGCAAAATCATGGTGATGCATAGCAACGAGAGGGAAGAGTGTTGTCCACGTACCCTCGTAGACCGAAAGCGAAGCATTATGACAACGCGGTTGATGTAGTCCTACGTCTTCACAATCAACCGATCCTAGTACCGAACGTACGACACCTCCGCAATCTGCACACGTTCAGCTCGGTGACATCCCACGAACTCACGATCCAGTAGAGCTTTAAGGGAGAGTTCTGTCAGTATAGCGGCGTGATGACGGTGTTGATGAAGCTACCGATGCAGGGCTTCGCCTAAGCACGACAACAATATGACCAAGGTGGATTATGGTGGAGGGCAGCACCGCACACGGCTAAAAGATCAATGATCAACTTGTGTGTTCTAGGGTGCCCCCTTGCCCCTGTATATAAAGGAGGGAGGGAGGAGGAGGCCGGCCCTCATAGGGTGCTCCCAAAGTGGAGAGACCTACTAGGACTCCCTAGTCCTAGTAGGATTCCACCTCCCACATGGAGTAGGAAAAGGGGAAGGGAGAAGGAGAAGGAAGGAAGCCCCCCCCCTCTCCCTGGTCCAATTCGGACCAGTCCATGGGGAGGGGTGCGGCCACCCTTGAGGCCTTTTCTCTCCTTTCCCGTATGGCCCATTAAGGCCCAATACGAATTCCCGTAACTCTCCGGTACTCCGAAAAATATCCAAATCACTTGGAACTTTTCCGATGTCCGAATATAGCCTTCCAATATATCGAGTTTTACGGCTCGATCATTTTGAGACTCCTCGTCATGTCCCCGATCTCATCTGGGACTCCGAACTACCTTCGATCATCAAATCACATAACTCATAATATAAATCGTCACCGAACGTTAAGCGTGCGGACCCTATGGGTTCGAGAACTATGTAGACATGACCGAGACACATCTCCAGTTAATAACCAATAGCGGAACCTGTATGCTCATATTGGCTCCTACATATTCTACGAAGATCTTTATCGGTCAAACCGCATAACAACATACGTTGCTCCCTTTGTCATCGGTATGTTACTTGCCCGAGATTCGATCGTGGGTATCACCATACCTAGTTCAATCTCATTACCGGCAAATCTCTTTACTCGTTCTGTAATGCATCATCCCACAACTAACTCATTAGTCACATTGCTTGCAAGGCTTATAGTGATGTGCATTACCGAGAGGGCCCAGAGATACCTCTCCGACATTCGGAGTGATAGATCCTAATCTCGATCTATGCCAACTCAACAAACACCATCGGAGACACCTCTAGAGCACCTTTATAATCACCCAGTTATGTTGCGACGTTTGGTAGTATGCAAAGTGTTCCTCCGGTATTCGGGAGTTGCATAATCTCATAGTCTGAGGAACATGTATAAGTCATGAAGAAAGCAATAGCAACATACTAAATGATCAGGTGCTAAGCTAACGGAATGGGTCAAGTTAATCACATCATTCTCTAATGATATGATCCCATTAATCAGATGACAACTCATGTCTATGGCTAGGAAACGTAACCATCTTTGATTCAATGAGCTAGTCAAGTAGAGGCATACTAGTGACACTTTGTTTTGTCTATGTATTCACACATGTACTAAGTTTCCGGTAAATACAATTTTAGCATGGATAATAAGCATTTATCATGATATAATATAATATAAATAACAACTTTATTTTTGCCTCTAGGGCATATTTCCTTCAGTCTCCCATTTGCACTAGAGTCAATAATCTAGTTCACATCGCCATGTGATTTAACACCAATAGTTCACATCACCATGTGATTAACACCCATAGTTCACATCGTCATGTGACCAACATCCAAAGGGTTTACTAGAGTTAGTAATCTAGTTCACATCGCTATGTGATTAACACCCAAAGAGTACTAAGGTGTGATCATGTTTTGCTCATGAGAGAAGTTTTAGTCAATGGGTCTGTCACATTCAGAGCCGTATGTATTTTGGAAATATTCTATGTCTACAATGCTCTGCATGGAGCTACTCTAGCTAATTGCTCCCACTTTCAATATGTATCCAGATTGAGACTTAGAGTCATCTGGATCAATGTAAAAGCTTGCATCGATGTAACTCTTTACGACAAGCTCTTTTATCACCTCCAAAATTGAGAAACATTTCCTTAGTCTTCACTAAGGATAATTTTGACCGTTGTTAAGTGATCTACTCTTAGATCACTATTGTACCCCCTTGCCAAACTCATGTCAAGGAACACAATAGGTCTGGTACACAGCACAACATACTTTATAGAACCTATGACTGAGGCATAGGGAATGATTTTTCATTCTCTTTCTATTTTCTGCCATGGTCGGGTTTTGAGTCTTACTCAATTTCACACCTTGCAACACAGGCAAGAACTCCTTCTTTGACTGTTCCATTTTGAACTACTTGAAAATCTTATCAAGGTATGTACTCATTGAAAAATCTTATCAAGCGTCTTGATCTATCTCTATACATCTTGATGCTCAATGTGTAAGCAGCTTCACCGAGGTCTTTCTTTGAAAACTCCTTTCAAACACTCCTTTATGCTTTCCAGAAAATTCTACATCATTTTCGATCAACAATATGTCATTCACATATACTTATCAGAAAGGCTGTAGTGCTCCCATTCACTTTCTTGTAAATACAGGCTTCACCGCAATTCTGTATAAAACTATATGCTTTGATCAACTTATCAAAGCGTATATTCCAACTCTGAGAGGCTTGCACCAGTCCATAAATGGATCGCTGGAGCTTGCACACTTTGTTAGCTCCTTTAGGATTGACAAAACCTTCTGGTTGCATCATATACAACTCTTCTTTAATAAATCCATTAAGGATTGTAGTTTTGACATCCATTTGCTAGATTTCATAAAATGTGGCGCTAACATGATTCAGACAGACTTAAGCATCGATACGAGTGAGAAAAACTCATCATATTCAACACCTTGAACTTCTTAAAAACCTTTTGCGACAATTCGAGCTTTGTAGATAGTAACACTACTATCAGCGTTTGTCTTCCTCTTGAAGATCCATTTCTATTCTATGGCTTGCTGATCATTGGGCAAGTCAACCAAAGTCCACACTTTGTTCTCATACATAGATCCCATCTCAGATTTCATGGCTTGAAGCCATTTCACGGAATCTGGGCTCATCAGCACTTCCTCATAGTGCGTAGGTTCATCATGGTCTAGTAACATGACTTCCAGAACAGGATTACCGTACCACTCTGGTGCGAACCATACTCTGGAAGACCTACGAGGTTCTGTAGTAACTTGATCCGAAGTTTCATGATAATCATCATTAACTTCCTCACTAATTGGTATAGGAATCACTGGAACTAATTTCTGTGATGAATTACTTTCCAATTCGGGAGAAGGTACAATTACCTCATCAAGTTCTACTTTCCTCCCACTCACTTCTTTCGAGAGAAACTCCTTCTCTAGAAAGGTCCATTCTTAGCAATGAATATCTTGCCCTCGGATCTTGTGATAGAAGGTGTACCCAACAGTTTCCTTTGTGTATTCTATGAAGACTCATTTCTCCGATTTGGGTTCGAGCTTATCAGGTTCAAGTTTTTTCACATAAGCATCGCAGCCCCAAACTTTAAGAAACAACAACTTTGGTTTCTTGCCAAACCACAGTTTATAAGGCGTCGTTTCAACGGATTTTGATGGTGCCCTATTTAAAGTGAATGCAACAGTCTCTAATGCATAACCCCAAAATGATAGTGGTAAATCGGTAAGAGACATCATAGACCACACATATCCAATAAAGTGCGGTTACGACGTTCGGACACACCATTACGCTGTGGTGTTCCAGGTGGCATGAGCTGTGAAACTATTACACATTTTTTTAAATGAAGGCCAAACTCGTAACTCAAATATTCTCCTCCATAGTCAGATCGTAGAAATTTTTATTTTCTTGTTACGATGATTCTCAACTTCACTTTGAAACTCTTTGAACTTTTCAAATGTTTCAGACTTGTGTTTCATTAAGTAGATATACCCATATCTTCTTAAATCATCTATGAAGGTCAGAAATTAACGATACCCGCCACGAGCATCAACACTCATTAGACTGCATACATCGGTATGTATTATTTCTAATAAGTCACTAGCTCGTTCCATTGTTTCGGAGAACGGAGTTTTAGTCATCTTGCCCATAAGGCACGGTTCGCAAGCATCAAATGATTCATAATCGAGTGATTCCAAAACTCCATCTTTATGGAGTTTCTTCATGCGATTTGCACCGATATGACCCAAATGGCAGTGCCATAAATAAGTTGCACTATCATTATCAACTTTGCATATTTTGGCATCAATATTATAAATATGTGTATCACTACGATCGAGATCCAACAAACTATTTTCATCGGGTGTATGACCATCGAAGGTTTTATTCATGTAAACAGAACAACAATTATTCTCTGACTTTAAATGAATAACCGTATTGCAATAAACATGATCAAATCATATTCATGCTCAATGCAAATGCCAAATAACATTTATTTAGGTTCAACACTAATCTCAAAAGTATAGGGGGTGTGCGATGATGATCATATCAATCTTGGAACCACTTCCAACATACATCGTCACTTCACCCTCAACTAGTCTCTATCTATTCTGCAACTCCTGTTTCGAGTTACTAATCTTAGCAAATGAACAAGTATCAAATACCTAGGGGCTACTATAAACACTAGTAGGGTACACATCAATAACCTGTATATCAAATATACCCTTGTTCACTTTGCCATCCTTCTTATCCACCAATTATTCAGGGCATTTCCGTTTCCAGTGACCATTTCCTTTGCACTAGAAGCACTCAGTGTCAGGCTTTGGTCCAGCTTTGGGCTTCTTCACGGGAGTGACAACTTGCTTGCCATTCTACTTGAAGTTCCCTTTCTTTCCCTTTGCTCTTTTCTTGAAACTAGTGGCCTTGTCAATCATCAACACTTTGAAGCTCTTTCTTGATTTCTAACTTCGTTGATTTCAGCATCACGAAGAGCTCGAGCTCCGTTTTCGTCATCCCTTGCATACTATAGTTCATCACGAAGTTCCAGTAACTTGGTGATGGTGACTAGAGAACTCTGTCAATCACTATCTTATGTGGAAGATTAACTCCCACTTGATTCAAGCGATTGTAGTACCCAGACAATCTGAGCACATGCTCACTGCTTGAGCTATTCTCCTCCATCTTTTAGCTATAGAACTTGTTGGAGACTTCATATCTCTCAACTCGGGTATTTTCTTTGAAATATTAACTTCAACTCCTGGAACATCTCATATGGTCCATGACGTTCAAAACGTCTTTGAAGTCCCGATTCTAAGCCGTTAAGCATGGTGCACTAAACTATCAAGTAGTCATCATATTGAGCTAACCAAACATTCATAACGTCTGCATCTGCTCCTGCAATAGGTCTGTCACCTAGCGGTGCATCAAGGACATAATTCTTCTATGCAACAATGAGGATAAACCTCTGATCACGGACCTAGTCCGCATCATTGCTACTATTATCTTTCAACTTAGTTTTCTCTAGGAACACATATAAAAACATAGGGAAGCAACAACGCGAGCTATTGATCTACAACATTGTTTGCGAAATACTATCAGGACTAAGTTCATGATAAATAAAAGTTCAATTAATCATATTACTTAAGAACTCCCACTTAGATAGACATCCCTCTAGTTATCTAAATGATTACGTGATCTAAATCAACTAAACTATGTCCGATCATCACGTGAGATGGAGTAGTTTCCAATGGTGAACATCACTATGTTAATCATATCTACTATATGATTCCCGCTCGACCTTTCGGTCTCCAGTGTTCCGAGGCCATATCTGCATATGCTAGGCTCGTCAAGTTTAACCCGAGTATTCCGCGTGTGCATATTTGGCTTGCACCCGTTGTATGTGAACGAAGAGCTTATCACACCCGATCATCACATGGTGTCTCAGCACGAAGAACTGTCGCAACGGTGCATACTCAGGGAGAACACTTATACCTTGAAATTTTATTAAGGGATCATCTTATAAAGCTACCGCCGAACTAAGCAAAATAATATGTATAAAATATAAACATCACATGCAATCAAAATATGTGACATGATATGGCCATCATCATCTTGTGCCTTTGATCTCCATCTCCAAAGCATCGTCATGATCTCCATCGTCACCGGCATGACACCATGATCTCCATCATCTTGATCTATATCAATGTGTCGTCACATGGTCGTCTCGCCAACTATTGCTCTTGCAACTATTGCTATCGCATAGCGATAAAGTAAATCAATTATTTGGCGCTTGCATCTTATGCAATAAGAGACAACCATAAGGCTTCTGCCAGTTGCCGATAACTTCAACAAAACATGATCATCTCATACAATAACTTATATCTCATCACGTCTTGACCATATCACATCACAACAAGCCCTGCAAAAACAAGTTAGACGTCCTCTACTTTGTTGTTGCAAGTTTTACGTGGCTGCTATGGGCTTAGCAACAACCGTTCTTACCTACGCATCAAAAACCACAATGATTTTTTGTCAAGTATGTGCTGTTTTAACCTTCAACAAGGACCGGGCGTAGCCACACTCAATTCAAGTAAAGTTGGAGAAACTAACACCCGTCAGCCACCTGTGTGCGAAGCACGTCGGTAGAACGAGTCTCGCGTAAGGGTACATGTAATGTCGGTCTGGGCCGCTTCATCCAACAATACCACCGAATCAAAGTATGACATGCTGGTAAGCAGTATGACTATTATCGTCCACAACTCACTTGTTTTCTACTCGTGCATATAACATCTACGCATAAACCTGGCTCGGATGCCACTGTTGGGGAACGTAGTAATTTCAAAAAAAATCCTACGCACACGCAAGATCATGGTGATGCATAGCAACGAGAGGGGAGAGTGTTGTCCACGTACCCTCATAGACCAAAAGCAGAAGCGTTATGGCAACGTGGTTGATGTAGTCGTACGTCTTCACGATCGACCGATCCTAGTAGCGAACGTACGGAACCTCTGCGATTTGCACACGTTCAGCTCGGTGACGTCCCATGAACTCACGATCCAGTAGAGCTTCGAGGGAGAGTTCCGTCAGCATGATGGCATGATGACGGTGTTGATGAAGCTACTGACGCAGGGCTTCGCCTAAGCACCGCCACGATATGACCGAGATGGACTATGGTGGAGGGAGGCACCGCACACGGCTAAAAGATAAATGATCAACTTGTGTGTTCTAGGGTGTCCCCTTGCCCCTGTATATAAAGGAGGGAGGGAGGAGGAGGCCGGCCCTCATAGGGTGCGCCCAAAGTGCGGAGTCCTACTAGGACTCCCTAGTCCTAGTAGGATTCCACCTCCCACATGGAGTAGGAAAACGGGAAGGGAGAAGGAGAAGGAAGGAAGGGGGCGCCCCCCTAGTCCAATTCGGACCAGTCCATGGGGAGGGGTGCGGCCACCCTTGAGGCCTTTTCTCTCCTTTCCCGTATGGCCCATTAAGGCACAATACAAATTCCCGTAACTCTCCAGTACTCTGAAAAATACCCGAATCACTCGGAACTTTTCCGATGTCCGAATATAGCCTTTGAAGGAAATATGCCCTAGAGGCAATAATAAAGTTATTATTTATTTCCTCATATCATGATAAATGTTTATTCTTCATGCTAGAATTGTATTAACCAGAAACATGATACATGTGTGAATACATAGACAAACATATAGTCACTAGTATGCCTCTACTTGACTAGCTCATTAATCAAAGATGGTTATGTTTCCTAACCATAGACATGTGTTGTCATTTGATTAATGGGATCACATCATGAGGAGAATGATGTGATTGACATGACCCATTCCGTTAGCCTAGCACTTGATTGTTTAGTATATTGCTATTGCTTTCTTCATGACTTATACATGTTCCTGTAACTATGAGATTATGCAACTCCCGTTTACCGGAGGAACACTTTGGGTGCTACCAAACGTCACAACGTAATTGGGTGATTATAAAGGAGTACTACAGGTGTCTCCAAAGGTACATGTTGGGTTGGCGTATTTCGAGATTAGGTTTTGTCACTCCGATTGTCAGAGAGGTATCTCTGGGCCCTCTTGGTAATGCACATCACTATAAGCCTTGCAAGCAATGTAGATAATAAGTTAGTTACGGAATGATGCATTACGTAAACGAGTAAAGAGACTTGCCAGTAACGAGATTGAACTAGGTATTGGATACCAATGATCGAATCTCGGGCAAGTAACATACCGATGACAAAGGGAACAACGTATGTTGTTATGCGGTTTGACCGATAAAGATCTTTGCAGAATATGTAGGAGCCAATATGAGCATCCAGGTTCCGCTATTGGTTATTGACCGAGAATAGTTCTAGGTCATGTCTACATAGTTCTCGAACCCGTAGGGTCCGCACGCTTAACGTTACGATGACAGTTTTGTTATGAGTTTATAAGTTTTGATGTACCGAAGGTTGTTCGGAGTCCCGAATGTGATCACGGACATGACGAGGAGTCTCGAAATGGTCGAGACATAAAGATTGATATATTGGAAGCCTATGTTTGGACATCGGAATGATTCCGGGTGAAATCGGGATTTTACCGGAACACCGGGGGGTTACCGGAACCCTCCCGGGGGTTAATGGGCCTTAGTAGGCCATGAGGGAGAAGAGGAGGGCCGGCCAGGGCAGGTCGCACGCCCCCTCCCCCCTAGTCCGAATAGGATAAGGAGGGGGGCGGCGCCCCCCTTTCCTCTTTCCCCTCCCCCTTTCCTTCTCCACCAAGGCAAGAGGGGGGAGTCCTACTCCCGGTGGGAGTAGGACTCCTCCAGGCGCACCCCTTGGGGCCGGCCGCACCTCCCCCCTCCCTCCTTTATATACGGGGGCAGGGGGGCACCCTAGAACACACAAGTTGATCTACGTGATCGTTCCTTAGCCGTGTGCGGTGCCCCCCTCCACCATATTCCACCTCGATCATATCGTCGCGGAGTTTAGGCGAAGCCCTGCACCGGTAGAATATCATCATCGTCACCACGCCGTCGTGCTGACGGAACTCATCCCCGACACTTTCCTGGATCGGAGTCTGGGGATCGTCATTGAGCTGATCGTGTGCTGAACTCGGAGGTGCCGTACGTTCGGTACTTGGATCGGTCAGATCGTGAAGACGTACGACTACATCCACCGTGTTATCATAATGCTTCCGCTTATGGTCTACGAGGGTACATGGACATTACTCTCCCCTCTTGTTGCTATGCATCACCATGATCTTGCGTGTGCGTAGCAAAATTTTGAAATTACTACGTTCCCCAACAGTGGCATCCGAGCCTGGTTTTATGCGTAGATGTCATATGCACGAGTAGAACACAAGTGAGTTGTGGGCGATACAAGTCATACTGGTTACCAGCATGTCATACTTTGGCTAAGCGGTATTGTGAGATGAAGTGGCCCGGACCGACATTACGCGTATGCTTACGCGAGACTGGTTTCACCGTTACGAGCACTCGTGCTTAAAGGTGACTGACAGGTGTCTGTCTCTCTCACTTTAGCTGAACCGAGTGTGGCTACGCCCGGTCCTTGCGAAGGTTAAAACAGCATTAACTTGAGGAACTATCGTTGTGGTTTTGATGCATAGGTAAGAACGGTTCTTGCTAAGCCCATAGCAGCCACGTAAAATTTGCAACAACAAAGTAGAGGACGTCTAACTTGTTTTTGCAGGGCATGTTGTGATGTGATATAGTCAAGACGTGATGCTATATTTTATTGTATGAGATGATCATGTTTCGTAACCGAAGTTATCGGCAACTGGCAGGAGCCATATGGTTGTCGCTTTATTGTATGAAATGCAAACGCCCTGTAAATGCTTTACTTTATCTCTAAGCGGTAGCGATAGTCGTAGAAGCAATAGATGGCGTAATGACAACGATGCTACGATGGAGATCAAGGTGTCGCGCCGGTGACGATGGTGATCACGACGATGCTTCGAAGATGGAGATCACAAGCACAAGATGATGATGGCCATATCATATCACTTATATTGATTGCATGTGATGTTTATCCTTTATGCATCTTATCTTGCTTTGATTGACGGTGTGACACCCCAAAAATTTGGCCTTGTTTTATTAAGTTAAAATTTGGCTAGGAATTAAAAACTTTGAATTTTTGAGCTCCATTTTGATTTTTTGTTTAAATCATTTCCTTCCCTGTTATGATGAGTTTTTCCAAAAAGAAAACTTTTCAAAAATTTTGTTGGACTTGTTTAACCTCTCAAGAAAAACTTTGTTGTTATCAGTGTAACTAATTAAATAATTAAGTTGCTTGATCTTTATTTTCTTGAAAAGGGTTTTCTAGGTTAAATGGCCATATTTGAACTACAACCATTTGATAGATTCACTTAAAATTCCCATAAAAATTTGGAGATGTCATGTGATGTTTTTAAATCACTTTTATGCAAAAATATATTTCCTTCATGAAATATTGTGAGCCCTGCACTCAATTTTTCTTCTCTGGTCCAGAGTGCATTTTTCACTACAACCTATTTAAATATTCATTTAAAACTTCTACCAAAATTAAGGGAGGTCAGTAGGAGCCTGTTATTCCACTTTGTGCAAAAATCCAGGGTTGTTCTTTGAAATTATTGAGTGAATCAACCTCATTTCCATTCTGGACCAACTTGAGGATTTGTACAGCAACCACCATTTTAGTTGCTCCTATACCCTTAATTATTTCTCCTACTTGTAGTCCCCCATGTTAAACCCTTAAGTCCAGGAGCATGCACCTTTCAGATCATTTTTGGTTCATGAAATAATGCTATTTATTTCCTGTCCAGAAATGTAGTTTTGTAAAACTTGCACTAGCAAGTTTCCCCTTTTGTCCAACTAACCTCACCACTCTCTTTTGCATCTAAAGAGACCCCCATCTGGAGTTTTTGGCCACCCCAAGACCTGCCTAAGTGCATGTGGCATTTTGCCAAACACCTGGAGAGCATGACCAGTTCTGGCATGAGTATGGCATTGCACTGTGAACTTGCACCTCTGATCAAACCAGCATGTCCACTAGACTCCCCGTTGCTCCTAACCTCGATCTGGTAAATCCCATCCTCACCTGCGACCAGTAGCTTGCCTCGACATTGTGTCGAACACCTGGTGTGCGTGCACTGGACGCGCCCAGAGCGCGCGTATTGCAGCCGCGCGCCCGAGCCGACACGCTGGCCCCACGACTTTGGCTCGCTCTGAAGCACCTTGCCACGCACTCCCCTTCTCACCGCAACACGCCAAGCAGCCCCGCCGCGCCCGGCAGGCCAAACACTAGCCGCCGCCGCCGCCCGATAGCCCTGCGCCGTGCAGCGCCGCCCAAGCCACCCCGGCTCGCCACCTGGCCCCTGGAGTAGTGCCCTCTCGTCCACTAGCTCTTGCCGTCATCCCCAGCCGCGCCACGTTGCCCTGCAAGCTACAGCGAGGCGGTTCGCCGGAGAGCTTTTCCGGCCGTCGCGGCACCGACCTCGACGAGCTATAAGAGGAGGCCCCGAGCCACCCCGGGCACGCAGGAAGCCTTAGAGTGCTCCCCTAGTCCTCCCATGGCAGCCAATCGACTCGGGGAAGGTCTTCATCCCCATCTCCGGCAACGGCAGCCGCCACCACTGCCCCGGCCAATTCGGCACCACCAGGGCCTCCCACTCTTCGTTCTCTCCACCAAGAACCCCCTCATCCTCCCGTAAACCTTTCCCCTACGCCATTTCGATCGAGAACCACCGTCGCCCCGAAACCACTTTTTCCCGAAGCTTCCCTCCGCCGAGGAGCTCGCCGCCGACAGCTCACGCCATCCCCGCTAACCCAGCGACTACCGGGAGGACCGCCTCAACCTTGCGGATCCATCCCCACCCTCGGGGGCCCGCGAGGAGCAACCAAACGCCGGCGACGATCGCCGGAGCCCCGCTCCGCTCGGGCAGAGGAGGGAGACGACGCGCGGCGACTGGTCAAACATGACCAGTGGGCCAGGCGGGCCCACTGTCAGCGACACCCCGCGCTGTCCACGTCAGATTAAGTGAAGACGTATTATCCCTAGTACGCTTTCCCCGCTCCGAAAGCGTATTCCCCTCCGAAACGTTTTCTTTTTTCTGTTTTATTTAAAAACAGATTTTGATCAAATCTTTGACTGGCTATAACTTTTTAAATATAACTCCAAATGAGTTGATTCTTTTTCCTACCTTCCTCAAATTTGGTCTAGTTTATTTTAAGATTTATTTGAAAAAATTTCAAACAACTTTTTGGTTCTGTTTTTGAAATATGTGTTAATTCAAATATATTTTTAAATAGGATTTTGGGAGAGAGAAGAAACTTTCAAAAGTTTGGAGAGCACCTTGCCTTTCCACACATTGAAGGCAAGCATTCTGAACCCCGGCATAATAATTTTGGAGTGATCATTGATGCATTTAGAACTCCACCGCATTTCGAAGGACTTGTTATTTCATGTGATATGATCATATGCATGGGTGCATGTTACTGATTTCCATGCTGTTGGTAATGGACACACCTGTGATGATAATCACCCTCATGAGCTTTACATGCATACCGGCAGGAACCCAGGAAAACCTCTGCCTTGGGTAGGTATGAGTTTGTCGCCGGTCTCCGTCGGGACGGTTCTGTCTGGTATGGCATAGTAAGGTGATATGAATGGTGACTCTGTTTGATGAAACATATTTGTTATACTAATCATGCAGGGAATACTTGAACCTCCTGAGTCGACCGTAGATCGAGTCTTGTTCCAGTAACCCCCATACTTGTTTCGTACTACCACTCGTCTCTACAGCAAGTAGAGTACGGTTCAGTAAGTTGTCAACCTCTTGCTAGCACACACCGTACAGAGAGGCCATGGTGGAAGATACTGGTTGTAACTGGTAGGCAGGCCACCTGGTCCGGGAGCATGGGTGTTTCCGGTTGGGACCGAGAGGGGAGGCCACCCCTTAGAGCGCGCGATATAAATTTGATCCCATGCTACGCGAGGTTGTAGCCTCCCCACTTAGAGTTTGCTTAACAAGTGTCGTGGGTGATTCCAGACACGTGTGTGATAAGCTGGTGTGTGCAAGTTAGGTGTGTTTTCAACAAAAAGACCGTAGACGGAATTAGTCCCGATGGACTAAAGAAATCCGTTACTCGTGGGTAAAGAGTACACCCTCTGCAGAGAATAAACCTATTCGAATAGCCGTGTCCATGGTTAAGGATTACAGTCTGGGATGGGTCAAGTGTCGGTCTTAGTGTCGGTGTTCGGAGGTGAAACTGTTAAACAGAAATGGAATTACTACTTGTGACTTGTGATAACTATGATTATTATTATTGTTGACTAACCCGTGATATTATTGTTATTATCGAGTATCTCTGGGATGGTTCTACCTCCGGGATATTCATTATGATTATTTCTTTTAAAGCCCTTTATGTGGTGTCGCTCAGACGCCCGACTGTGGCATTTTTTTTAAAGCCCTTTATGTGGTGTCGCTCAGACGCCCGACTGTGGCATTTCTTTTAAAGCCCTTTATGTGGTGTCGCTCAGACGCCCGACTGTGGCATTTCTTTTTAAATCCCTTTATGTGGTG
>NC_041393.1:220940326-220947839 GCF_002162155.2 Triticum dicoccoides | reverse complement strand
ATTTTTTTTTAAAGCCCTTTATGTGGTGTCGCTCAGACTCCCGACTGTGGCATTTCTTTTAAAGCCCTTTATGTGGTGTCGCTCAGACGCCCGACTGTGGCATTTCTTTTAAAGCCCTTTATGTGGCGTCGTTCAGACGCCCGACTGTGGCATTACTTGTTATTTGTTTCATAAGTTTTTATACTACCATGTTATTGCAGTTTTATAAATGACGTGCTTGCACGCATCAGAGTTTCATTCATCTATTGTGACTGACGTCATGAGCATAAAATATTTTCAGTACATCATTGTTATATTATACCTGTGTTCATGATGTTTGCGAGTACATTCAAAGTACTCACTGGCTTGTCCCTGGCTATTGTCTTGGCCAGATTTTCTTGCACGGAGAGGAGCGACGCGATGCCAGCCCCGGAACCCACTCAATGGAGATAGCAGCCTCGCGAAGATAGGAATTAACCTGGTCAGCTGTTCCCGTGGGAAATGGAGTCCCATAGACACTGATGTTTCACAACCCGCTTCCGCCATCAACCACTAGAAACCATTTGTTGTACTCACAGGCCAGAATGGTCTTGTACTACATATTTTGTATTTTTCTTGGAATTTCTGTATCAAGTTGGAGCCTCATCAGCTAACAGTAATCCTGGGGCTGATGAGCACGACGGTCTTTTCTGGAAATTTATTACCCGGAAAACCCGGTCGTGACAGGCTTGGTATCAGAGCCAGGCTGACCATTGGCTAATCCTATCTTAGCCAGGTCAGTAAACCTAGGCAAACCAAACCACTAGACCTTAGCCAAACCCCAGCCAAGCTGCTCGTGCAAGATAGCCACACAGTGACCCAACACCTTTTGGCAGTCGGTGCCCAACCTATCAACCTAACCTGTCACTCATGTGCCAGTGACCGGCCCCTAAATAGTCCTTTCTCGCAAGCGTTCGAAGGAAGACTCCGTCCCCTTTTTCTTATAAAAAGGGGCGCGCTAGCCTCAACCCAGCACAACACAGCCGCTACCCCCAAACCGAGCCACAATGCCTGGACCTATAGTGCACAACGAAACCACAGCAACCAACCTTGGAGGTTTTGTGACCATCCTCGCAAACCTCACCCGTCGTGCCTACGCGTTAGAGGAGCCACCAGAATATGTTGTGTATCAAGGACCCATGAGCGGTGAAGACCACCAATTCTGGGCCACTGTGCACATTTACGGTAGGAGTCTAGCACCCGAGCGTCCCTACCGGTTCACCGGAAGAACAACTTCCTTTGAGCCACAAGCCATCCAGCTAGCCGCTCGAGAGGCTATAGTTCATCTCAGGCACTTGTCGCCCAGAGTTAACTGTCGCTTGTTCCACTACTACCCCAGACGAGAAGGGTATGGTAGACCACCCCAAGTCGCCAATGGAGACCACGAGACGGACCCCGCATTGTTGCACCTAGTGCGCTATGTAAGTGCACTAGAGGCACTGTTCGACCAGATCACTATTGATCTAATAGCAGCTCGTGGAGAGTTGGTTCGTCGAGCCCCGGCGAGAGAAGGAAACGAGCCCAACACCGACAACCCAGTCGTGTTGTTTGGACAACCAATCGAGACCCCGAGATCTGCCCCAGCCATCGGCCAAGGTGCTGCGATAACCCCAGAAGTGCTTCGTCGCATATTGGGAGCACATTCCAACGGGGCTGTGGCCAACAATCCCCGCAATGGTCATTCTCACTACCCCGACCCTGCAGTTCCTCCGCCATCTCCGACTAATCCCGGCAGAGAGACACGTGGAGAAGCCTCGACATCCACCAGGCACGCCCGTTTAGACATAAACGAGGTAGACTGAGCCGTATGAGTAGTACCAAGTTTCAATGTATCCTCGCTTTGTAATCATGCGACCGCGTATACTAACGCAGCCTGTCTTTGTGCCTCTGTTTTGATAGTAGCCTTGCATTTTTGGTCAGCGCATAGTTGCATATTTTTTCGGGCACAACTACCAAAACCAACCCGACGACAACCACAGTAACACGTCTCTTTATGAGATATGTGTATCTCTGACACTGACCCGACCTTTGGAGCTAAGCTGGCAAATTTATTACCTTTCACCACGGTAAAAATGATCCAGCTCCATTGCTATATAAAGGCCACCTTGTGACCTTACCCAGCAACCCCCACCTTGTGCACCACACTCGCACTTTTTCCTGTCATGCCGAACCCCAGCATTCATCTGAGAACCCCAGATGCAACCCCAGGTAGCTTTGTCAAAATATTGTGGGATTTTACCCGCAGTACCATGGGTTCTACCCAGCCACCCCAGTACGAGCTGTTCAAATCGAGGATCACCCCATCCACCTCGGAATATTGGGCAGCAGTACACATTCCTCCTGTAGACCCCAACCAAGATCCAATAGAAGTTTCCTTCGTGGGGAAATCTATGCCAACCCCACACTTGGCCATAGAGGCTGCTGCAAAAGAAGCGATTGCTCGTCTTCGATCCGCAGTACCCTATGCCCGCGAACGAGGATATTATTACTTTCCGAGTCGTGCAGCACCCGGAGAAGTAACGTCTTTTCCCGGTGGGCGTATTGAGAGAGACCCAGTTCTGGCCAACCTTATCCAGTACATCATTGCTCAAGAGCATTTGAACCAGCGAGTGATGGATTATCTCCAGAGCCTTGCAGATTTAAATCCTCAGATCGCCATCGGCAGACCACTGAGGCCCGACACGGAGAGACGCATACATCGACTGGTCAATCCACTTCCTCCAATAGAAGAGGAGTGTATTCCTTTACCAGAGACAATTTATCAGGACCCCGTCCAGTTACCGTTTTCATTTTAGACGTCACTACTGTATTTGTTCTATGCTGCATTTATTTATGTGTGTGACTAATGCGTAATACCCTGAGTTTGTACGACGAGTTAATTATTTGGCTTCTGCTCATGTGTGTAGTTTTGTTGTGGTTTACGCTCCTTTAAAGTAACTGTTTTCCCCTCGCGAAACCCTGGAGTGAGATTTTCTTTTCCCTGAGTTGCTACATCTCCATTTTCTCACGACGTGGATTATTTAATTTCACTCAGCACCACGAGCAGACTCACAACCATAAACATACGGACTCATACACTGTTTGCAAAACTTTGCAACGGTGTTACATCCAGCTAATCACCCCCCTAACGACAGTTAGCACCCGGCACACTCCATCTACTCTTCATGATCACCACCACCGCGGAGAGCCAACACCCGAGCCGCAGCGTCGCGATACTCGTCGAAGATCATCGTGCACAGGAGCACAGAGAGCCCCAGCAACGTCGCCAGCCCTCCGCATATCAGGATCACAAACCAGTCCGGCATCGCCTCCGCCATTAGAGCCTCACTCGAGTTTCCGTAAGCAGTAATGGAGAAAGAAGGAGGAGGAGAAGTGAGGCCAGATGTGAGGAAGAAGAGAGAGTCACCCCGGCCGTTTTTATAGCTCGAGCTCGGTGTACGGTGGGCGAAGTCCACCAACGCCGCTCGTCGCCGATCGCCGATGTTCGGAGTCGAATCCGCGAGCAGTGCTGACAGCGCGCTGGCCCGCGAGGTGAGTGCACGCTGCACCGGCAGCTAGCACGCCGCGCACTACCACGGTACGGCCTAGAAGCCCTACGCATTAGGCATCGCCGGTGGAGAAAGCGCGAGAAAGCGCGCGGGAGAGAGGAGGAAGAAAGGGCCAGAGGGAGAAGAAGAGGAGACTGACAGTGGACCCCGGGTCCACCTGTCGGCCAGAGAGAGCACTGTGCTCTCGGGTACAATCAGCGTATATCTAAATTTAGGAGTTATCCTAAATTTATATCCAGCATAGAAATCGCTCGTTTTTGTCTCGGACCGTAGACTTTTCCGCGCAGCACCAGTTTTCACACTGTGGTTTTTCACCACTTATTGCCCTCTCACTGTAGCCATGTCTTTATTCTCTTATCACCGCTTTTAGCAAATCTCGAGGACAAGATTTTTCTTAAGGGGGATAGTTTTGTGACACCCCAAAAATTTGGCCTTGTTTTATTAAGTTAAAATTTTGCCAGGAATTAAAAACTTTGAATTTTTGAGCTCCATTTTGATTTTTTGTTTAAATCATTTCCTTCCCTGTTATGATGAGTTTTTCCAAAAAGAAAACTTTTCAAAAATTTTGTTGGACTTGTTTAACCTCTCAAGAAAAACTTTGTTGTTATCAGTGTAACTAATTAAATAATTAAGTTGCTTGATCTTTATTTTCTTGAAAAGGGTTTTCTAGGCTAAATGGCCATATTTGAACTACAACCATTTGATAGATTCACTTAAAATTCCCATAAAAATTTGGAGATGTCATGTGATGTTTTTAAATCACTTTTATGCAAAAATATATTTCCTTCATGAAATATTGTGAGCCCTGCACTCAATTTTTCTTCTCTGGTCCAGAGTGCATTTTTCACTACAACCTATTTAAATATTCATTTAAAACTTGTACCAAAATTAAGGGAGGTCAGTAGGAGCCTGTTATTCCACTTTGTGCAAAAATCCAGGGTTGTTCTTTGAAATTATTGAGTGAATCAACCTCATTTCCATTCTGGACCAACTTGAGGATTTGTACAGCAACCACCATTTTAGTTGCTCCTATACCCTTAATTATTTCTCCTACTTGTAGTCCCCCATGTTAAACCCTTAAGTCCAGGAGCATGCACCTTTCAGATAATTTTTGGTTCATGAAATAATGCTATTTATTTCCTGTCCAGAAATGTAGTTTTGTAAAACTTGCACTAGCAAGTTTCCCCTTTTGTCCAATTAACCTCACCACTCTCTTTTGCATCTAAAGAGACCCCCATCTGGAGTTTTTGGCCACCCCAAGACCTGCCTAAGTGCATGTGGCATTTTGCCAAACACCTGGAGAGCATGACCAGTTCTGGCATGAGTATGGCATTGCACTGTGAACTTGCACCTCTGATCAAACCAGCATGTCCACTAGACTCCCCGTTTCTCCTAACCTCGATCTGGTAAATCCCATCCTCACCTGCGACCTGTAGCTTGCCTCGGCATTGTGTCGAACACCTGGTGTGCGTGCACTGGACGCGCCCAGAGCGCGCGTATTGCAGCCGCGCGCCCGAGCCGACACGCTGGCCCCACGACTTTGGCTCGCTCTGAAGCACCTCGCCACGCACTCCCCTTCTCACCGCAACACGCCAAGCAGCCCCGCCGCGCCCGGCAGGCCAAACACTAGCCGCCGCCGCCGCCCGACAGCCCTGCGCCGTGCAGCGCCGCCCAAGCCACCCCGGCTCGCCACCTGGCCCCTGGAGCAGTGCCCTCTCGTCCACTAGCTCTTGCCGTCATCCCCAGCCGCGCCACGTTGCCCTGCAAGCTACAGCGAGGCGGTTCGCCGGAGAGCTTATCCGGCTGCCGCGGCACCGACCTCGACGAGCTATAAGAGGAGGCCCCGAGCCACCCCGGGCACGCAGGAAGCCTTAGAGTGCTCCGCTAGTCCTCCCATGGCAGCCAATCGACTCGGGGAAGGTCTTCATCCCCATCTCCGGCAACGGCAGCCGCCACCACTGCCCCGGCCAATTCGGCACAACCAGGGCCTCCCACTCTTCGTTCTCTCCACCAAGAACCCCCTCATCCTCCCGTAAACCTTTCCCCTACTCCATTTCGATCGAGAACCACCGCCGCCCCGAAACCACTTTTTCCCGAAGCTTCCCTCCGCCGAGGAGCTCGCCGCCGACAGCTCACGCCATCCCCGCCGACCCAGCGACTACCAGGAGGACCGCCTCAACCTTGCGGATCCATCCCCACCCTCGGGGGCCCGCGAGGAGCAACCAAACGCCGGCGACGATCGCCGGAGCCCCGCTCCCCTCGGGCAGAGGAGGGAGACGATGCACGGCGACTGGTCAAACATGACCAGTGGGCCAGGCGAGCCCACTGTCAGCGACACCCCGCGCTGTCCACGTCAGATTAAGTGAAGACGTATTATCCCTAGTACGCTTTCCCCGCTCCGAAAGCGTATTCCCCTCCGAAACGTTTTCTTTTTTCTGTTTTATTTAAAAACAGATTTTGATCAAATCTTTGACTAGCTATAACTTTTTAAATATAACTCCAAATGAGTTGATTCTTTTTCCTATCTTCCTCAAATTTGGTCTAGTTTATTTTAAGATTTATTTGAAAAAAAATTAAACAACTTTTTGGTTCTGTTTTTGAAATATGTGTTAATTCAAATATATTTTTAAATAGGATTTTGGGAGAGAGAAGAAACTTTCAAAAGTTTGGAGAGCACCTTGCCTTTCCACACATTGAAGGCAAGCATTCTGAACCCCGGCATAATAATTTTGGAGTGATCATTGATGCATTTAGAACTCCACCGCATTTCGAAGGACTTGTTATTTCATGTGATATGATCATATGCATGGGTGCATGTTACTGATTTCCATGCTGTTGGTAATGGACACACCTGTGATGATAATCACCCTCATGAGCTTTACATGCATACCGGCAGGAACCCGGGAAAACCTCTGCCTTGGGTAGGTATGAGTTTGTCGCCGGTCTCCGTCGGGACGGTTCTGTCTGGTATGGCATAGTAAGGTGATATGAATGGTGACTCTGTTTGATGAAACATATTTGTTATACTAATCATGCAGGGAATACTTGAACCTCCTGAGTCGACCGTAGATCGAGTCTTGTTCCAGTAACCCCCATACTTGTTTCGTACTACCACTCGTCTCTATAGCAAGTAGAGTACGGTTTAGTAAGTTGTCAACCTATTGCTAGCACACACCGTACAGAGAGGCCATGGTGGAAGATACTGGTTGTAACTGGTAGGCAGGCCACCTGGTCCGGGAGCATGGGTGTTTCCGGTTGGGACCGAGAGGGGAGGCCATCCCTTAGAGCGCGCGATATAAATTTGATCCCATGCTACGCGAGGTTGTAGCCTCCCCACTTAGAGTTTGCTTAACAGGTGTCGTGGGTGATTCCAGACACGTGTGTGATAAGCTGGTGTGTGCAAGTTAGGTGTGTTTTCAACAAAAAGACCGTAGACGGAATTAGTCCCGATGGACTAAAGAAATCCGTTACTCGTGGGTAAAGAGTACACCCTCTGCAGAGAATAAACCTATTCGAATAGCCGTGTCCATGGTTAAGGATTACAGTCTGGGATGGGTCAAGTGTCGGTCTTAGTGTCGGTCTTCGGAGGTGAAACTGTTAAACAGAAATGGAATTACTACTTGTGACTTGTGATAACTATGATTATTATTATTGTTGACTAACCCGTGATATTATTGTTATTATCGAGTATCTCTGGGATGGTTCTACCTCCGGGATATTCATTATGATTATTTCTTTTAAAGCCCTTTATGTGGTGTCGCTTAGACGCCCGACTGTGGCATTTTTTTTTAAAGCCCTTTATGTGGTGTCGCTCAGACGCCCGACTGTGGCATTTCTTTTAAAGCCCTTTATGTGGTGTCGCTCAGACGCCCGACTGTGGCATTTCTTTTTAAAGCCCTTTATGTGGTGTCGCTCAGACGCCCGACTGTGGCATTTTTTTAAAGCCC
>NC_041393.1:220885557-220940222 GCF_002162155.2 Triticum dicoccoides | reverse complement strand
TGTGGTGTCGCTCAGACGCCCGACTGTGGCATTTCTTTTAAAGCCCTTTATGTGGTGTCGCTCAGACGCCCGACTGTGGCATTTCTTTTAAAGCCCTTTATGTGGCGTCGTTCAGACGCCCGACTGTGGCATTACTTGTTATTTGTTTCATAAGTTTTTATACTACCATGTTATTGCAGTTTTATAAATGACTTGCTTGCACGCATCAGAGTTTCATTCATCTATTGTGACTGACGTCATGAGCATAAAATATTTTCAGTACATCATTGTTATATCATACCTGTGTTCATGATGTTTGCGAGTACATTCAAAGTACTCACTGGCTTGTCCCTGGCTATTGTCTTGGCCAGATTTTCTTGCACGGAGAGGAGCGACGCGATGCCAGCCCCGGAACCCACTCAATGGAGATAGCAGCCTCGCGAAGATAGGAATTAACCTCGTCAGCTGTTCCCGTGGGAAATGGAGTCCCATAGACACTGATGTTTCACAACCCACTTCCGCCATCAACCACTAGAAACCATTTGTTGTACTCACAGGCCAGAATGGTCTTGTACTACATATTTTGTATTTTGCTTGGAATTTCTGTATCAAGTTGGAGCCTCATCAGCTAACAGTAATCCTGGGGCTGATGAGCACGACGGTCTTTTCTGGAAATTTATTACCCGGAAAACCCGGTCGTGACAGACGGTAGCATTTTAAGATGATCTCTCACTAAATTATCAAGAAGTGTTCTCCCTGAGTATGCACCGTTGCGAAAGTTCTTCGTGCTGAGACACCATGTGATGATCGGGTGTGATAGGCTCTACGTTCAAATACAACGGGTGCAAAACAGTTGCACACGCGGAATACTCAGGTTAAACTTGACGAGCCTAGCATATAACAGATATGGCCTCGGAACACGGAGACCGAAAGGTCGAGCGTGAATCATATAGTAGATATGATCAACATATTGATGTTCACTATTGAAACTACTCCATCTCACGTGACGATCGGACATGGTGTAGTTGATATGGATCACGTAATCACTTAGAGGATTAGAGGGATGTCTATCTAAGTGGGAGTTCTTAAGTAATATGATTAATTGAACTTAAATTTATCATGAACTTAGTACCTGATAGTATTTTGCTTGTCTATGTTTGTTGTAGATAGATGGCTCGTGCTGTTGTTCCGTTGAATTTTAATGCGTTCCTTGAGAAAGCAAAGTTGAAAGATGATGGCAGCAATTACACGGACTGGGTCCGTAACCTGAGGATTATCCTCATTGCTGCACAGAAGAATTACGTCCTGGAAGCACCGCTGGGTGCCAGGCCTGCTGCTGATGCAACTAACGACGTTAAGAACGTCTGGCAGAGCAAAGCTGATGTCTACTCGATAGTTCAGTGTGCCATGCTTTACGGCTTAGAACCGGGTCTTCAACGACGTTTTGAACGTCATGGAGCATATGAGATGTTCTAGGAGTTGAAGTTAATATTTCAAGCAAATGCCCGGATTGAGAGATATGAAGTCTCCAATAAGTTCTATAGTTGCAACATGGAGGAGAATAGTTCTGTCAGTGAACACATACTCAAAATGTCTGGGTATAATAATCACTTGATTCAACTAGGAGTTAATCTTCCTGATGATAGTGTCATTGACAGAATTCTTCAATCACTGCCACCAAGCTACAAGAGCTTCGTGATGAACTATAATATGCAAGGGATGGACAAGACTATTCCCGAGCTCTTCGCAATGCTAAAAGCCGCGGAGGTAGAAATCAAGAAGGAGCATCAAGTGTTGATGGTTAACAAGACCACCAGTTTCAAGAAAAAGGGCAAAGGGAAGAAGAAGGGGAACTTCAAGAAGAACAGCAAACAAGTTCCTGCTCAAGAGAAGAAACCCAAGTCTGGACCTAAGCCTGAGACTGAGTGCTTCTACTGCAAGCAGACTGGACACTGGAAGCGGAACTGCCCCAAGTATTTGGCGGATAAGAAGGATGGCAAAGTGAACAAAGGTATATGTGATATACATGTTATTGATGTGTACCTTACTAATGCACGCAGTAGTACCTGGGTATTTGATACTGGTTCTGTTACTAATATTTGCAACTCGAAACAGGGACTACGGATTAAGCGAAGATTGGCTAAGGACAAGGTGACGATGCGCGTGGGAAATGGTTCCAAAGTCGATGTGATCGCAGTCGGCACGCTACCTCTACATCTACCATCGGGATTAGTTTTAGACCTAAATAATTTTTATTTGGTGCCAGCGTTGAGCATGAACATTATATCTGGATCTTGTTTGATGCAAGACGGTTATTCATTTAAGTCAGAGAATAATGGTTGTTCTATTTATATGAGTAATATCTTTTATGGTCATGCACCCTTGAAGAGTGGTCTATTTTTATTGAATCTCGAGAGTAGTGATACACATATTCATAGTGTTGAAACCAAAAGATGCAGAGTTGACAATGATAGTGCAACTTATTTGTGGCACTGCCGTTTAGGTCATATCGGTGTAAAGCGCATGAAGAAACTCCATACTGATGGGCTTTTGGAATCACTTGATTATGAATCACTTGGTACTTGCGAACCGTGCCTCATGGGCAAGATGAGTAAAACGTCGTTCTTCGGAACTATGGAGCGAGCAACTGATTTGTTGGAAATCATACATACTGATGTTTGTGGTCCAATGAATGTTGAGGCTCGCGGCGGGTATCGTTATTTTCTCACATTCACAGATGATTTGAGCAGATATGGGTATATCTACTTAATGAAACACAAGTCTGAAACATTTGAAAAGTTCAAAGAATTTCAGAGTGAAGTGGAAAATCATCGTAACAAGAAAATAAAATTTCTATGATCTGATCGTGGAGGAGAATATTTGAGTTACGAGTTTGGTTTACATTTGAAACAATGCGGAATAGTTTCGCAACTCACGCCACCCGGAACACCACAATGAAATGGTGTGTCCGAACGTCATAATCGTACTTTACTAGATATGGTGCGATCTATGATGTCTCTTACTGATTTACCGCTATCGTTTTGGGTTTATGCTTTAGAGATGGCCGCATTCACGTTAAATAGGGCACCATCAAAATCCGTTGAGACGACACCTCATGAACTGTGGTTTGGCAAGAAGCCAAAGTTGTCGTTTCTTAAAGTTTGGGGCTGCGATGCTTATGTGAAGAAACTTCAACCAGATAAGCTCGAACCCAAATCGGAGAAATGTGTCTTCATAGGATACCCAAAAGAGACTGTTGGGTACACCTTCTATCACAGATCTAAAGGCAAGATTTTCGTTGCAAAATTCGGATCGTTTCTAGAGAAGGAGTTTCTCTTGAAAGAAGTGAGTGGGAGGAAAGTAGAACTTGATGAGGTAACTGTACCTGCTCCCTTATTGGAAAGTAGTTCATCACAAGAACCGGTTCCTATGACAACTACACCAATCAGTGAGGAAGCTAATGATATTGATCATGAAACTTCAGATCAAGTTTCTACTGAACCTCATAGGTCTACCAGAGTAAGATCCGCACCAGAGTGGTACGGTAATCCTATTCTGGAAGTCATGTTACTTGACCATGATGAACCTACGAACTATGAGGAAGCGATGATGAGCCCAGATTCCGCAAAATGGCTAGAGGCCATGAAATCTGAGATTGGATCCATGTATGAGAACAAAGTATGGACTTTGGTTGACTTGCCCGATGATCGGCAAGCCATTGAGAATAAATGGATTTTTAAGAAGAAGACTGACGCCGATGGTAATGTAACTGTCTATAAAGCTCGACTTGTTGCAAAAGGTTTTTGACAAGTTCAAGGGGTTGACTACGATGAGACTTTCTCACCCGTAGCGATGCTTAAGTCTGTCTGAATCATGTTAGCAATTGCTGCATTTTATGATTATGAAATTTGGCAAATGGATGTCAAAACTGCATTCTTGAATGGATTTCTGGAAGAAGAGTTGTATATGATGCAGCCAGAAGGTTTTGTTGATCCAAAAGGTGCTAACAAAGTGTGCAAGCTCCAGCAATCCATTTATGGACTGGTACAAGCATCTCGAAGTTGGAATAAACGCTTTGATAGTGTGATCAAAGCATATGGTTTTATACAGACTTTTGGAGAAGCCTGTATTTACAAGAAAGTGAGTGGGAGCTCTGTAGCATTTCTGATATTATATGTAGATGATATATTATTAATTGGAAATGGTATAGAATTTCTGGATAGCATAAAGGGATACTTGAATAAAAGTTTTTCTATGAAAGACCTCGGTGAAGCTGCTTATATATTAGGCATCAAGATTTATAGATATAGATCAAGACGCTTAATTGGACTTTCACAAAGCACATACCTTGATTAAGTTTTGAAAAAGTTCAAAATGGATCAGACAAAGAAAGGGTTCTTGCCCGTACTACAAGGTGTGAAGTTGAGTCAAACTCAATGCCTGACCACAGCAGAAGATAGAGAGAAAATGAAAGATGTTCCCTATGCTTCAGCCATAGGCTCTATCATGTATGCAATGCTGTGTACCAGACCTGACGTGTGCTTAGCAATAATCTTGGCAGGAAGGTACCAAAGTAATCCAGGAGTGGATCACTGGACAGCGGTCAAGAACATCCTGAAATACCTGAAAAGGACTAAGGATGTGTTTCTCGTATATGGAGGTGACAAAGAGCTAGTCGTAAATGGTTACGTCGATGCAAGCTTTGACACTGATCCGGACGATTCTAAATCACAAACCGGATACGTGTTTTTATTAAACGGTGGAGCTGTTAGTTGGTGCAGTTCTAAACAAAGCGTCGTGGCGGGATCTACATGTGAAGCAGAGTACATAGCTGCTTCGGAAGCAGCAAATGAAGGAGTCTGGATGAAGGAGTTCATTTCCGATCTAGGTGTCATACATAGTGCATCGGGACCAATAAAGATCTTCTGTGACAATACTGGTGCAATTGCCTTGGCAAAGGAATCCAGATTTCACAAGAGGACCAAGCACATCAAGAGACGCTTCAATTCCATCCGGGACCAAGTCCAGGTGGGAGACATAGAGATTTGCAATATACATACGGATCTGAATGTTGCAGACCCATTGACTAAGCCTCTTCCACGAGCAAAACATGATCAGCACCAAGACTCCATGGGTGTTAGAATCATTACTGTGTAATCTAGATTATTGACTCTAGTGCAAGTGGGAGACTCAAGGAAATATGCCCTAGAGGCAATAATAAAGTTATTATTTATTTCCTCATATCATGATAAATGTTTATTATTCATGCTAGAATTGTATTAACCGGAAACATGATACATGTGTGAATACATAGACAAACATATAGTCACTAGTATGCCTCTACTTGACTAGCTCATTAATCAAAGATGGTTATGTTTCCTAACCATAGACATGTGTTGTGATTTGATTAATGGGATCACATCATTAGGAGAATGATGTGATTGACATGACCCATTTCGTTAGCCTAGCACTTGATCGTTTAGTATATTGCTATTGCTTTCTTCATCACTTATACATGTTCCTGTAACTATGAGATTATGCAAGTCCTGTTTACCGGAGGAACACTTTGGGTGCTACCAAACGTCACAACGTAACTGGGTGATTATAAAGGAGTACTACAGGTGTCTCCAAAGGTACATGTTGGGTTGGCGTATTTCGAGATTAGGTTTTGTCACTCCGATTGTCGGAGAGGTATCTCTGGGCCCTCTCGGTAATGCACATCACTATAAGCCTTGCAAGCAATGTATCTAATAAGTTAGTTACAGAATGATGCATTACGTAAACGAGTAAAGAGACTTGCCAGTAACGAGATTGAACTAGGTATTGGATACCAACGATCGAATCTCGGGCAAGTAACATACCGATGACAAAGGGAACAACGTATGTTGTTATGCGGTTTGACCGATAAAGATCTTCGCAGAATATGTAGGAGCTAATATGAGCATCCAGGTTCCGCTATTGGTTATTGACCAAGAATAGTTATAGGTCATGTCTACATAGTTCTTGAACCCGTAGGGTCCGCACGCTTAATGTTACGATGACAATTTTATTATGAGTTTATAAGTTTTGATGTACCGAAGGTTGTTCGGAGTCCCGGATGTGATCACGGACATGACGAGGAGTCTCTAAATGGTCGAGACATAAAGATTGATATATTGGAAGCCTATGTTTGGACATCGGAATGATTCCGGGTGAAATCGGGATTTTACCGGAACACCGGGGGGTTACCGAAACCCTCCCGGGAGTTAATGGGCCTTAGTAGGCCATGAGGGAGAAGAGGAGGGCTGGCCAGGGCAGGCCGCGCGCCCCCTCCCCCCTAGTCCGAATAGGACAAGGAGGGGGGCGGCGCCCCCCTTTCCTCTTTCCCCTCCCCCCTTTCCTTCTCCACCAAGGCAAGAGGGGGGAGTCCTACTCCCGGTGGGAGTAGGACTCCTCGAGGCGCACCCCTTGGGGCCGGCCGCACCTTCCCCCTCCCTCCTTTATATACGGGGGCAGGGGGGCACCCTAGAACACACAAGTTGATCTACGTGATCGTTCCTTAGCCGTGTGCGGTGCCCCCCTCCACCATATTCCACCTCGGTCATATTGTCGCGGAGTTTAGGCGAAGCCCTGCGCCGGTAGAATATCATCATCGTCACCACGCCGTCGTGCTGACGGAACTCATCCCCGACACTTTGCTGGATCGGAGTCCGTGGATCGTCATCGAGCTGAACGTGTGCTGAACTCGGAGGTGCCGTACGTTCGGTACTTGGATCGGTCGGATCGTGAAGACGTACGACTACATCAACCGCGTTGTCATAACGCTTCCGCTTACGGTCTACGAGGGTACGTGGACATTACTCTCCCCTCTCGTTGCTATGCATCACCATGATCTTGCGTGTGCGTAGGAAAATTTTGAAATTACTACGTTCCTCAACCGCCTTCCAATAAATCGATCTTTATGGCTCGATCATTTAGAGACTCCTCGTCATGTCCCCGGTCTCATTCGGGACTCCGAACTACCTTCGGTCATCAAATCACATAACTCATAATATAAATCGTCACCGAACGTTAAGCGTGCGGACCCTACGGGTTCGAGAACTATGTAGACATGACCGAGACACATCTCCAGTCAATATCCAATAGCGGAACCTGGATGCTCATATTGGCTCCTACATATTCTACGAAGATCTTTATCGGTCAAACCGCATAACAACAAATGTTCTTTCTTTTGTCATCGGTATGTTACATGCCCGAGATTCGATCGTCGGTACACCATACCTAGTTCAATCTCATTACCGGCAAGTCTCTTTACTCGTTCCTTAATGCACCATCCCGCAACTAACTCATTAGTCACATTGCTTGCAAGGCTTATAGTGATGTGCATTACCGAGAGGGCCAGAGATACCTCTCCGACATTCAGAGTGAAAAATCATAATCTCGATCTATGCCAACTCAATAAACACCGTCGGAGACACATGTAGAGCACCTTTATAATCACCCAGTTACGTTGTGACGTTTGGTAGTACACAAAGTGTTCCTCCGGTATTCGGGAGTTGCATAATCTCATAGTCTGAGGAACATGTATAAGTCATGAAGAAAGCAATAGCAACATACTAAACGATCAAGTGCTAAGCTAACGGAATGGGTCAAGTCAATCACATCATTCTCTAATGATATGATCCCGTTAATCAAATGACAACTCATGTCTATGGCTAGGAAACATAACCATATTTGATTCAACGAGCTAGTCAAGTAGAGGCATACTAGTGAAACTCTGTTTGTCTATGTATTCACACATGTACTAAGTTTCCGGTTAATACAATTCTAGCATGGATAATAAACATTTATCATGATATAAGGAAATATAAGTAACAACTTTATTATTGCCTCTGGGGCATATTTCCTTCAGTAGTAAACGAGCCTATCGGCCTCATTAATGACAAAGCCCGCAGAAGTCAGAGTTATGTCAAACTTATCATGCTGTTGCTTGGGTGCTTGTTTTAGCCCATACAAAGATTTTAATAGTTTGCACACCTTTGTTTCTTCACCTTTTAGCACGAATTCATCAGGCTGATCCATATTGATTTCCTGTTCCAACTATCCGTTAAGGAAAGTTGTCTTCACGTCCATTTGATGAACGATAAGACCATATGAGGCAGCCAAGGAAAGTAGTGGTGGTCAGTCTAGCAACAGGTGAATAGATGTCAAAGTAATCTTCGTCTTCTCGCTGGGTGTAGCCTTTGGTTACAAGCTGTGCCTTGTACTTCTCAATAGTACCATCAGACCTTGTCTTCTTCTTAAACACCCACTTACAGCCAAGTGGCTTACAACCATATGCCCCTCTCAGATAATTCCCACGTTCCATTTGAAACAATCGAGTCCATCTCATTTTGGACAACTTCTTCCCAGTCATCCACATCAGGAGATGCAATGCCTCTGCAATGGTCGTGCGAGTATTGTCCACAAGGTACACAATGAAATCATCACCAAAGGATTTTTTTTGTCCTCTGTCTCTTAGTCCGTTTAGGAGCTTCATTGTCATCCTTCTCAAGGACTATATCATGTGGTTGTTAAGAATAATCAGTTGATGTACTGGATTGAGGAATTATCTCACAAGATATTCTAGAAGTGTTATGCATATGTTTCATAGGAAACATATTCTAAAAAATGGTGTGTCACGAGACTCCATAATAGTATCAACATGCATGTCAGGTACCTTGTATTTAACCACTAAAAATCTATAACCAACACTACGCTGAGCATAGCCTAGAAAGGTACAATCTACTGTCTTTGGTCCCAGTTTGCATTTCTTCGGAATTGAAACATTGACCTTAGCCAAACATCCCCAAGTGCGCAAGTACAAAAGTGATGGTTTTTTTGCCAACCCACTCCTCATAAGGTTTTTTTTCTTTATTCTTGTTTGGAATTCTATTCAGGACAAGACATGAAGTCAACAAAGCCTCCCCCCACCATGCCTTAGATGAACCAGCAATGTTAGACATGGTATTCACCAAGTCGGTCAGCATGCGGGTTTTCCTCTCAGCAACCCCATTTGATTGGGGCGAGTAGGGAGGCGTCCTCTCGTGAATAATACCATGTTCCTCACAGAATTCATCAAATATTTTGGGAAAATACTCCCTACCACGATTCGACCTAAGCCGTTTGATATTTCTCTCTAATTGATTTTCAACTTCAGCTTTATAGATTTTAAAGTATTCTAAAGCTTCATCTTTAGTTTGCAACAAATAAACATCTCAGAACCTAGTAGCGTCATCAATTAACATCATGAAATATCTCTTTCCAGCTTTTGTCAACACACCATTCATCTCACATAGATCAGAATATATGAGTTCTAGAGGTGCCAAGTTCTCTCCTCGGCTGCTTTGTGAGGCTTCTAGGTTGCTTAGATTGCACATAACTATGGCACTTAGAACCTTTGGCAATGGTGAAATACAAAATTAAACTCAAACTGGATAGCTGAGACAGTAAACCAAAATTAACATGACATAAACGAGAGTGCCAAACATTAGCCTGTGAATCAACATTGCCACAAATATGGTTTACTGACTTATGTAAAATTCGGAAAGTGAAAAGCGGAACAAGCCTCCGCACTCATAGCCTTTACCAATAATTGTCCAAATCTCGACACAACTACTTTATTGGACTCAAACGCTACTTTAAACCCATCTCTGCAAAGAAGGGAGACGCTAACGAGATTCTTGTTCATAGTAGGGACATGCTGCATGTTCCTCAGCTGCATAATCTTCCCCGAAGTAAACTTCAGATCTACCGTGCCAACACCATGAACAGTAGCATGCGATCCATTCCCCATTAGGACGGAAGAATCCCGAGCGTCCTGATAAAAAGTGAACATAGAGATGTCAGCACACACATGAACATTAGCACCTGTATCAATCCACCAATGTGGAGACTGAAAGACTGAAAGTACCATCGGAAAATTACCGTACCCATCAGTATTGCTAGCGGTCATGACATTGACATTCTTTGTAATGTTTGTCCCTCTCTTGTCCGTGCGATCAGGACACTCCTTGCAAAAATGGTCGAGTGCTCCACAGGCATAGTACTCGAGCCCAACTTTGTTCATCACCTTCTTCTTCTTCATATTCTCGAAGGAAGTAGTATTGATAGGACCATTGAACTCGGGCTTGTAGTTCCCTTTGTTCTTGTTGTTGTTCTTGGCGTGGTGATTCTTCTGCACCATGTTGGCGCTAGCCTGAATCTCACCACCTTTGTCACTCGTGTCATTTGCCCTGGCTTTCTCCTCAACATCAAGAGACGCTATCAGATTTTCAACCGATATCTCCTGTCTCTTATGTTTGAGAGATGTGGCGAAGTTCGACCATGAAGAAGGCAACTTTGCAATAATGCAGCCAGCCACAATCTGTCAGGCAACACAACCTTGAGGAATTCGAGCTCTTTTGCAATGCACTGTATTTCATGAGCCTGTTCAACTACAGAACGGTTATTCACCATCTTGTAATCGTGAAAGCTCTCCATGACGTACAACTCACTGTTGCATCTGTCGCACTAAACTTAGTATTCAGTGCATCCCAGAGCTCCTTAGCGTCTTTGATGTGCATAGACATGTCGCACAGACGCCCATCAAGGACACTCAGAACACAACCTCTGAAATTAGTATTGGCTTCCTTGTGCTTTTTCTGATGTTCCTCGAATGCACCTTCAGGAAGACCATTACTAATTAGGTCCCAAACTTTTATGGACGGGAGCCAAAGTTGGCATCTCACTTGCCATCTCTTAAAGTTCGTACCCTTAAAACTTTTCGGTCTCATAGCATCGGCAAAACCAGCCATGGTCAGTTCATGTTTTTGGATTGTTGAGTAATTAGGCATAATTTCCATGATTAATTCCAGAATATTAAACATGACGATTGCAACTACTAACATGTTAATCTCAAGCATACTAGATGCACTAAACAACATGAACAGTAGCAACACAACAACGCAAAACATGAAACTGGCAAATATGTTTAACCAACAAACTGGGACACTACAGTTATACTGATCGTTTGCAGATGAGGTAGCCATTGGTGCAGCGATGTTGATGACGACGTTGGTGAAGACCCGTCGTAGAAGACGACGTTGTAGACGATGACAGGCAAGATCGCCCGACCTGGACAGTAGGCGAGCCATGATGAAGACAGCGAACACTCGCGCGTTGCGCTTCCCAAAAACCTAATTCGCCCTCTCCCGTACAGGATCACAAAGGCAAGTGGTTCCGGAGACCTGCTCTCTCGTTTGCCGGTGCACGCCGGCGCTCGGGATGGAGTGGACTACGATGACGGCGCAAGGAACGAGAGGTGGCAAACCTAGATTGGTTTTCAATGTGTGTTGCGGCCGCATCATATGTCCTTATATAGCGGTTTGGAAAACCCTAACGGTGCAACGTGGGAGGCCCAGGCCGCACGTCCGAGTTGATTTCGGGAGCGACCCAAACCGAATAAGCTGTGACGCGTCCATCACGACTCCAGACTCAGTTTTCCAAAACAGCAAAAATAAAGACAAAATCTGTCTAGCTCAAAACGCGATCGCGTCGGGTCGCGGGTCAAGACGAGCGAGCAGCGGCGGAGGAGTGCGCGAGAGGCTCTCTTATTCTCACTCGCTTACAAGTGTTACAGCACTCCACCTTATAAGGTGGTGTGCAACTACTCCAACTTCTGAGGTGGGACTAAACTTCGCACTCCCACCATTTGCTCACACACATGGGCTTTTGAGATTTCAGAAATTGCCTATTGGGTTGCCCCACAAATGGGCTCAATATTCTAACATGACTTTGTGGACTTGTACTTTGTTTGGGTGGTGTGAAGTAAACTGTCCCAATATTATGGTTAGGTGGAAAGTTTTTTTTGTTGTGATCAACCCATAAATCGGCGTTGTACAAGCTTTTGTAATATTTACTCTACATAAATACTCATGATGTTTTAATATATAAGGCGTATTGGTTTTTCCAAAATGTCGAACTTCCCTAACTTTAAACAAGTTTACAAAGGAAAATATCAATATCTGAAATACCAAATGATTATCATTAGATTCTTCATGAAATATATTCGAAAATTCAAAAAGGTGCCCGGGCTCATCTGCTCCCTCTCAGAAAAAAATTCAAAAAAATACTAGAAAAATTCAAAAAATTCCAATTTTTTTTGTGGTGGTAGATAATTTGACGCGTGAGGTGAGCACCAAAATTCAACTCATTTGGACATCTGAGCAGCTCTCGGAAAAAAAACAAATCGGGTCAAAACAGTGCATAAACAGTACACATTTTTACAGACCCTGATTTTGTCTTTTTTGCCGAGAGCTGCGCAGATGCTCAAATGAGTTAAATTTTGGTGCGCACCTCACGCGTCAAATTATCTACCACCACAAAAAATTTGGAATTTTTTGAATTTTTCTAGTATTTTTTTTGAATTTTTTTCCAAGCGGGGGTGCAGATTAGCCGCACTCAAATATATTTTCATATTTTATTTATTTAGTTGTCTAGATTTTGATATATTTTGCGATAAACTTGATCAAACATACAAAAATTTTCTTTGAAAATAAATGTTTACTCCTTATATTTTGAAAACGAGGTAGTTCATATGGCATGTCATTTTCTTCTTTAAGATCATGTACATGAGAAGTAATGGCTGTGGCTATGTGCATCACTTGATATAGAGGGGGTAATATGGACGCTGATTTTTGGCTCCTTGCTTCACCCACCTATACGAACATTAAATTCGAAAAAATACGAAGAAAATAAAAAAAATCTGGGTGTCCAATCTACTCCGGTGCGAAGTTCCACGAAGAAATGACATTCATGGTACTCACAAAAAAATCCTATGTACCAAACAGTACAACTGTTTGGGTGGATCATAGGTCGGACCATATTTTTTTTCGTCTTGGATACTTTTTTTTGGTATTTTTTCACGAAACTTCACATAGGAGTAGATTGGACACCCAGATTGATATCCCAAGATTCCAGATTTTTTTGAATTTTTCTGGCATTTTTGAATTTGATATTCATATAGGAGGGTGGAGCTCCTGTGTATTTTCCGGGTAATCTCTTTTTCGAAGAAAAAATGTGCATGACAAGAATCAGCCACTGGCTCTAGAGCCATGAGTACTGGAATACTCTCTGCATACATGCACAAATAAAATAGTAGTATATCAAGTAGTATCAACAAGGACCAACCACAGAAGCATATATGATGCAAATCCTAGCACAACCAACGCCTACTATGTCCAAAGAATGAACTCAGCAACAATCCATGTAGTAAAAATTAAGCAGCACGGATGAACCCCGCCACTGACCTCTCTCATTAGTCTCTCGCTCACAAAAGCATCATCACGCCACCGGAGACAGCCACCGCCAGGTAACTGGCCACACCGACGCCAGCGCGGTGCGACGCGCTCTTGGACCCCGCCTTGGCCTTCGCGCTCGCTGACTTCCCCGACGCCGGGCTAGGCGCGTCATCAGAGGTCTTGGCGTCGGCGGGGGCGGGGGCGGGGGCAGGGGCCAGCGGCGGGTCGCTCTTGAAGATCTGCATCGGCAGCAGCACCTTGTCGACCTCGTAGACGGCGACCGGACGGGTGGAGTAGACGCTGCTGCTGATCTTGGGGTTGGACCACATGGACTTGATCCGGATGCTGCCCATGTTGTCGGTGAGGTTGAGCGTGTACTGCGACCCCGCGAAGGTGGCCACCGGGTTGAGGCTGCTCAGCTTGTTGAACTCCGCCAGCGAGTAGTACTTGGGCAGCGCGTGGTACAGCATCAGCGACTTGAGCTGGTCGCTGGTGAGGTTGGCGAACGTCGTTGTCCTCAGCGCCGCGAACGCCGAGTCCTTGGGCACGAACATGGTGATCCCCTCCTTGGTGTCGTTCGCCTTGCTCTGGAACGTCTCCAGGACGTTGGTCTTCTGGAGGTAGTCCAGGAAGGTGTGGAACGGGCCGGCCACGCTCAGGAGGTCCGCGAGGTCCACGTGGCGCGGCGCCGGCGCCGGCGCTGGGGACGGCGGGAGGACGGCCGCCGGCGGAGCAGGGGGGCTCTTCGTCTTCTGCGCCAATGCCGGGGAGGAGAGCACAGCAATGGCGAGCATGAACACGGGCAAAATGGCTGCTCTGAGCTTCATCCTGAAGGTCCCCTGCTTTTGCCAAAATCCCTGAGGTCACAAAAGAACAACCAAGAATTAAGCACTGTTTTTTTTAGCTTTTTTCATCCATAAGAACCTGAATTACCTAGTGTACAAATTCTACACCCACAAAAACGCGGTAATTACTTAATTTACTGGCCAACAACAGGAGATAAATTGTGGTTCCTGGTTTATGCAGGAATAGTAACTCGCAGTTCTTCCGATTTCTGCACGATTTCCGAGAATTGCAAGGCGTTTCACAGCACTATGAACTAGTGAGATTTCAAGAAGCATGCAGCCTCTCGATCTGAAAGGATTTGTGGTTCAATTAGATCTTTCATCAAGAGCTAATTTACTGGGCCTTTCCCTATCACCAAAGGGACAGATATAAATGACGAGGGGGAAAAAACATTCCAGACCCGATCTAGCAGAATTGACCGGCATTACAGAACATGTGCTGCCTACCAAAATAAAATAAAAAGGTGGCAAAAACTGCTGCGCATGAACTGAACAGTCCTCTGACGTCCTGCAGATCTCAGCATCATGGATGGAACAAATTGCTCCAAAGCTAAAACAAAGGCAAGAACAGAGAAACCCAACAAATTGCTCATTCCTGAATCTGAGAGCAAGGGCCAAAAATTACAATGCATTTCGTTGCTTCGGCTGAAAATAAGAGCCACGAAAGTACACAACGCGAAGATCTGTTCTTCCTTGGGCCAAGAACTGGGAGAACAGATCCAAATGCAGCAATGCATGCGCCTGTAAGTTAATTTTTCGAAAATCGAGCGCCTCTAAGTTCAGATTGCAAACACATGGAGACCCGAAAAAGCGTGAGGATATTTGAGCATTTGCGTCACGGCGTTGGATTAGACGGGTTACTGAGACTGACCTGAGCGAGTGCAGAGCGGGCGAGCAGTGAAGGCAGCACGAACAGGGTGAGGTGGGAATGGGGTGGGGGAGAGAGATAAGAGGGAGTGTGCGTTTATATAAAAGTTGCTGTATGGGGAAGAGTAAAAGATAATGCCATCATGGATGGCAGCTGTAGATGAGTTAGGGCATCTCCAATAGTTGTAAGATAGGTGTTGGTAAAATTGCCACCTAGGACATAGTGATGATGTGACATGTATTAAATGTGGAGAGAGAGCAAAGTTGTATGTAGATTAACCAACAACCTTTGCACAAGCTCCAAGGTGAAATAGAGAGCAATCACATTTATTTTCTCACCATCTATTGGATATCTTACATACAACCCATTGAAGTCGTTGTATGATAGCTTGTTGGTTGATGACATAGATATTTTACCAACAAGACTAACATACAACCTGTTGGAGATGCCCTTAGTAGACACCACAGAGAGAGAGAGAGAGGTGGCAGTTGTTGATGAGAGAGAGGCGGGCCGCAGGCTAGTGTGTCGGCGTCTAGGTGAGGGCCAGTTTTTTTACTTGATTATGAGGAATTACGGTATGGAAAATCATAATTGTAAAAATACTCATTTCTTACCTAGGTCTCGCCTAGAATCGACACAGAATCGAAGTGCATTTTAGAATCGTCGAAGGTTGACGATTCTCGCCAGCCCCTCGAAAGAAAACGAGCACCCCCATTGGACAAAGTATGTATGCCCAAAATGCCACTCGGGACAATTGAGTATCAAAAAATTACCACATTATGGGCTATCATTGCAAAAAACTATCGCTTTTTTGATTTGTTTTTGAAAAACTACCAAAAAAGTGGTGTGTTGTTCCAAAAAAAATCTAGTAGCCGAATCGTTACCGTTTAAGCATGGTTATGACACGTGGGGCCCGCCCGTCAGGGTTCTGTCAGCCAGAGGCCGACGCTGCGCGTGATGACGACCGTTAGAGTGTGTCGTCCCGACTAGGTGCTTAGTCACCCACCCCCACTCTCGCTCATTCTCCCTCACCCACTCCCCCTCTCCCCCCTTGCTCTGTTCTCCCCTTCCTGAGAGCTCGCCATCGTCGCTGACCACCTCCCTTCCTCATCGCCGGCAAGGATGCCTTGTTGGAATGATGGAGATGAGAGCAATGAGAGCTCCGACGACGACAACATGGGGGGGCAACCTGATGGACATGGAGTACTTTGTAAGTCTCACCCTCCTCCCTCTACCATTATTTAGGGTTAGGGTTAGGGTTCAACCAATTTGGGAATTAGGGCTGATGATATGCACGTTTGTATGGATGGATTCCTTTGGTTAATGGTTTGGTTTAGCTACTGCTTGATGGATCTGCAATTATTGGATGCATTGGTTGTCTGATCTACCTTGTACTGCATGTACGACACACCTGACACCATCCCTGAGCCACTCTGGTGTGGTGCTCCCATGGAGGAAGTTTCCAAGTGCACTCTGCACCAGATGATGCCTAGGAAGTGTGTTGCTTTTGAAGGTGCTAACACTAGGAGGAGGTTCTATGGATGCCCTGTTCAGGTGAGTAATGTAGTAAATCAGTAGCTCATTGTTATCTGAAGTGAGTGTTCTTATTTGCAGAGAGTGGTTTTGTACTTGATATATGAAGTCAGTGATTCATTTATGCTTTCTGGTTATCATGTATGCTTAGTGGATTCAGTTATGCTGGATGGATCCAGTTATTGTGTAGTGGTTTGAAGTTTGCAGAAAGTCAGTGATTCAATTATGCTAAGTGTTGGTCTCTGTTTGCATTAAGCAAAGTGCAGAAATGCTCTGTCTTTGTAGCTAGTGAAGGAAATATGCCCTAGAGGCAATAATAAAGTTATTATTTATTTCCTTATAATCATGATAAATGTTTATTATTCATGCTAGAATTGTATTTACCGGAAACATAATACATGTGTGAATACATAGACAAATAGAGTGTCACTAGTATGCCTCTACTTGACTAGCTCGTTAATCAAAGATGGTTATGTTTCCTAACCATGAACAATGAGTTGTTATTTGATTAACGAGGTCACATCATTAGTAGAATGATCTGATTGACATGACCCATTCCATTAGCTTAGCACCCGATCGTTTAGTATGTTGCTATTGCTTTCTTCATGACTTATACATGTTCCTATGACTATGAGATTATGCAACTCCCGTTTACCGGAGGAACACTTTGGGTACTACCAAACGTCACAACGTAACTGGGTGATTATAAAGGAGTACTACAGGTGTCTCCAATGGTCGATGTTGGGTTGGCGTATTTCGAGGTTAGGATTTGTCACTCCGATTGTCGGAGAGGTATCTCTGGGCCCTCTCGGTAATACACATCACATAAGCCTTGCAAGCATTACAACTAATATGTTAGTTGTGAGATGATGTATTACGGAACGAGTAAAGAGACTTGCCGGTAACGAGATTGAACTAGGTATTGGATACCGACGATCGAATCTCGGGAAAGTAACATACCGATGACAAAGGGAACAACGTATGTTGTTATGCGGTCTGACCGATAAAGATCTCCGTAGAATATGTAGGAGCCAATATGGGCATCCAGGTCCCGCTATTGGTTATTGACCAGAGACGTGTCTCGGTCATGTCTACATTGTTCTCGAACCCGTAGGGTCCGCACGCTTAAGGTTACGATGACAGTTATATTATGAGTTTATGCATTTTGATGTACCGAAGGTTGTTCGGAGTCCCGGATGTGATCACGGACATGACGAGGAGTCTCGAAATGGTCGAGACATAAAGATTGATATATTGGAAGTCTATGTTTGGACATCGGAAGTGTTCCGGGTGAAATCGGGATTTTACCGGGTTACCGGGAGGTTACCGGAACCCCCCGGGAGCCATATGGGCCATCATGGGCCTTAGTGGAAAGGAGAAAGGGGCAGCCCAAGGGGGCTGCGCGCCTCCCCCCTTCCCCTAGTCCTAGTAGGACTAGGAGAGGTGGCCGGCCACCCCTCTCCCTCTTTCCCCCTTGGGAATCCTAGTTGGAATAGGATTGGGGGGTGTCCTACTCCCGGTAGGAGTAGGACTCCTCCTGCGCCACCTCCTCCTGGCCGGCGCCTCCTTCCCCCTTGGCTCCTTTATATACGGAGGCAGGGGCACCTCTAGACACACAAGTTGACACAAGTTGATCCACGTGATTGATTCCTTAGCCGTGTGCGGTGCCCCCTGCCACCATATTCCTCGATAATACTGTAGCGGAGTTTAGGCGAAGCCCTGCTGTTGTAGTTCATCAAGATCGTCACCACGCCGTCGTGCTGACGAAACTCTTCCCCGACACTTTGCTGGATCGGAGTCCGGGGATCGTCATCGAGCTGAACGTGTGCTCGAACTCGGAGGTGCCGTAATTTCGGTGCTTGATCGGTTGGATCGTGAAGACGTACGACTACTTCCTCTACGTCGTGTCATCGCTTCCGCAGTCGGTCTGCGTTGGGTACGTAGACAACACTCTCCTCTCGTTGCAATGCATCACATGATCCTGTGTGCGCGTAGGAAATTTTTTGAAATTACTATGAAACCCAACAGTGGCATCCGAGCCTGGTTATTGATGTTGATGTTATATGCACGAGTAGAACACAAGTGAGTTGTGGACGATACAAGTCATACTGCCTACCAGCATGTCATATTTTGGTTCGGCGGTATTGTTGGACGAGACGACCCAGACCAACCTTACGCGTACGCTTACGCGAGACCGGTTCCCTCGACGTGCTTTGCACAGAGATGGCTTGCGGGCGACTGTCTCTCCAACTTTAGTTGAACCAAGTATGGCTACGCCCGGTCCTTGCGAAGGTTAAAACGGAGTCTATTTGACAAACTATCGTTGTGGTTTTGATGCGTAGGTGAGTTTGGTTCTTACTTAAGCCCGTAGCAGCCACGTAAAAAATTGCAACAACAAAGTAGAGGACGTCTAACTTGTTTTTGCAGGGCATGTTGTGATGTGATATGGTCAAGGCATGATGCTGAATTTTATTGTATGAGATGATCATGTTTTGTAACCAAGTTATCGGCAACTGGCAGGAGCCGTATGGTTGTCGCTTTATTGTATGCAATGCAATCGCGATGTAATGCTTAACTTTATTACTAAACGGTAGTGATAGTCGTGAAAGCATAAGATTGGCGAGACGACAACGATGCTACGATGGAGATCAAGGTGTCGCGCCGGTGACGATGGTGATCATGACGGTGCTTCGGAGATGGAGATCACAAGCACGAGATGATGATGGCCATATCATATCACTTATATTGATTGCATGTGATGTTTATCTTTTTATGCATCTTATCTTGCTTTGATTGACGGTAGCATTATAAGATGATCTCTCATTAAATTATCAAGAAGTGTTCTCCCTGAGTATGCACCGTTGCCAAAGTTCGTCGTGCCCAGACACCACGTGATGATCGGGTGTGATAAGCTCTACGTCCATCTACAACGGGTGCAAGCAAGTTTTTGCACACACAGAATACTCAGGTTAAACTTGACGAGCCTAGCATATGCAGATATGGCCTCGGAACACGGAGACCGAAAGGTCGAGCGTGAATCATATAGTAGATATGATCAACATAAATGATGTTCACCATTGAAAACTACTCCATCTCACGTGATGATCGGTCATGGTTTAGTTGATTTGGATCACGTAATCACTTAGAAGATTAGAGGGATGTCTATCTAAGTGGGAGTTCTTAAGTAATATGATTAATTGAACTTAAATTTATCATGAACTTAGTACCTGATAGTATCTTGCTTGTTTATGTTGATTGTAGATAGATGGCTCGTGCTGTTGTTCCGTTGAATTTTAATGCGTTCCTTGAGAAAGCAAAGTTGAAAGATGATGGTAGCAATTACACGGACTGGGTCCGTAACTTGAGGATTATCCTCATTGCTGCACAGAAGAATTACGTCCTGGAAGCACCGCTGGGTGCCAGGCCTGCTGCTGGAGCAACGCCAGATGTTATGAACGTCTGGCAGAGCAAAGCTGATGACTACTCGATAGTTCAGTGTGCCATGCTTTACGGCTTAGAATCGGGACTTCAACGACGTTTTGAACGTCATGGAGCATATGAGATGTTCCAGGAGTTGAAGTTAATATTTCAAGTAAATGCCCGGATTGAGAGATATGAAGTCTCCAATAAGTTCTATAGCTGCAAGATGGAGGAGAACAGTTCTGTCAGTGAGCATATACTCAAAATGTCTGGGTATAATAATCACTTGATTCAATTGGGAGTTAATCTTCCGGATGATTGCGTCATCGACAGAATTCTCCAATCACTGCCACCAAGCTACAAGAGCTTCGTAATGAACTATAATATGCAAGGGATGAACAAGACTATTCCCGAGCTCTTCGCAATGCTGATAGCTGCGGAGGTAGAAATCAAGAAGGAGCATCAAGTGTTGATGGTTAACAAGACCACTAGTTTCAAGAAAAAGGGCAAAGGGAAGAAAAAGGGGAACTTCAAGAAGAACGGCAAGCAAGTTGCTGCTCAAGAGAAGAAACCTAAGTCTGGACCTAAGCCTGAAACTGAGTGCTTCTACTGCAAGCAGACTGGTCACTGGAAGCGGAACTGCCCCAAGTATTTGGCGGATAAGAAGGATGGCAAGGTGAACAAAGGTATATGTGATATACATGTTATTGATGTGTACCTTACTAGAGCTCGCAGTAGCACCTGGGTATTTGATACTGGTTCTGTTGCTAATATTTGCAACTCGAAACAGGGACTACAGAATAAGCGGGCACTGGCAAAGGACGAGGTGACGATGCGCGTGGGAAACGGTTCCAAAGTCGATGTGATCGCAGTCGGCACGCTACCTCTACATCTACCTTCGGGATTAATATTAGACCTAAGTAATTTGGTGCCAGCGTTGAGCATGAACATTATATCTGGATCTTGTTTAATGCGAGACGGTTATTCATTTAAATCAGAGAATAATGGTTGTTCTATTTATATGAGTAATATCTTTTATGGTCATGCACCCTTGAAGAGTGGTCTATTTTTATTGAATCTCGATAGTAGTAATACACATATTCATAATGTTGAAGCCAAAAGATGCAGAGTTGATAATGAAAGTGCAACTTATTTGTGGCACTGTCGTTTAGGTCATATCGGTATAAAGCGCATGAAGAAACTCCATACCGATGGACTTTTGGAACCACTTGATTATGAATCACTTGGTACTTGCGAACCGTGCCTCATGGGCAAGATGACTAAAACACCGTTCTCCGGTACTATGGAGAGAGCAACAGATTTGTTGGAAATCATACATACCGATGTATGTGGCCCGATGAATATTGAGGCTCGTGGCGAGTATCGTTATTTTCTCACCTTCACAGATGATTTAAGCAGATATGGGTATATTTACTTAATGAAACATAAGTCTGAAACATTTGAAAAGTTCAAAGAATTTCAGAGTGAAGTTGAAAATCATCGTAACAAGAAAATAAAGTTTCTACGATCTGATCGTGGAGGAGAATATTTGAGTTACGAGTTTGGTGTACATTTGAAAAACTGTGGAATAGTTTCGCAACTCACGCCACCCGGAACACCACAGCGTAATGGTGTGTCCGAACGTCGTAATCGTACTTTACTAGATATGGTGCGATCTATGATGTCTCTTACTGATTTACCGCTATCATTTTGGGGATATGCTTTAGAGACGGCCGCATTCACGTTAAATAGGGCACCATCAAAATCCGTTGAGACGACGCCTTATGAACTGTGGTTTGGCAAGAAACCAAAGTTGTCGTTTCTTAAAGTTTGGGGCTGCGATGCTTATGTGAAAAAGCTTCAACCTGATAAGCTCGAACCCAAATCGGAGAAATGTGTCTTCATAGGATACCCAAAGGAAACTGTTGGGTACACCTTCTATCACAGATCCGAAGGCAAAACATTCGTTGCTAAGAATGGATCATTTCTAGAGAAGGAGTTTCTCTCGAAAGAAGTGAGTGGGAGGAAAGTAGAACTTGACGAGGTAACTGTACCTGCTCCCTTATTGGAAAGTAGTTCATCACAGAAAACTGTTTCAGTGACACCTACACCAGTTAGTGAGGAAGCCAATGATAATGATCATGAAACTTCAGATCAAGATACTACTGAACCGCGTAGATCAACCAGAGTAAGATCCGCACCAGAGTGGTTCGGTAATCCTGTTCTGGAGGTCATGCTACTAGATCATGATGAACCTACGAACTATGAAGAAGCGATGGTGAGCCCAGATTCCGTAAAGTGGCTTGAAGCCATGAAATCTGAGATGGGATCCATGTATGAGAACAAAGTATGGACTTTGGTTGACTTGCCCGATGATCGGGAAGCAATTGAGAATAAATGGATTTTTAAGAAGAAGACTGACGCTGATGGTAGTGTTACTGTCTACAAAGCTCGACTTGTCATAAAAGGTTTTCGGCAAGTTCAAGGAATTGACTACGATGAGACCTTCTCACCCGTAGCGATGCTTAAGTCCGTCCGAATCATGTTAGCAATTGCCGCATTTTATGATTATGAAATTTGGCAAATGGATGTCAAAACTGCATTCCTGAATGGATTTCTGGAAGAAGAGTTGTATATGATGCAACCAGAAGGTTTTGTCGATCCAAAGGGAGCTAACAAAGTGTGCAAGCTCCAGCGATCCATTTATGGACTGGTGCAAGCCTCTCGGAGTTGGAATAAACATTTTGATAGTGTGATCAAAGCATTTGGTTTTATACAGACTTTCGGAGAAGCCTGTATTTACAAGAAAGTGAGTGGGAGCTCTGTAGCATTTCTGATATTATATGTGGATGACATATTACTGATTGGAAATGATATAGAATTTCTGGATAGCATAAAGGGATACTTGAATAAAAGTTTTTCAATGAAAGACCTCGGTGAAGCTGCTTACATATTAGGCATTAAGATCTATAGAGATAGATCAAGACGCTTAATTGGACTTTCACAAAGCACATACCTTGACAAAATTTTGAAGAAGTTCAAAATGGATCAAGCGAAGAAAGGGTTCTTGCCTATGTTACAAGGTGTGAAATTGAGTAAGACTCAATGCCCGACCACTGCAGAAGATAGAGAGAATATGAAAGATGTTCCCTATGCATCAGCCATAGGCTCTATCATGTATGCAATGCTGTGTACCAGACCTGATGTGTGCCTTGCTATAAGTTTAGCAGGGAGGTACCAAACTAATCCAGGAATGGATCACTGGACAGCGGTCAAGAACATCCTGAAATACCTGAAAAGGACTAAGGATATGTTTCTCGTATATGGAAGTGACAAAAAGCTCATCGTAAAAGGTTACGTTGATGCAAGCTTTGACACTGATCCGGACGATTCTAAATCGCAAACCGGATACGTGTTTACATTAAACGGTGGAGCTGTCAGTTGGTGCAGTTCTAAACAAAGCATCGTAGCGGGATCTACATGTGAAGCGGAATACATAGCTGCTTCGGAAGCAGCAAATGAAGGAGTCTGGATGAAGGAGTTCATATCCGATCTAGGTGTCATACCTAGTGCATCGGGTCCAATGAAAATCTTTTGTGACAATACTGGTGCAATTGCCTTGGCAAAGGAATCCAGATTTCACAAAAGGACCAAACACATCAAGAGACGCTTCAACTCCATCCGGGATCTAGTCCAGGTGGGAGACATAGAGATTTGCAAGATACATACGGATCTGAATGTTGCAGACCCGTTGACTAAGCCTCTTCCACGAGCAAAACATGATCAGCACCAAAGCTCCATGGGTGTTAGATTCATTACAGTGTAATCTAGATTATTGACTCTAGTGCAAGTGGGAGACTGAAGGAAATATGCCCTAGAGGCAATAATAAAGTTATTATTTATTTCCTTATAATCATGATAAATGTTTATTATTCATGCTAGAATTGTATTTACCGGAAACATAATACATGTGTTAATACATAGACAAACAGAGTGTCACTAGTATGCCTCTACTTGACTAGCTCGTTAATCAAAGATGGTTATGTTTCCTAACCATGAACAATGAGTTGTTATTTGATTAACGAGGTCACATCATTAGTAGAATGATCTGATTGACATGACCCATTCCATTAGCTTAGCACCCGATCGTTTAGTATGTTGCTATTGCTTTCTTCATGACTTATACATGTTCCTATGACTATGAGATTATGCAACTCCCGTTTACCGGAGGAACACTTTGGGTACTACCAAACGTCACAACGTAACTGGGTGATTATAAAGGAGTACTACAGGTGTCTCCAATGGTCGATGTTGGGTTGGCGTATTTCGAGATTAGGATTTGTCACTCCGATTGTCGGAGAGGTATCTCTGGGCCCTCTCGGTAATACACATCACATAAGCCTTGCAAGCATTACAACTAATTTGTTAGTTGTGAGATGATGTATTACGGAACGAGTAAAGAGACTTGCCGGTAACGAGATTGAACTAGGTATTGGATACCGACGATCGAATCTCGGGCAAGTAACATACCGATGACAAAGGGAACAACGTATGTTGTTATGCGGTCTGACCGATAAAGATCTTCGTAGAATATGTAGGAGCCAATATGGGCATCCAGGTCCCGCTATTGGTTATTGACCAGAGACGTGTCTCGGTCATGTCTACATTGTTCTCGAACCCGTAGGGTCCGCACGCTTAAGGTTACGATGACAGTTATATTATGAGTTTATGCATTTTGATGTACCGAAGGTTGTTCGGAGTCCCGGATGTGATCACGGACATGACGAGGAGTCTCCAAATGGTCGAGACATAAAGATTGATATATTGGAAGTCTATGTTTGGACATCGGAAGTGTTCCGGGTGAAATCGGGATTTTACCGGGTTACCGGGAGGTTACCGGAACCCCCCGGGAACCATATGGGCCTTCATGGGCCTTAGTGGAAAGGTGAAAGGGCTGCCCACCAGGGCTGCGCGCCTCCCCCCTTCCCCTAGTCCTATTAGGACTAGTAGAGGTGGCCGGCCACCCTTCTCCTCTTTCCCCCTTTGGGGATTCCTAGTTGGAATAGGATTGGAGGGGAGTCCTACTCCCGGTAGGAGTAGGACTCCTCCTGCGCCACCTCCTCCTGGCCGGCGCCTCCTCCCCCCCTTGGCTCCTTTATATACTGAGGCAGGGGCACCTCTAAACACACAAGTTGACACAAGTTGATCCACGTGATCGATTCCTTAGCCGTGTGCGGTGCCCCCTGCCACCATATTCCTCGATAATACTGTAGCGGAGTTTAGGCGAAGCCCTGCTGCTGTAGTTCATCAAGATCGTCACCACGCCGTCGTGCTGACGAAACTCTTCCCTGACACTTTGCTGGATCGGAGTCCGGGGATCGTCATCGAGCTGAATGTGTGCTCGAACTCGGAGGTGCCGTAGTTTCGGTACTTGATCGGTTGGATCGTGAAGACGTACGACTACTTCCTCTACGTCGTGTCATCGCTTCCGCAGTCGGTCTGCGTTGGGTACGTAGACAACACTCTCCTCTCGTTGCTATGCATCACATGATCCTGTGTGCGCGTAGGAAATTTTTTGAAATTACTACGAAACCCAACAGCTAGAGTGCAGAAATGCTATCTATCTCTATTTCAAAATAGTTGGCACTAGATTGAGTTAGGAATGTGTATATATCCTCTCTAACTTTACTATGTATATATCCTTTGTATATTAACTGTATTAAATCGTTATAGTTACTAAGCTCCCAGGAAATCGCAGCCTAGGAGCGATTGGATGTTTTTTACCTTATGGGCCTCGCATGTCAGCGAACAGCCCACCGCCCACCGCCTTATCTGAAGGAATATGCCCTAGAGGCAATAATAAAGTTGTTATTTTATATTTCCTTATTCATGATGAAGATTTATTATTCATACTAGAATTGTATTGGTCGGAAACTTAAATACATGTGTGAATACATAAACAAATATTGTGTCCCTAGTAAGCCTCTACTAGACTAGCTCGTTGATCAAAGGTTAAGGTTTCCTAACCATAGACATGTGTTGTCATTTGATAACGGGATCACATCATTACGAAAATTATGTGATGGACAAGACTCATCTGTTAGCTTAGCATATTGATAGTTCAGTTTATTGTTATTGCTTTCTTGATGACAAATACATATTCCTTCGACTATGAGATTATGCAACTCCCGGATACCAGAGGAATACTGTGTGTGCTATCAAATGTCACAACGTAACTGGGTGATCATAAAGATGCTCTACAGGTATCTCTGAAGGTGTTTGTTGAGTTGGCATAGATCGAGATCGGGATTTGTCACTCCGAGTATCAGAGAGATATCTCTGGGCCCTCTCGGTAATACAGATCATAAGAAGCCTTGCAAGCAAAGTGACTAAGGAGTTAGTTGCAAGATGATGTATTGCGGAATGAGTAAAGAGACTTGCCGGTAATGAGATTGCACTAGGTATGAAGATACCGACGATCGAATCTCGGGAAAGTAACATACCGACAGACAAAGGGAATTAGTATGTTATCATGAGGTTTGACCGATAAAGATCTTCGTAGAATATGTAGGAGCCAATATGGACATCCAGGTTCCGCTATTGGTTATTGGCCGGAGAGGTGTCTCGGTCATGTCTACATAGTTCTCGAACCTGCAGGGTCCGCACGCATAACGTTCGTTGACGATATAGTGTTATATGAGTTATATGATTGGGTGACTGAATGTTGTTCAGAGTCCCGAATGAGATCACGAACATGACGATGAGTCTCGAAATGTTTATTGATATATAGGACGATGGTATTCCGACACCGGAAGAGTTTTGAAGTGCACCGTGTAGTCATCGGGTCGCCAGAAGGGGTTTCGGACACCCCTGGTAAGTGTATGTGCCTAATGGGCCAAAGGAGGGGATAGACCAGCCCACTAGGGGGCTGGCACGCCCCTCTCCTTGGCAGGCCGGACCTAGGGTAAGAAAAGAGGAGGGGTGGCCCCTCCTTCCTTTCCCTCCTCGTGAGAGAATGTAAAGGGGGGGCTCCTCCTCCTGCCTTCCACCCGCACTCAAATAAGGAAGGGGGCATGCCTTGGGGAAGACCCCAAGTAGGATTCGGCCGTACTTGGGGCGCCCCTTGGCCTCTCCCCTCTCCCCCACATGTATATATGTGGGAGGGGGCGCCACACATAACCACAACAATTGTTTACCCGTGTGTGGCGTCCCCCTCCATCGTTTACACCCTCGGTCATATTTTCGTAGTTCTTAGGTGAAGCCCTGCAGAGATAGCATCACCGTCACCGTCACACGCCGTCATGCTACCGGAACCCATCCACTACCTTGTTGTCTGCTGGATCAAGAAGGCATGGATGTCACCGAGTTGAATGTGTGTTGAACGCGGAGGTCTTGTACGTTCGATACTCGATCGGTTGGATCGCGAAGACGTTTGACTACATCAACCGCGTTACTAAACGCTTCCGCTTACAGTCTACGAGGGTACGTAGACACTCTCTCCCCCTCATTGCTATGCTTCTCCATGGATAGATCTTGGATGTGCATAGAATTTTTTTGTTTTCCATGAAACGTTTCCCAACAGTGGCGTCCGAGCCAGGTCTATGTGTAGATGATATGCACGAGTAGAACACAAAGTGTTGTGGTCGATGATAATCATACTTCTTACCACCAACATCTTATTTTGATTCGGCGGTATTGTGGGATGAAACGGCCGGACCAACCTTACATGTCCACGTACATGAGATAGGTTCCACCGACAGACATGCAACTAGTTTTGCATAAACATGGTTGGCGGGTGTCTGTTCTCCTACTTTAGTTGAATGAAATTTGACTATGGCCGGTCCTTGAAGAAGGTTAAAACAACAAACTTGATGAATCACCGTTGTGGTTTTTGCGTAGGTAAGAACGGTTCTTGCTAGAAGCCCATAGAAGCCACGTAAAACTTGCAACAACAAAGTAGAGGGCGTCTAACTTGTTTTTGCAGGGCATGTTGTGATGTGATATGATCAAGACATGATGTGATATATGTTGATGTATGAGATAATCATGTTTTGTAAGATCGACAACTGGCAGGAGCCTTAGGGTTGTCTCTTTATTGTATGAAGTGCAAACGCCATGTAATTGCTTTACTTTATTGCTATGCGTTAGCAATAGTTGTAGAAGAAATAGTTGGCGAGATGACCCCGATGCAACGATGGAGATCAAGGTGTCGAGTCGGTGACGACGGACATCATGACGATGCTTTGGGGATGGAGATCAAAAGCACAAGATGATGATGGCCATATCATGTCACATATTTTGATTGCATGTGATGTTTATCCTTTATGCATCTTATCTTGCTTAGAACGATAGTAGCATTACAAGATGATCCCTTCACTTAATTTCAAGATAAAAGTGTTCTCCCTGAGTATGCACCGTTGCCAAAGTTCATCGTTTCGAAGCACCACGTGATAATTAGGTGTGATAGACTCTATGTTCACATACAACGGGTGTAAGCCAGTTTTGCACATGCAGAATACTTGGGTTAAACTTGATGAGCCTAGCGTGTACAGACATGGTCTCAGAACACTGGAGACTGAAAGGTCGAACGTGAGTCATATAGTAGATATGATCAACATAGAGATGTTCACCCTTGATGACTACTCCATCTCACGTGATGATCGGACATGGGTTAGTTGATTTGGATCATGTATCACTTAAATAACTTGAGGGATGTTAATTTAAGTGGGAGTTCATTTGTAATTTGATGAACTATAATATGCAAGGGATGACGAAAACCATTCCCGAGCTCTTCGCGATGCTGAAATCGGCGAAGGTAGAAATCAAGAAAGAGCATCAAGTGTTGATGGTTAACTTCAAGAAAAACTGCATTCCTGAATGGATTGCTGGAAGAAGAGTTGTATATGATGCAACCAGAGGGTTTTGTCGATCCAAAGGGTGCTAACAAAGTGTGCAAGCTCTAGCGATCCATTTATGGACATTTACGGACTGGTGCAAGCCTCTCGGAGTTAGAATAACCGCTTTGATAGTGTGATCAAAGCATATGGTTTTATACAGACTTTTGGAGGAGCCTGTATTTACAAGAAAGTGAGTGGGAGCTCTGTAGCATTTCTAATATTATATGTGGATGACATATTGTTGATTGGAAATGATATAGAATTTCTGGATAGCATAAAGGGATACCTGAATAAGAGTTTTTCAATGAAAGACCTCGAAGAAGCTGCTTACATATTGGTCATCAAGATCTATAGAGATAGATCAAGACTCTTAACTGGACTTTCACAAAGCACATACCTTGATAAAGTTTTGAAGAAGTTCAAAATGGATCAGTCAAAGAAAGGGTTCTTGCCTGTGTTACAAGGTGTGAAGTTGAGTCAGACTCAAAGCCCGACCACTACAGAAGATAGAGAGAAAATGAAAGTCGTTCCCTATGCTTCAGCCATAGGTTCTATCATGCATGCAATGCTGTGTACCAGACCTGATGTGTGCCTTGCTATAAGCATAGCAGGGAGGTACCAAAGTAATCCCGAAGTGGAGCACTGGACAACGGTCAAGAACATCCTGAAATACCTGAAAAGGACTAAGGATATGTTTTTCATTTATGGAGGTGACAAAGAGCTAGTTACGTCGATGCAAGATTTGACACTAATCCAGATGACTCTAAGTCACAATCTGGATACTTATTTTTATTGAATGGAGGAGCTGTCAGTTGGTGCAGTTCCAAGCAGAGCGTCGTGGCGGGCTCTATGTGTGAAGCAGAGTACATTGCTGCTTCAGAAGCAGAAAATGAAGGAGTCTGGATGAAGGAGTTCATATCCAAGCTAGGTGTCATACCTAGTGCATCGGGTCCAATGAAAATCTTTTGTGACAATACTGATGCAATTGCTTTGGCAAAGGATTCCAGATTTCACAGGAGAACCAAGCACATCAAGAGACGCTTCAGTTCCATCTGTCATCAAGTGTCGGAAGGGGACATAGAGATTTGCAAGATACATACGGATCTGAATGTTGCAGACTCGTTGACTAAGCCTCTTCCATGAGCAAAACATGATCAACACCAAAATTCCATGCGTGTTAGAATCATTACTTTGTAATCTAGATTATTGACTCTAGTGCAAGTGGGAGACTGAAGGAAATATGCCCTAGAGGCAATAATAAAGTTATTATTTATTTCCTTATTTCATGATAAATGTTTATTATTCATGCTAGAATTGTATTAACCGGAAACTTAGTACATGTGTGAATACATAGACAAAACATAGTGTCCCAAGTATGCCTCTACTTGACTAGCTCATTAATCAAAGATGGTTATGTTTCCTAACCATAGACATGTGTTGTCACTTGATGAATGGGATCACATCATTAGGAGAATGATGCTATGGACATGACCCATCCGTTAGCTTAACATTATGATCGTTACAGTTTCATTGCTACTGCTTTCTTCATGACTTATACATGTTCCTCAGACTATGAGATTATGCAACTCCCGAATACCGGAGGAACACTTTGTGTGATACCAAACATCACAACGTAAATGAGTGATTATAAAGGTGCTCTACATGTGTCTCCGAAGGTGTTTGTTGGGTTGGCATAGATCGAGATTAGGATTTGTCACGCCGTGTTTCGGGGAGGTATCTCTGGGCCATTTCGGTAATGCTCATCACTATAAGCCTTGCAAGCATTGTGACTAATGAGTTAGTTGCGGGATGAAGTATTATGGAATGAGTAAAGAGACTTGCCGGTAACGAGATTGGACTAGGTATGATGATACCGACGATCGAATCTCGGGCAAGTAACATACCGATGACAAAGGGAACACATTATGTTGTTATGCGGTTTGATCGATAAAGATCTTCGTAGAATATGTAGGAGGCAATATGAGCATCTAGGTTCCGCTATTGGTTATTGACCGGAGATGTGTCTCGGTCATGTGTACATAGTTCTCGAACCCGTAGGGTCCGCACGCTTAACGCTCGATGATGATATGTATTATGAGTTATGTGTTTTTGATGACCGAAGTTTGTTCGGTGTCCCGGATGAGATCACGGACTTGACGAGGAGTCTTGAAATGGTCGAGATATAAAGATTGATATATTGGACGGCTATATTCGGACACTTGAAGTGTTCCGGAAAGTGTCGGATAAAACCGGAGTGTCGGAACCCCCGGGGGGAACTAATGGGCCTCAATGGGCCTTAATGGGAAGAGAGGAAGGGCCAGGAGGGGTTGGCCGCGTGCCCCCCCCTTGGGTTCGAATCAGACTAGGGGAAGGGGGCGGCGCCCCCCTTTCCTTCCCTCCCCCTCTTCCTTCGTTCTCCCCCCTCTTCCTTAGGTGGAAACCTACTAGGACTTGGAGTCCTAGTAGGATTCCCCTCTCCTGGCGCGCCCTAGGAGGGCCGGCCGGCCTCCCCCTTGCTCCTTTATATACGGGGCAGGGGGCACCTTAGAACACACAGGTTTCTCTCCCAACCATGTGCGGTCCCCCCCTCCATAGTTACACACCTCGATCATACCATCGTAGAGCTTAGATGAAGCCTTGCGCCGGTAACATCATCATCACCGTCGCCACGCCGTCATGATGATAGAACTCACCCTCGTCCTCAACTGGATCAAGAGCACGAGGGATGCCATCGAGCTGAACGTGTGTTAAACATGGAGGTGTCGTACTTTCAGTACTTGATCGGTTGGATCGCGAAGAAGTTCGACTACATCAACCACGTTATTGAAACGCTTCCGCTTTTGGTATACGAGGGTACGTGGACACACTCTCCCCTCTCGTTGCTATGCATCACCTAGATATATCTTGCATGATCGTAAGAATGGCAAGCAAGTTGCCACCCCCGTGAAGAAGCCCAAAACTGGACCTAAGCCTGAAACTGAGTGCTTCTACTGCAAAGGGAATGGTCGGAAGCGCTACTGCCCCAAATACTTGGCGGATAAGAAGGATGGCAAAGTGAACAAAGGTATATTTGATATACATGTTATTGATGTGTACCTTACTAGTGTTCGTAGTAACCCATGGGTTTTTGATACCGGTTCAGTTGCTAAGATTAGTAACTCGAAACATGAGTTGTAGAATAAACAGAGACTAGTTAAGAGCGAGGTGACGATGTGTGTTGGAAGTGGTTCCAAGGTTGATATTATCACCATCACACACTTCCTCTACCTTCGGGATTAGTGTTGAGCCTAAATAAATGTTATTTGGTGTTTGTGTTGAGCATGAACAAGATTAGATCGTGTTTATTGCAATATGGTTACATTTAAGTCAAAGAATAGTTGGTGTTCTGTTTACATGAATAAAACCTTCTATGGTCATACACCCAATGTAAATGGTTTATTGAATCTCGATCGTAGTGATATACATACTCATAATATTGATGCCAAAAGATGCAAAGTTGATAATGATAGTGCAACATACTTGTCGCACTACTGTTTAGGTCATATTGGTGTAAAGTGCATGAAGAAACTCCATGCAGATGGACTTTTGGAATCACTTGATTATGAATCATTTGATATTTGCAAACCATGCCTCATGGGCAAGATGACTAAAACTCCGTTCTCCGGAACAATGGAGCGAGCTAATAACTTATTGTAAATAATACATACCGATGTATGCGGTCCACTGAGTGTTGAAGCACGCGGCGGGTATCATTATTTTCTGACCTTCACAGATGATTTGAGTAGGTATGGGTATATCTACTTAATGAAACACAAGCATAAAACATTTGAAAATTTCAAAGAATTTCATAGTGAAGTGGAGAATCATCATAACAAGAAAAATAAAGTTTATACGATCTGATCGCGGAGACGAATATTTGAGTTACGAGTTTGGCCATCATTTAAAACAATGTGGAATTGTTTCACAACTCACGCCACCTGGAACACCACAACGTAATGGTGTGTCCGAACGTCGTAACCGTACTTTATTAGATATGGTGCATTCTATGATGTCTCTTACCGATTTACCACTATTGTTTTGGGGTTATGCATTAGAGATAATTGCATTCATGTTAACTAGGGCACCGTCTAAATCCGTTGAGACGACATTGTATGACCTATGGTTTGGCAAGAAACCTAAGTTGTTGTTTCTTAAAGTTTGGGGTTACGACACTTATGTCAAAAGGCTACAGCCTGATAAGCTCAAATCCAAATAGAAAAAGTGTGTCTTCATAGGATACCCTAAGGAAACAATTGGGTACACCTTCTACCACAGGTCCGAAGGCAAGATTTTTGTTGCCAAGAATGGATCCTTTCTAGAGAAGGAGTTTCTCTTGAAAGAAGTGAGAGGGAGGAAAGTAGAACTTGATGAGGTAATTGTACCTTCTCTCGAATTGGAAAGTACCTTCTCTCTATAAATTTTTATTGTTCCATGCTATTATATTATCTGTTTTGGATGTTTTATATGCATTAATATGCTATTTTATATTATTTTTGGGACTAACCTATTAACCTAGAGCCCAATGTCAGTTTCTGTTTTTCCTTGTTTTTGAGTTTTATAGAAAAGGAATATCAAACGGAGTCCAAACGAGCTGAAAATTTACGGTGATTTTTTATGGACCAAAAGAAGCCCACGGAGCATCGGAGTTGGGCCAGAGAAGTCCCGAGGCAGCCACAAGGGTGGAGGGCGCCCCCTTGGCTTGTGGGTCCCTTGGGAACGCCTTGGCGCAAAACCGACGCCAAAAATTCCTATAAATCTTGAAAGCTCAGAAAGAAACCTAGATCGGGAGTTCCGCCGCCGCAAGCCTCTGATTTCACGAAAAATCAATCTAAACCCATTCCGGCACCCTACCGGAGGGGGGGAATCATCATCGAAGGCCATCTTCATCATCCCAGCGGCCACAACGATGAGGAGGGAGTAGTTCACCTTCAGGGCTAAGGGTATGTACTAGTAGCTATGTGCACTACAAAAAAAGACACATCCATGACATTTTGGGCCAAATGATTTTTTTTCCTGTCATGCTTATGACACTTCTATGACGATAATTGTGACAAAACCCGGTATCATCATAGATGTGGTGGGCTCCTACTTCTATGACAAAAAATCATGACAGAAAATGGGCTTTTTGTCCTGGGCGCGCCGGAGAAGCAGCTGCCTGACATTCTTTGGACCGTCCGTGATGGAAAAAACTGTGGTAGAAGCAAGGGAGAGAAAAATATGGGGAGTTCCCGGTTACGATGGGTGGTTGGGGCCGAGTGATGCACGGAGGGATTGCATGTTTCTCTTGTAGACGTACACACGTGGGTGCCAGGTGTTGGGCTCTAATTGAACCCAAGCGAGGCGTTCGCCTATTGAACCCGAGCGATTGCACTAGCTACACGTTACTGCACCCGAGCGATCGATCGATCCCTGGCTGTTAACTGAACCCGATCAAGCGATTCCTTTGATACTGCTGCTAATTGAAGCCGATCGATCTTGCTGCCTCTTGATGAATAGTGAGTGTTGTCGGGGTTGGATGAATAGTTCCCGGTGGAGGTCGGATGAACAAGACCCCGTGGTAGCAGAGGTCGTTGCCGCTGGATGAACATGGCCCCGATCGAGCCGATTGGGGGTGGATGAACAGGACCCCATGGACGGCTGGTTGAACAGTAGCTGGTGGAGGGTTGGATGAACAGTAGCCCGTGGAGGGCTAGTTGAATAGTAGCCAGTGGAGGCTGGATGAACAGGAGCCCGTGGATGAACAGTAGCTGGTGGAGGCAGGAGGGAGATGCCGTGGATGAACAGTCACAGGTGGAGGCTGGAGGAGGTCGACGGTGGATGAACAGTAGCCCGTGGAGGCTAGAGCGAGGCAGTAGATGGTGGATGAACAGTAGCCCGTGGAGTCCCGTTTTATGGTACACCACACCCCTCCCGATGAACAGGACCCCCGTTTCAACTGTAGGAGGTCAAAGAGAAGTTCGTTTCCTCCTTTTGCGGTGCGCCACACCCCTCCCGATCAACAGGAACCTGTTTGAACCGTATGAGGTTGAAGAGAAGTTAGTTTCCTCTATTTTGCGGTACGCCGGACCCCTCGCGATGAACAGGATCCCGTTTTGACCATAGGCTGTCGAACAGAAGGCCGTTTCCTTTGTTCTGTAGTACGCCAGGCCTCGTTTCGGCTATTTCGTCCAAGTCGGTTGGCTCCCGATGAATAGGATGCATTCCGTTGCCTCCCGATGAACATGACGCAGTTTATCCGTTCCGACTCAGACGGTTGGCTGTTGATGAACACGACGCCATCACTGCTCTCCGCTGCCTCTCCATGTACACGAGCCCTGGCCGTACGTATGTGCGAGTAGGCGTTCGAGACCCGCCCATATGTACGTATGTGGTCGTATTTACTTTCTTGTACCCTCGTTGTACGTACGTGTACACAATATAGATGGACTGCGTGACATGCTCGTCCACGCCTCTACTATGACATGTGCCCTTCCTTACTCTGCCACGGTTCATCGCTGCAGCCTACAGACAGACTGATCGACCAGTATGTACGTACATGTTCGCAACCAGATAGGCAAGTACGGTTCGAATGGGTGGGTCCTAGCTATAAGGGAGGTAAGGAGGCACTTCCTTGTGTGTGAAGGTATAGCTGGTGGGTCCCAGCTGTCAGGGGGTGAATCATATTTTTTATCCGTAATATGGACGCACTTCCTTGCGTGCGAAGATGTAGCTGGTGGGTCACAGTAGTCAGGGGGAAATGTTTTTTTGTGAAATAAGGTGGCCCGTCCGGTGGGTCTCTGTTGTCAGGTGGAGGAATCATTATTTTACTCGTAATAAGGAGACACTTCCTTACTGCGGCCGTGGACCCAGTTGTCAGCCTCTCCACGTTCAGTCCTCTTCCGATGGAAGTCGTTCCTTGACCACATTGACCACGCCGCACCGAGAGCACCAAGGCGGTGGATGACGACCAGGCCTAGGAAGGGGACGACGCGGAGCCGGGGAAGACGCGGCAGTGGATGCCCACGCAGAGAGGAGTATGAGGGTTGACTGGTTCGGCTGTGGTGTGAGGCTGTCATCTTCGCAGAATAACATGGGTTGTGGGTGAGTAGAGGGATGGACTGGCCAGAGGTTGGACTAGGGTGGGGCGGTCAGGCCTATGCGGTAGCAGAGCCGGCCACGGGAGGCAGGAGAAGGCATGACCGACACTGGTTTGGGCGGCTGGAGCAAGAAGACCAGAGGTTGAAGAAGCACTACGGCCGTTGGATGGACATTGTATGGTCACTGGAACTAAAATCATTCATATTGACTAAGTCGACAAAGCCCTCTGTCCGCGTCAACTTAGTAGGTCCCACAAGCCAGCCTCCCACTATGGTGGCCCCAGCTAGCAGGGGGTATTCATTTTTTGTGCGTAATAAGGAGGCACTTCCTTGCGTGCGAAGATATAGCTGGTGGGTCCGAGCTGTCAGCAGGGTAACATTTTTTCGCGAAATATAAAGGCCGTTCCGGTGGGTCCCAACTGTCAGGTGGAGAAATCATTATTTTGTGCGTAATAAGGTGGCATTTCCTTGCGTGCGCCCGTGGACCCGACTGTCAGCCTCTCCACGTACAGTCCACTTCCGATGGATGTCGTCCGTTGACCACGATGCGCCGAGAGCACCAGGGCAGTGGATGACGGCGAGGTCTAGGAAGGGAATGACAGGGAGCCAGGGAAGACTCGGCAGTAGTTTCCAATGCTGAGGGGAGTACGAGGGTTTATTGGTTCGTCTACCGTCACCGGAGAATAACAGCAGGTGTGGGTGAGTAGAGGGATGGTCAGGCCAACGATGGGAGTAGGGTGGGGCGGTGAGGCCTGCGCGGCAGCACAACCGGCCATGGGAGGAGGGAGCAGGCAGTCCTGTCGGCGCTTGTTTGAGCGGCTGGAGCAGGAAGAATGGAGATCGAAGAAGCACGATGGCCGTTGGATGGACATCCAACAGTCATTGCTCTCGTGCGTTGACTAAGTGGACATGGCGTAGCGTGTGCATCAACCTTTTTTTGGAAAGCGTACGTGTCAACCTATAGTAGGCGCACAAGTCAACCTCAAATCTGTGGAAAACAACATACAACCCATCTGCCATTATTTCTAATAATTTGCTAATTCTTAAGGGTTTTTTGGAGCCCATGTTCTTTTTGTTAGCATTACAGCCCATATTGTGGCCACAGTTAAAAAATTATACGAAATTTTGCATATTTCGGTGCGGTCCGACCTATTTTTAATCTGGAAATTTTGAGTTACATTCAAACTAATTTTAAAAATAAATTTATATCAATATAAAATCCAAATAATTGTCCATGCATAAAAATCAATGGAATTTAAAATCTTGAAATGAAAAAAAAAAAGAAATTTGAAACTAATTGCCGGTTTGATGTGTTTTAAAAATGCACAACCCATTTCTCATTAGTGATAACCCATTTCCTGGGCAAGCCAAATGAAGCTCTCCTCATCTTGAAAGATTTGCAGCCCATCAGGGCTGACAAAGCAAGTAGGACTCGGTTGGGTATTCTGCAAAAGAACAAAAAAAACTGGGCTATCCATTTTTAGAAACAAAAAAAAACTACTGGGCTGGTCTTGTGGTAAACATAAAAGAAAAGGCTGCCTAGATAGGCCAGAGTGCCCCGCACAGCCCAGTTGACACCCTGCTTCCGTCTCAAAAACAAAAATTACTAGGCTAGCTGATGGGTCCCTGGTGTCAGCCGCTCGTTGTGCAATTCTCTCGTTTATTGACTATGTTGCCAATGGCATAGGACCCAGATGTCAGAAATCCATTAAGAGGAACCATTTTTTGGCTTGAAATAAGGAGGCACTTGCTTGTGTACTGCCATGACCTTGGTGGGTCCCTGCTGTCATCCTCTCCACATACAGTCATCTCCTGATTGTGTACGTGCCAACCTAGTAGGCCCACAAGTCAGCCTCTAAACCCCTGGCGGACAAATACATCCCATTTAAAAAAATAACAACACATTCCATATGTTCAAATGGAAAGTTCAACATTCAGAGCAAAGTAACAGGTCTGATCCAAATATACACTACTAAACTTCCACGTTGACAACCATCATAGCCAAGTTACCTATGTACTCCATGTAATACTCTAATAGTGTACAAGTACTAACTTACTCTTAGCTAACTAGACGATGCTAGCTGCCATCTGCAGTACACGCTAAAAATCGGCACCGACGTCCTCCTCCTCGCCCTGGACTTGCCAGAGGTGCGATAGGGCGCGTTGCTACGCGTGTCAGCCCTTTCCATGCCGGTGTGGTCCACTGAAGGTTTGGCTTCTAAGCAGGAAACCCACTTGACGAGCTGGTAGTAAAATTCGGTGTCGGGAACGCGTGCGTGCCCGACAGACTCAATGGCTATTTGTCGGGCACTGGCCTCCACATAGCCAGCCCAGTTGCGGGCGCTCTCCTCGTGACTCAGAGCATCGGTGCGCTTCTGCTCCATGCCCCGCAGGCGGCGCAAATTGGCGATACGCTGCTCCTCCGCCAGGCGGTCACGCTCCAACAAGTCCTGATACTCCGCATTGCCATCTAAGGACCGATAGAGTGCCTCCTCCCTCCGTCTGCCTTCCGGTGAAAAACCAAACACTAGTTTCGCCGGTGACCGCCTCCGGCGTCACCTATTGCGGACGGGCGGGGGTATGACGAATGTGGCGAGAGCAAGGACAAGTGGCGAGCTACGTCGGGCCGGTGGGGGCTTATAAGGATAGCGCGAGTTGGGTGATGGTGCCACCGAGAACATCAGGAACTAGTAATTATAGGCGAAAGGTAGGTGAAGTAGTGTGTCGCGGGAAACATGACGGTCATCGGAATTCAATGCATAAGCAGGCATGGCTTAGTGCACTAGCTTATCATGGAAAACTGGAAAAACTGATGTGTCATCCTGTCCCGTCGATGGTGCGTCCCGTCTGTGCTGGATCACACATCAACATGACGGTCAAACGAGTGCACTCGAATCATCCAGATGAGGTACTCCCTCCTTGTCAAAAATTATTCCACCACTCATCATCTACCTTGGTTGGTGAGATTTTTGAATTGAGCCCTGCAAACCGGAAAGGAGGTACGTGCGTGATCCGCTATTTATTCGTGTAGGATCGAGTAGGTTGGATAGTGTACGTGTAGGATCGCATTAGCTGATGAACGCTTGTTTGGAGATAAGGCATTTGCGAAAGTTTTTGCTGGCAGTTTCTTCAGATTCACAAGGCATTTTCTTCAGAACAGCTTGTCAATTTCTTTAGAGGTAGGCATTTTTATTCAAAAATCTGCCACTTCAGATCTTGCCTCGCAACTAAAATTGCGAGGAGCGTATTAGTAGGCTAGCTAGTGATTGATCAGTAACTTGTAAACACTGGGCGAACAGAAATAAGGAACTGCTAGTAACTAAACACTGAGAACACAGAAATAAGGATCATGTTGTGCACGGTATTAAGAGCCGATCCGTTCAAAATGTTCACACGAGACTCACAAGCCTGGCATTGTAATATGTTCACATTAGCAACCCAAATTCACAACCAACTAGTACGATTCCCATACATAAGATCAACATGTTAATGCATCTCAATGATTCACATATCATGTACAAATATGTAGCTCCAAAATCAAAGATCTAGAAAAACATCTATTCTTCGTACTAACATGGATGCTTCTCTGGGCCAATATTCAATATAGAGTGAAAGACAAATTTGTTTGTGAAGTCTACAATTCCTCTTACAAAAGTAAGTGGTTTCACCAACAGCTGGAACCATGAGAATGAACCACACATGATGGAGGAACATCCACTTCAATATGATTTGGTTTTGTCTCGATCACACGGCGAGACTATTTTTCGAATACAAACTTTAACTTAGGCAAAATGATGCCCATTGTATAATCAAACAAAAGCAATGAAGCAACTAGTGTTGGCCAATAAATAGTACAATACTACTTTTGTGCAGTCCATGAAGTGACTATCCAATCTTTCTGTGTCTATTTTCAAATGGCACTGCATGCAGTGACTATACTATTCTCTTGTGTAGTTCCCCCAAAATTGTGGCACTTTGTTTGTTTGCCAAATAGCAATGGGCAGACATCTGTCTGCACAAATATCAAGCAACTAGTAAACATATACCCCACCTTGTATTTTCGGTTTAAACACGTCTCTCCCGCTTAGCATCTGTCATGTTTTGCACTGGACAATTTGATACTGTCATGTTTTGCCCTGGACAATTTCGTACTGAATTGATTTGCTCGTACAGAGCAGAAATATAGCGCCTATTCTTCATCAGACAAGGATATCCAATGTTCGCAGTGATGGAAGAGGTGAAATCTATAGAACCGAAATTGAGCATCCAATCATTGAATCATGTATTACACCTCCAATGTAGGTCCACCCTGCCAATAAATTCACATGCAAACCACTAATATTACTCCCTCTGTCCGGAAATACTTGTCGCAGGGATGGATGTATCTAGACATATTTAAGTTCTAGATACATCTATTTTTATCCATTTCTCTGACAAGTATTTCCGGATGGAGGGAGTACTATCTAATGACAGCGCAAAAAGAGTAGCAAGGTAGTAGCAAACCATGTACCTTTGTAATGAACAACTCGTAGTGCCACCGATTGGAAACAATGTTTTGGAAGAAAACATGCTCCTCATGTGGAACCATTTGGAATTTTTGTGCAGTTCCACTAAAATCGAGCATCCCTGTTTGCATACATACTGAAAGTGTGATTATTATAAAAGTGGCGCTAGTTGAAGCATAGACTCAAAAATATGAGCATTCCAATTTCTTAATGGGAAAAGGTAGCAAGACTATTTCTAACCACCTGTTTGAAGGAATAAATAAGGCAACATAGGCTGATGTCAGGAAGGCATACATAGTATTTTCTTAAAAACTAAACCATTCCTGACCTTTCCTCTTCTTTTAAGCCTATTTTGTGCAGTTCAACTAAAATAAAATGCCATCACCGCCTTGACAATTCAGTGACACTGTACAAAAAGAAATGACTTAACATTACATCATGATGTCAGGTATGTAATTGACAGGCGTTAGAGACAAACATACAGACCTCCTCCGATAACATAATGAACATTAATTTTAACAAAGGTGTGACTAGCTTTACCGGGATAATTTGAGTGAACTCTACACCCTCTGTTCTTAATATAAGACGTTCTTGCAGTTCAATTTAAAGTACCCAAATCTCTAGTATTTAGAAAAACAGGTAGTAGTTTTCTTAAGCACATATTGGAAAAGCTTGCCACACTTTATATATGTCCATACGCTAATGCAACACCATTCAAATAGTACAAATATACACTAATCCAGTGGCTAGTGCAACAGTAGAGTAGTTTTTTATTACAGGGTACATTACAATTGTTTTACTCATATTTCCATAAGCTAGCACTGCAAGATTTCTATAAGCATTACACTTACACTTACACTTACTAAGCCTTTTGTCCGAAACAAGTTGGGGTAGGCTAGATATGAAACCCTTTCACGAGGACTACCTAGGAGGTCACCCATCCTACTACTACTCTCGCCCAAATGGGTTTCATACCCAAAGGACTGGCTAGTTTTTATGTTGGCTCACCAAGCCTATCACAACCCTTAGATATGAAACCCTTTCACGAGGACTTCCGAGGAGGTCACCCATCCTAGTACTACTCTCGCTCAAATGGGTTTCATACCCATGGATCTGGCTAGTTTTTACGTTGGCTCGCCAAGCCTATCACAATCCTCCTCCTTTACCCGGGCTTGGGACTGGCTATGCCTAGAAGACATAGGCGGAGTTAAGGAAGATTTCTATAAGCATTAACAATACAAAATGTAAAGGTAACAAGTTTCAACATTGGTATACTAGCTGTGCAACAACATTAAACCAAATACAAAAGTTTGAAGGTAACTAGCATTATTAACTAATGACGGTATAAAAAATTGCTAACCATGTACCTTCAAGGTAAATATCATTCCGAACTCGAGGGGACCTCAAAATTACTATCCCAATCTTGATAACCTATCAAACATAAAAACTTGATCGAATGAATCAAGAAAACAGCCGGAGGATGAGGTGCCCACTCTTGACCTTTCATCTTGTCTTCATAATTTTTTGTGCAGTTTAACCAAAATAAAATGACATCAGTGCCTTGGCATTTTGGTGATACTGTAGAAAAATAATTGACTTATCTCATGAAAGTGAGGTATGTAATCTATAAGCATTAACAGTGCAAAAATCTGAAGGTAGTAACAAATTTCATCGTTAGTATACTGGTTGTGCAACAACATTAGAATGCCTCAGCTGAGAAATCTTTAATACATCCACAATCAACAGCTAACCCTGAAATAATCCTATGACATTAAATGGCATTGCTTAAATTTATCAGTGGCATTAGACCGAGTGCGGCATTAGTTCAATGTGGCATCACTTTAGCAGTAGCATTGCTTAACTTTACCGCTGGCGTTATACTAACAGCAAAAAAGTGTCAATAAGAGCATGGGAGGCACATTTGAACAGTAGGCGCACCAGTACGATGTACCTCCACGGACGCATAGAGTGGCGAGGGAGGTATTGTTGCCGAGAGCAACAAATATCCCGGCAACATATGTGGATTACGCCCCATTTTTTTCTCTTTAGCCACCTTTTTCCTATGTGAGGACAACAAACCGATCGACCTGGTCATTCTCTATTTCATTGTCATGCCTTTCTACCATTTTTCACCCTTTTTCAACCAAGAGACACGAGACTCATTCCTTAGCTACTGATTTTCCCCTTTTCAACCTAAATGCAGGTTCGATGCCTAGTCTCTTCGACAGTACTCTCTTGCTTCCTTTCCTTATTCAACCCAGACATGGATTAATCTCCATGAAGTAGGGTTTCCTTTAGTAGTGCAAATTAAGGTTTTCGTCTGCGTGACCAGCAGAGAAGAGGATAGAAAATTGGGAAGATGGTAGAGTGGAAAAAGATCCACATGCAGCGACATGGCAGATGGGGCAATAGAACAAGGGTATGGTTTGAAAAGAAGTAGCACACCTGAGGGTCGGTGGGAAGTGGCTTCGCTCATGGTCATCATCCTCCACACACACTATGGCAGCGAGGTTGGGGACAGAGGCCATCCCGCGCGGGCGCTAGGTCTAAGAGGACGGCCTTGTTGTCAGTGTGTAACCTCGCCCGCCGACGACGAGTGCGTCAATGCTACACGTCCTTTTCTTCCCCGGTGGATTTGTGACCACCAGTGAGGAGGGAGAGAGAGGACGTCTTTTTTAGATCTGGAGAGAGGATGATAGTGTGAGAAGCAAGTGTGCAGCCCTTAGCAAAGCAAGCACTGAAGCTCCAGCCTATATATCTTTTTTGATACTAGTACTAGAGTTGGAGTAGTGGTAGAGTAGTTTATATTTTCTCTGCATACAATACCAGTTAGTCATCCTTCAAAACTGAATGGCACGCCATTAAAAAGTAAAGTCAAGAAATAATGCGGCACCTCGGGCCAACGCGGCCAGATCGCATTTTGCACGAGAAATGACACACCATGTTTCGTTGACATGTGGTCCCATTCCAACATGTTAGTGAGACGACGACGAGTCCTTTTGTACGATTTCTGAATGGACGGCTATGTAGGCCGGGGTGTGTCTTCCTGTACCGTGGCAACCGTCCACCGCCTCTTCGCCTTTCCCTCTCGATTTGAAACTGTTGTCGCACGCTCTTCCTCCCTCCTCCATTTGCCTTCACCCTTCCTTCTCCATTGTTTGATCGTCTTCTCCATGGAGGGAACAGGCCGAAAACGACCCCGTTATTCTTGCCCCGATCTGAAAGATGACGTGGTGGAGGAACTCATTGATCGGTGCAACGTCATCACCTCGGCTAGCATGGCAGGTTCGTTCAAGACCATTCTCGACTCAACTAATAACATCATTACAAAGAACCCAAGGGTCCAGGAGTGGTTTGGTCTCCCATATCTTCTTCGCCATGACCCTGCTCGCTGGCGCGCGGACGACGGAAGCCTCACCTTGTGCAAGTTGATGACGCTTGATAATGATACATGTGGTGTTAAGATGCCATCGCTTAAGGGTAAGGCCTGGGCAGGCGCAAATGGAGATTGGGTTGTTTATATTGGGTACAACTATGAGTGGGAACTTGTGAATGTGTACACTTGTCAGCGGATTCCACTTCCAAAAATCTCAGAGTGCCCTGAGGTTGAGCATACAGATGATCTACGTACATTCAAATACGATCATGGTGACTGTCGTCTACGGAATATAGCAATTTTTCGAGTTCCCAACCGCTCTTGGGATTACACGAACTATGAAGTTATTGCTATCTTCGACAAGCTTGTTGCCGTCCTTACTTCCACGCCTCGATGGATATTGCTCAAAATCAATTTCTGTACATGGATGAGTATTGTGATGCAATTCAATACGAGCGTCTTGTGTTTGCTGCCATCACTCGTGGCACTGTTTTTGCATGGAATCCTTATGGTTTTGGTACGTTTGTCTTCCACCGTAATTATAATTGTTTCATCCACATGCATGCGGGTTAGCTAGTTTCCCTTTACTAATTAACCTTCTTGTGTTTCCAAGGTCCCATGAACATTCCACCACCTATACTTGAAAAAAATTATAACCAAGGGGGAGATAACGATGGTGATGATCACGAGAATGAGGACGAGCAGGACCTATATACTGAGTGGCGCCTAGCAACTTATTCTGATGGATCACCTCTTCTTGTCTGTATACAGCGCACTGCTGATGTTACTACTAAGGAAGCAAGTGTTGTCTCCCATGGTCGCACTCTCTGGACCTATTCCAACATCCATTGCAGGGTATTTGGGATGGATACTAGTGTGCTAGCACGAACACCTTCTCCCCGGTTCAGTATTGATAGTCTTGGAGAAAACTGACTCTTCCTTGGATAAAACTATCCAATAATGGTGAAAGGCGATCCAGCTGCTGTTGACACAACATTACTAACATTTATGAGAAGCAACTGTATCTATACCTCGAAGATTGCTATAGTTCCCTATCCTCGCTATCACAATATGCATCCTGATATAGGCCACTTCAGCCTGGATGATCAGCCATGCGTTGGTCTCGATATTGACAATAACTGGCCCTTCCTAGAGGCTTACCTATGGTTCAAAGCAAGTGTTTCCAACACCGAGGATTGGTTGAGCCGAAGTTCATTTCATTGCTTATTATTTGTTGTGTGATGAAAACTTTAGTATTTACTAGAATGTTTTGTTGGAAATAATCTATAATCCAACATGTATCCTCTTTGTCATTGTGTGTTGATGACTTGTTGTATGTAATGAATGATACATTTGCATATGCATGTCATAAACTCAATTTATGAATGGTTTTCGAGTCACTTCTTGGAGTGTGAGTACCGTAGTAGTATAGCCAGCATCCGGTTATATGAAGTTGCCACATCACATAGAGCCAACCTAATAGTGGAGTATGCTAGCACAATAGTTAGTTCTAGTTAGACCAACTAGAGCTAGGTGTCGCACGGAGGCCGAGAAATATGGTGATAGCGTGACTGCGTGAGGTGGGCATATACGTAGTGTGATGTAGGCAGAGGGCTTGCCATGTTTCCTACTCCTCTGGTCTAAATGTGGAGAAGATTTGGTCGAGTTCTTCCTCCTTTTACCGACAAGTGGGACATCCAGCATCCAGGTCGTGTCGTGCAAGAAAATGGAGTGCTAGTTGAAGCCATGTGATGTGCATCTTGGGTTTAACTGTAAATAGAATCTTACTCTTGAGTAACTCCAAAAGCGGCCACCGAAGACCTTTATTGGATTTGTTTTTCATCACCAGCACGTCGAGGTGAAAGATGTGCAAGTTTAGTGGGTAGTCTTGCGTTTTCACTGACATGTGGGACCGCATGTGAGCAAATAGACGATGGGATCCATGCATCTATTGGCTGACTGAGAAGAGAGAGAGAGAGAGAGAGAGAGAGAGAGAGAGAGAGAGGAGGGCTGAGCATGGACTCTAAGAAATTTCATGACAATGTGAGTAGTAGTGGAGTATTGTACTCCTGGAGAGATAATGTGTTTGCTCTATGTAACCAACACCTCGGGTGGCATAGGCCATAACTAGCATTCACGTCTAGAAGTATGACACACGCCACCTACATGAGTCCCATCTGACACCAATTTTCTTAGAGTCCATGCTACAGCCATCTCTTCTCCCTCCTCTTTTCTCAGCCATCGTGCGGTGGGCGGGGTGGGGGTTTGCCAATAGTCAGTTTGCTCAACGGTCCAACTTGTAAGTGAAAATGCAACACAACACGCATTCCCCCTTGAGCGGCGTGCCGGACCAACCGTGTGGGGGTGCGACACGAACACGACATGCTTTTCCTTTTGAACTTGTAACTTGTAAAATTTGGTTCTGCTCCATGGCGCGATCGATAGATAGAAATAACGATTTTCCCTAGAGTAATGAGAAGTTTGGTTCTGGCGTGGTTCATGCATGGAGTACATACAAAAATTATGAAGTTGATACGAAAGGTAAGATAATTACTAGTACAATATACTACTACATGGATTTGATGGAAAGATAAAGATACATATGGATCCATCAACGACATCCTCACGCCCTAGTGCGCCGGGTCACCAAATGACGTGTGAGGAGCGGCGGCATTGGCGGCGAGCTCAACGTGCTTCTGAATAATGCCGTCCAAAGTTGCCCTGCAGTCCAAGAAGGCCAGCGTTCTATCATCCTCCTCTTGCACATAGTAGTCCTAGTGGACGATTTGCGCGTAGATGTGGGTGATTATGTTGATGGTGTCTTGCTGCGCTAGGCGCTGTGCGGCGAGCGCGACCTCCACTACAAAAAAAATACACTTCCGTGATGATATGTGTTTGTCATAGTAGGTCGCGTTTTTTGTCATGCATGTACATCCATGACGATTTTATGATAGAATCAAGATAGTCATACCTGTGATGTCATAGAAGTGTTTCGTGACATTACCAAAATTATCATCACGGAAGTGTCCACTTCCATGACGATAAATTGCGCGTCACAGAAGTGCTTTCGTCAAGGGTGACCGACATGTGGCATCCACCGTAACAGAACGCCATTAAGCTATCGGGTCGGGTTTTGGATCCGATAACCCGTTAACAGCCCCGACCAATGGGGATTTTCCACGTGTAAAATCATCATTGGCTAGAGGAAACAAGTGTCGGCTCATCATTGGGACAGATGTCATCCACTCACTGGACAGAAGGCGCCTATGATACGTCGACACGTGGCACGGCCCAACAGTGGCCCATTCCTGTGAAAAGGCCGGCCCGTTTGACTTGGTCAAAAGCTGGCGGGCCGGCCCATGGAAAGCCTGTTAACGGCCTGTTAGCATATAGCCCATTTACAGCCCGCTAACCCAAGGCCCGTTACGCCCTATGCGAATTAGGCCCAGTAGTGTCATCTGGGCCATCCAATATGATTCCAGACCGTTTTCACTTCTGGCCCATGTATGGCCCATGACGTCTTTCGGCCCATATGTGGCCCTTTGTAACTCTTGGCCCATTAGTGGCCCCTGCTGAAATTGGCCCGTAATGAACAGTGTATTACTTTACACACATTAACGGCCCGCGGTGAAACTGGCCCGTAATGAACAGTGTAACACTTTATACCCATTAACGGGCGGTTATTCTGTTGGGCCGTTTCCAGCCCAAGTTAACTTTCGGCCTTCTAAGGGCCCATTTATTCTTGGGCTCATTTGCAGCATTCGGTTACTTACGGCCCGTTACTATCATTTTCTGCTTGTGGGCCAAATTCAGCCCGTCGTTACAGTCGGCCCGTTTGTGGTCCGTTAGTCTGTTGGGCCATTTTCATAGCATCACCAAGTACGGCCTAATAACGTCACGTATGGTCAGCCCATAAAACGTACGATTTCCATTATAGGCCCGTCTACGGCCCATTAAAGGCCCGTACAAGACCCATAAATGAGTCGGCGGCCCATGGATCCTACGTGACGTAGAAGGCCCATGGATCTTGCGTGATGTAGAAGGCCCATGGATCCTGCGAGACGTAGAAGGCCCATGGATCCTGCGAGATGTAGAAGGCACATGGATCCGACGGCCCGTGAAGGGCCATCATCGGGCGAGTTGGCCCCCGTTTGAACGATATAGCATATTCAAAGAATTATCCTACTCAATACTATCACCTCTAAAAAGCATACACTATACAACAAAGAGATCAAGGCATAGAAAGGTAGAATAATCCTACACTATACAATAAAGAAATTACAGCTGATTATACCCACTGGGCATTATGGTTCGGCACAGCTGATAATAAAGCATACACAAACAGCAAATTACATACACTGGGCAAATACAACTCATACATCATGGACGCGCATCAACTTAACTCCATTTGAACTATAATCTCTTCAGAAAATAAGATTGGCCGGATTCATATAGCACAAATTTCAGTCTGCAAAATCTCCAATTCCTTCATGGTTACCTCGGTGTCTTGTTTCATTTTTTTGACTCCTGCATCTAATACCTGCATGTCCAGTCTCAACTTGTTGATTATACGTTGACAATCATGTACACGTTGTCTTGCCACCTCTAGTTGATGCTCGAGAACATCAGCACATTCCAATTCCAATCCATAATCATTCGGTAATGGCCATGCCGCACTGCTCGCAGATTTTTGTGTTGATGTCACTTCATCCTGAAATGTTTCTGTAAGTACACATGACTAGGGCAAAAATATAGTTACAAAAGTGAAGCGAACAAGACACTATTTTGTACTACATGGCAAAACAGGACTAACAATAATGTTACATGTCACTTTCACACAAAAAATGTTACACATCATGAAGCATAAGCAGGTGATATTTTAAAAATTATAAAAAAGATAGTCTGTGCAGCCTGCATACAGAAATCCCTCTTAGCTCACCAGAGGAGCATGATGTTGGGGCCCAATCGAAAACACAGACAAGTTACAAATTTAGACAACACGTTGCGTATAAGTAAGCAAGCAGTTGGCCATTCTGTACCTTAATTAAAGTCTTAGGAAGCATAATGAATAGCAGAGGGTTTCATACAAACATACTACAGTAGGCAAAACTATGCAATCATTAGCGTAGTATAAACTAGATTGTGAGCCTCATGCAATAATAGTTGGTTAATAGACTTCAAAGCTTCAGGCACACTTCGGCAGAGTAATTAAATGGTAACGCCTTTAATTATGTCAACTAATAGTGATACAAGTACCGAACATCATGCATAATTATTTGGGCATCTCATTAAGTGAGGACAAATAAAGCAATTGAAAAGAGAAAATTAACTATGCCTAAAACAAACAAGGAATTGAACTGTTGAGTTGCATACAGTGACTTACCTTAGCAGGTTGAAGAGGCTCAGCGCAGCTCCTACTTCTCTTGCAAGGCTCCTTCCTAACATCTTGTACTTGGAAATCCTCAATCTTATCTTCATTGCACCCCCTCTAGAAGGTGACACAAACTAGTTACTCGTCTCCTTGGAAGATAAATATGCATACTTTCCAGTCTGTGAACACAAAAGGATGAAACTATAACAAAACAACACCACATAATGAAACATGCCGCATCTCTTTCACTTGCACACAATGAAATGAGAATTTACTATGTCTGCACTATGTAAAAACTAGGCATACCATCGAACTGGATCTCCAGGTACTCTTGGAGAGGCTACTGTAGTGTACAGCCAAACCTTTATGTCACCTATGAGTTAGACAAGGCCCCACTACAGCAGCCCTTAGTGTTTAAATCGTTGACAAGCTCTGTTAGAGTGTTAGGTCAAGAACAACAAGTAATCAAAGCAAACAGTCCTAGTATGGCTGGCTGATGCAAACAAGCAATTGAACAGATGTGTGAGCAAATCTTACATATCAAGAAAAGAAGCAAAGAAGGAGGCTTAAAGACCATCACTTGACTAACCATATTTAAGGGGCATTTAAACATCATGTGCAACGTATGAACTAACATAAACATTGCATATTCCAGATTCTACAATGGAATGCACATCTATTAGGTTATGCCATGTATGATGATGCCTAAATGTGCAGATAGCAGGCAGGAGTGGTTGATCATTGCACGCATAATTGAATTGCAGGTTAAGGGCCAGTTCGATTCTGCCTTTTTAGGGAATATTGTCAAAATAAGCCATAAAAGATGTAAAGAAGTCATTTTTGAGTTATGGGCTTGGGCTTAACTAATTTCGCTTTGGAGGGGGGTATTTCGGGTAGTAGAACCTCACTAAAAATCGAAGGGAGGGGGAATAGTGAAATGAATCTGTTGTTTGCCTATATTACACTCAAAATGCAACTGCTGACACCCGTGTCACACCTGACCCTCAAGTAAAAACAAACACGCAAGCATTCATTGCCCTGCCCGCTTGCATCTCCTCTCCCCTTTCCCTCTACCTCGATCCCCTGCCTGTAGCACTAGGGTTCCTCCAGTGAGCCGTCGCCACTGGTCCCATCTAGCCTGCTCCTCGACGATGCTATGTCCAGCTAGGCTACATGGCCGGCGGATAGGGGCAAATCTCCCTGGCTGCTCCTCCCTCTGGCGCCGCCCCTCATTCTCATGGTCTCCAGCAGCTGCTCCACTGTGGTTCGTCCAACGCACTACTCCGGCGGGCGCTGCACAACTACGGCTAATGCCACACTGCAGCAGAAGGCACCTTGTTCCCCTACCCTCCTCCCAGGCCATGCCCTTGAGGTGCTGTTGAAGGATGAGCTCATCCAACAAGGTGAGGATCTCCTCTGATTTTTTGCCAAATTTTCATTCTGATCCACTATACGATGAATTGCTATGAGCTGCTTCTCCTGCTGCTATATGATGCATTGCTATGAGCTGCTCCTGCTACTTCTATATGATGAATTGCTATGAGCTGCTGCTGCTGTATGATGAGTTGCTATGAGCTATTGCTGCTGCTATATGATGAATTGCTATGAGCTGCTGCTGCTGCTATATGATGAGTTGCTACAAGCTGCTCCTGCTGCTGCTATATGATAAATTGCTATGAGCTGCTCCTGCTGCTGCTATATGATGAATTGCTATGAGCTTCTCCTGCTGCTTCTATATGATGAATCGCTATGAGCTGCTGCTGGTATATGATGAATTGCAGACTGCTGCTGCTGTATGATGAGTTGAGCTGCTGCTGCTATATGATGCTTTCAGGTGGTGCTGCTATATGATAATAATAACCAGCCACTTGGACCATCGAGTTTCAATAAATAATTGTTCTTCATTTTAATGTGGGTCATGCGTTCTTCGTTTAAATTAGGCAATGGGATCTCTATGGAAAACATTGACCAAAGTAGATTGTGCCAAGTAGATGGTATCTTTGTATTTGCATTTTGAGCAAATAGTGATGGTCTGTTTTCCTATCATATTAATTACTGCACTAGGTTCAATTTGTGATGTTTGCAAGTCAAATTAATTTCCATATGGGCAGCAAAATGAAAAATATATAATGCAATCTAGACTTTCCACTGATCATGCCAAAGATAAGCTGAAAACGCAATGAAAAGAACTGGTTGGCGTATTACATGCAACTTATATTCACAGGTGCTTATTTTCTTCGGATAACTCATAATAACTGTCCCTAAGAAACTTGGCTAATAGAACTGTCATACAAATAACATGTCACGATGATTGCAATGGAGGAGTGACATACCATAGCACACTGTATAGGCTCACCGCTGCCTCTCCTTTTTTGCGATGTTCCATGAAATTGCCACATACATCTTGTACTTTTTCATTGTGTAACCCTATCTGCAAGTTGACACGGCTAATTTCAGACATCTCTACATGATACTACATTGCATATCCCTTGCACATATTTAAACCACCAATTAACGATTGTGTGCGTACCATAAACTAGCCATGACTCTGTATGCTGGACTAGCAGGCACTCTAAGGGAGCCTAATGTAGTGCACTGGAATTCCTACATGCCACCTACGATTTTGTGTAATGTACTGCCCCTGTCCCTAAATATAGGTCTTTGTAGAGATTCCAGTATGGACCACATACAGATGTATATAGATGCATTTTCGAGTGTAGATTCACTCATTTTGCTCCGTATGTATCCTATAGTGGAATCTCTAAAAGACTTATATTTAGGAACGGAGGTACGAGGTAGTATCATGTATGACATCTACAAATCTAATTTAGCAGCCAGTAGTAGAAATCATTGTCTGCACAAAGGGATTACTGGTCGAAAATCCTAGCAAAGCACGCTGGCAGGCACAGAACAATACAAGAGAGAGAGATACGCGCTTACAAGATCATAGCAATGCCTCAGTCCAGGATATTGGTTGGCAAAGCTGTCAGATCCAGAAGAAACATCGTCCTTGTAGTTTTTGCCAGCTGCATAACAGGTAACAGCGGCCGGTTAGTATATTTGAAGTGCATCGGGTAGTTGATGCTGGACGGGTTTAAAGGTGACAAGTACCTAGGCCATGGCGGGTGCTTGGCATCTCTCCAGACGGTGGGAATCATGTTAGAAACGTCGAGGGTGATGACGCTGCGCTGGCTGTCAGGGTCCGGTAAGGAGATCTAGAACCGTCGAGTAGGGTGTTTGTGGAGCGGCTCCGGTATGGTGGACTATGGTGTGGGCGAAGCGGATCTGTGGCTGTGGATGAGGGCGTAGGTGAAGCTGCTCCGGTGGTTGGGTTAAGGATGGTGTCGATGATGCGGATCTGCGGCCGTGGACGGGGCGTCAGAAGCTGCTCCAGTGGTTGGGTTAAGGATGGTGTCGACGATGCGGATCTGCGGCCATGGACGGGGCGTCAGAAGCTACTCTGGTGGTTGGGTTAAGGGTGGTGTCAACGATGCGGATCTGCGGCCGTGGACGGGGCATCAGAAGCTGCTCCAGTAGGTTGGATGAGGGTGCGAGGAAGCGGATCTAAGGCCATGGACTTGTGAGTTGGCAAAGCGGCCTCGGTAGGGTTGAGAATGGTATAGGCGAAGCTACTCCGGTAGGGTTGACGATGGTGTCGGCGAAGCGGCTCCGTAGGGTTGAGGAAGGTGTCGGCGAAGAGGATCAGAGGCCGTCGACGGGGGCATCGGTGGGGCGGCTCCGGGGTTTGTGGACGAAGCGTCTCTGGTGGGGAGTACGAATGAGCCGATGCAGATGCGCGACGGTTGGCGAGAGTACCGGCGAAGCAGATCCGGCGCCGTGGACAAGGCCGGCACTGAATGGGTTGTGGTACAGTGGTGGATGAGAAGTCTACTTGTTTCTAGGGGAGGTGGGAGGGTAGATGCGGCCGCAGAAGCAGATCCGGCGAGGTGGACGCCGCTGGCAGTGAATGGGCTATGGTACGCCGGTGGATGAGCAGTCTAGGGTTTCGAGAGGGGAGGGGAGAAAGGGCGATGAAGTACGGACGACGTGATGTAAGATGCTCTGGTGCTGTGGAGTTAGTCGTTTTTGCGGGAGGGGGAGAGGAAATGGGGGTGCCGTGTAGCCGGGGGAACCGGAGTTACCAAAGCAGCCCCGACCTATCATGTAGATGAGGGCGGTATTGTAACTGTTGGTCTCCGTGCACCAAGGACAAAAGGGGGATTTCGCATGCTAAAGACTAATTTTGGACCGTGCTAGCGGGAAGGTCATGCTAGACTGTGTACACGGGGCACGCGTCAGCAGTTAATAACTTGTGTGAAGTCCACCCCAGAAAAAAGACAATAACTCGGGATGATGCACCGATAACTTGGACGTTCACACGGGTGCGGCCAATCGTACGAGTGTAGTGGCTCGTTCTCAAAAAAGGGATCAAATGCTCAGCCTATGTATTTCTCGTGTAAATAGATAATTTGGTGCCATTGGTTATTTACTTTAAACATAATGCATTGACGTGTTAGTGTAGAGGCGCACAAAAAGAAATGGATATTGTAGTTAGCTACTTAAAAGTGTTACCTCATATGATTACATAGCCTCCATTTCATAAATTGCGTACCCGTTGAATTCATATATGAATATTACATATATTACTTCAAAATTGAAACTTAAATCATCCAAGACTAATGATTTTGAATGCAAGAGTAACAATGGTGCATGTGCATGATAGCTGCATTGGTTGTTTGAAGAAACATCACTGTAGCTTTAGCAAGCACAACTGAAAAGGTTTATTTAAATAGAAAAAAATGTGATATGTGAGTGTCCAATCTTTACAGCGTTGAATCGATATTGTACCTTTGGCCACGATACGAAGTAGATATTGACTTATGTTCAAGCGATGCACGTCCACGATCGCTAGATAGTGATACGTGAATGAATTGTGCAATCTCTCTCACACGCATACATATCTCATTTCCCTGTGGGCATCGGAATCACACACGCGCACTTCGTGTATTTCTCTCCCTCCGTCAGGGTTAAATTCGTCTTTCTACCCTGTCCTACAAGTCTCTCACACAGAACACACACGCTCTCTATGTCTAACATGCCCACCCCTTTAGTTCCGCCCACCCGCAACCACTAATGTCTCAAAGTATAATAATGTCTCTCACACATATGCTATCTACCTATCCCTTAATATAGCTAGATATGTGTCTCACAAACTCCTTCTCCCTACTAGCAAGATGCCCATGCGTTGCACGGAACATCAAGATGCATTTATATGAGAAGTTTATCTTGTGGGAGAAAAGGATGAACGAGGGAATGCCTTATTTGCAAATGCGGAGAGGGGTGTGGGTATCTTTTTGCAAAATTGCCATATTTTCCTTCCTGTCCGTCGGATATAAATCGGATGGCCTATATTGCAGGATGGCAGGAACACCATCATCACCAACTCTATTTTTTATAA
>NC_041393.1:220868002-220884938 GCF_002162155.2 Triticum dicoccoides | reverse complement strand
ACAATGACAGCAGAAGGGTGACAACTCGATCTGATCATAATCTATCAATTGGTTTCTCTCTCAAACATTGTGTCTTGATGCCTCGCTGGGTATCCCCCTCGATATGTAGACTTCTCGCGCGCGCACAGCTGTAGTGACGATGACGCTGAACCCAGTGTGCCTTGTTTTTACCGACCTCATGTGATAGTTTTCACCCTGTTTTCTGTTAACTAACAAGGCAACCTTTTCTTTGTTACTACTAGTGAATCTGAAATCATTCGGGGTAGACATAAAATATATCACTTCAACCCAATTATCGCAGCAACTATTTTAAAAGAAATTAGCTAGCTGCCCGTGCGTTGCACGGAACATCAAGATGCATTTGTATGAGTAGTTTATCTTGTGAGAGAAAAGGCTGAACGAGGGAAGGCCTTCTTTGCGAACTTGGAGAGACGTGTGGGTATATTTTTGCAAAATTGCCATATTTTGTTTCCTATCCGTTAGATATAAATCGAATGGCCTATATTGCAGGATGGCACGCACACCATCATCACCAACTCTGTTTTCTACTCCCTTCGTTCGAAAATACTTGTCATCAAAATGGATAAAAATAGATGTATCTAAAACTAAAATACGTCTAGATACATTTCCTTTTATCCATTTTGATGACAAGTATTTCCGGACGGAGGGAGTATTTGTCTTTTTAGAGATTTCAACAAGTGACTATGACCGGACCTTACCAACATACTCAAAAAAGTAGTCCATAATTTTGATGTTATCCTCTTTTCTTGGCGGTGCAGTGCCATCTGGATACCTCATAAATAAATCAAGGACAAATCTAACCCCTTCCTGAAAAGACATACGTAGCAAAATGAGTGAATCTACACTCTAAAATATGTCTACATACACATCCGTATGTGGTAGTCCATTTGAAATCTGAAAAAGACAAATATTTAGGAACGAATGGAGTATATATAAGAGTAGACATGGAGATATATCTCCAGCATGGTCTAGAACAAAAATGTGCTGGGCTGGTTAGCGCCGGATGCTCGCAACGCGATGACATGAGTTCAAATTCTGTCTTTTAACTTTAGATTTTTATATTATATATTACTCTACTTATTTAATATATACTTCTTTCGCTACTGTACTGACAGTGGAACACACAAAGTACTTAGAATATTAAGGATGGACTTGTTTCTTTTTAACTTTCTGTACGAAGCTGTAGCCACCCTGCAAGTCACGTGTACACTGTACATGCAATTAACTTTTTATAGAGGGAAAATCATACAGGCAATTAACTCAAATGGATTGGATGTCACTCTATTATTTCCAGCATAAAGAGCATCTCCAACGGCAGCCGGCAAATTTCCTCCTGCTTCCTTCCGCGGAGGACGACATCAAACGCCAGCGACATACATTTTTACAACTCTAACCAACCAGATGAAATTCATGCAAACACGGACTCATTTCATATAAGCATGAAGGATTTTGTATAAAAAAGTCGGATCTTCATATAAACATGATGGATTTCATTACATTTACATGAACTAAGAGGTGCCAATCCGGCTCTCTTGTATAATTAATACTCCCTCCGTCCGGAAATACTTGTCCTAGAAATGGATATATCTAGACTTATTTCAGTTCTAAATGGCCGCCCGCGGATCCCTTTGTCTTCCTCATGTCCGTCAGACACTTGCGGGGTCGACGAAGGTCCTCGGAAGAGACAAAGCAGCAAAGAAACCACCTGAATCCGCGGTCGTCGCCTCGGCGGTGGCCTTCATGGGTCCCAAGTGGCGGCGGCCTCCTATGTACTACTTCTCCTCGATGATGGCGGTGGACACAGAGAAGCTGGCCACTGACTCGTTGCTCTCCACGCCCCCGGCTTCTGTCTCTGCCTGCATGGCGCTGCCGCAGGCACGGGAGGCATGGCCATCGCAAACACTGGTGGCGCGGTACGACGCGGCAGCGACGGCGCCCGTACCGGCGTGATCGCCGCCGTGCCGGCGTGGAGCAACTCGCCACTCCTCATCGAGCTGAACTGGAGCGGCGTGTTGCTGAACCACACGCCTGCTTGGTGCGGCAACTAGCTCCGTCGGGCCAAGTGAGGTTGGTGAAGCACCGAGCGGCCTCGCCCATATCCGGAGGGCTCGGCGGGCCACCCAGCCGGGTAATATGCCGGAGAACGGCTCATCGGAAGCCATCGGAAGGGTGGAGAAAATGGTGAAGGAGGAGATGGGGGAGCGGCGGAGGGGTGCGATTCTTGCCCGCTGTCTGTCTGGCCTTGTGTAAATAGAGGGCGGACGATAGGAGCTTGGCCGGCGTCTGGCCTCATTTAAACTGAGGGCGGACGGGAGGAGCTCGGCCGGTGTTGCGTTTAATTCCGGCCCGCTCATGAACGGACGTGTGGCCGGGGTAGGATTCTCGGTTTGCATGCGGATTTAATGGAGGGATTTAATGGAGGCGCCGGGCATGCAGCGGGCGGCGCAGTACTTTTGACAGCATTAATGAGCCGTCAAATCACAAAGGCCCTCGCCTCTCGTGAAACCGATCGAGCTAGACTGCCCCGCCCTCTAGCCTTTTAAAAAATGTATATACTCCACTTTTGTACAGTAGTACTGTAGTATCGATGGATTGCGCCATGGAGCAAAACTTGAAATTAAAAAAAGGTGGTACATATAGAGAGCGCTCGTGAACTATGTGTCATGTACATGGCAATAAATAAAGTACTACATGATACCAAGGCTGGTCGTAATGGGAGTATCATAGGTAGTATCATGCATGCCAACTAAGAAATTTTGATGAGGTGTCATTGAATTAAATGAGGAAAGAGGAGCTTGAGTATCATATACTACTTTGTGTCATTTATGGCAATAAATGTAGTCCTATATGATACCAACATATGATACCATGCATTACGGATGTAGTATCATACACTAGTATCATATGCATAGAAGCCCCACATCTCTTCTTGGTTGATTCCTCTATTTATGTCAAAAAATAAGAAACAACGTGAGAGTTAATGCACCACGCCTATGTGTTTACTAGTACTATTTTTGTTTTCGTAAGATGACTTAATACTCACCTACTACCTCCATCCTGGTTTATTGGTCCTCATTGTAATCTGTGCCAAATTTTGACCATAAATTTAACTAACAAAATGCTCATGCATGTCACAAAAAATTACATATTTGAAAACTATGTTCGAATATGAACCCAGCATTATAATTTTTGTTAACATGCACTAACATTTTGTCAGTTAAATCTTTGGTCAAAATTTAGCACAAACTACATAGGGGACTAATAAACCAGGACGGAGGTAGTAGACAGAGGGAGTATTCGATTTGACAGCGGGCGGTGCAGTTCCCGATACGGCTTTAATGCAGATGGGGGAGGGAGTAGCGGTCCCCGATATGTTGAACGGCCAATGCATCCTCCTTCAATTAATGCATGAGGGAAGTAATGGGAGGAGGTCCAGGAAAAGAGGCTGCACGATGTGAATGCAATGCAGTTTGCCCTCATTGCCCTCATATAAAGGCGCCCCTCCATTCCAATGCATCTACCACATCGTACGCACCTAAGCACCTACACTAAGCGCAAAAGAGCTCGCTCCAGACCCATGGCGGCGATGCGCGTGAGCGGCCAGCGGCTGCGCCAGATGGTCCATGACGCCGGCCTGCGGCATGGCGCCGTGGATCGTCTCCAGACGGTGTTGGAGACCGGCTGGTGGATGGCCGCCGTCGACGCCAACTACGACTCCCAGTTGGACCAGATGATCGTTGCCACCAGCAACAAGTTCACCGTCCTCAAGAAGCTCGCGGACGACATCGCCGTACTCCTCCAGTCCGCACGCCCGGGCTCCTCATTGCCTGCCACCCTAATCGGCCTCCATGACCGAAACCTCTTTCAAGCATTGGTGGCCCTGCGACTGCCCGCCGACGCCATGAAGAATGTCCACCTGGAGGTCGCGCTCGCCGCGAGGCGCCTCGCCCTGCAAGAATTCGCCGACCTACACATCCAGGCGTACGACCAAATCGTGTACATAGGTATCTACAAGGCCAGGAGGACGCTACGACGTTGGCCTTCGACAACCGGCTGGAAGCCTTGGATGCCTTTGTTGAGAAGCACCTCGACCTTGCCACAAAATCCACCGCTCCTTAGCCGCCGATCGGTGGCCCGGCGCACTAAGTTGAGGAGGAGGAGGTCGTACATTCGTGGATCCATCTTTATTCTTGCCTTTTGTAACCACCACTGCGATCGCATCATCGTGGCCTTAATTCTTATTGTGCTGTTGCATTCTCGTTCCAGTCAATACCGACATGTGCGATCCCTTTGCTTAATTATATGCATCACTGTAACTAGTACTTCATCCGTCAATTTATAAGTTGTGCTTACCTTTTCCATCAACTTAGTGCAACGCGCGGGCATCTTGCTAGAAACACTAGAATATGTCTATATAATCCGTATGTGATAGTCCATTTGAAATCTCAAAAAAGACAAATATTTAGGTACGGAGGGAGTAATATATTAGGAGTATATCAAAACAATAGTGATTTCTTCCAAGTTTGTGAACAAATACTACTATTCTACTACTTTGGATCCGTCACAACGCACGGGCACATTGCTAGTAAAAGGAAAAGGCCTGTCGCGTTTGCGTCGCACCCCCACACGCCCGGGAATCGGGAGTACAACACGGCCCGTCCGGCACGACACATAGCTTAGGGAAGGCGTGTTGCCTGCCTAGCATTTTCACTTTCATGTGGGACCACCGTTGAGAAAACCGACACCCCGCCCGCCGCCGGGCTGGAAAACAGAAACAAGGGGAAGATCTAGCTGTAGCACGGAAGCCAAGAAATTTTGTGTCAGACGGGGCTCATTGATAGAGTAGGAGAATTCCGTACTAGTACTACTCCTACTAGTATTACCAAGTTTGTACTCCTAATACTATATTACTAGTACTACCACTATACAACTACTAGTAGATACGTGCACGGCACAACATCGTAGGAACAAAAAACGGGAAGATCTTGTTTTGGGTGATTTATCTTTTTTTTAATCAACGTAGTATGAATAATATGATGTGGGGGGCACCCATGAAGCTTATGTGGATTGGTTGCATGGCTACGGAAGGTTAGAGAAAAATAAATAGATAATGTGTTTAGAGTGCACTCCACTAAATAGATATACTTTGGATCCATTGCAACGGACCGACACATCTATATCTATACCCCCTATATAGTGTGTGAAAAACTTTGAAAGTTGGTCGTTGGATGAAGCCAATCCGACGGTACAAAGATGGCAAATCCGAGCACTACTGGCCGTTGGATATCATCCACCAGATTCTGCCACATGTATAATCTAGAAGACTCCATGGTTGAACTTAATTCATGACTAACTTTGCCACAACTAAGCTTAGGCAAAGTTATTAGTTCTTCAAAATGAGAGCCACAAGTTGGCAAGCCTAAGGGAATCTTGCCACATTTTTTGTGTGTATGTCATGTGGGGCCTTAGTGTGGCTTGCCTAAGGTGTGGCTTGAACCAAACACTCGCCTAAGTTAATCAAACTTGCCTAACCTTACATTCCACCATATTTTGCCACATGTTAGAATCTAGAAAACTCCACATGTAGAAGCATAATGCACAAACCACCAGAATCTCATGCATGCAATGCACGTGTACCTTACTAGTACTAATTGGTAGTAGTAAGAAACAAATCCCAGTTTTGGCACGAGCTCATACTGCGGGAGCACCACAAGGCCTGCCGCAGGAGTTACATTTCCCTCTCGGGGCCCACGGGACCGAACTTTAGTGGCTGAGTGCCCGGCCTATGAGTCAATGACATGCGGACCTTAAATGCGGCTGGCCCACATGTCATTCTCATGGTGGTGGCGTGGTTCGCGACTCACTCGTTCGAGATGAACCGACCGGAGTATGGATGAAAATGTGTCACATCCGCTGGATGAAAATTCGATGGTGCGGGAGTACGGATCGGAGCATAGCAGCGGAGCAGGCAAACCGCGTCCAATCGGGTGTGTCTGTGGTAGAAAGTTGATGGTCGCCGCAGTTCAGCTGGCCCGCATGTCATACACACAAAGGAAGAGGAGCGGTGGGGCCGAGAAGGATGAGGGGCATGAACAATCCTACCATTCTGTCACTGACATGTGGGACCCATAAGCGTGGGTCCCACCTGTCAGTGAAGGAAAGGCAGGGCAAGGCAGTGCTAGCCATGTCAGAGGATCCATGTACACGTCGGGGGACGTCGTGCCGTGGGTTGGAGCGGCGTCGTGGGAATCGCGTGTGGGTGTGGCAGTGGTAGAAACAAGAAACATGATGGTCGCCGTGGTTCAACTTCCATGGACAAGCTGTCGTGTCTGCTCACACATGTATATCAAAACTAGAGTGTTTATATTTCAAGCACGTGAACAAGTATTATTCTACTAGTTTGGATCCATTGCAACGCACGGGCCAGCACATTGGTAGTAGTAGTGTCCATCTCTATCTCCAGAGGCCTTCCCTCGTTCATCCTTTTCTCTCACAAGATAAACTACTCATACAAATGCATCTTTATGTTCCGTGGAATGCACGAGGATGTTTCCTTGGGGGTCTCTCCAGCACAGCGTGACCGTAGTTGCAACTCGACGCCCCTTGAGATGCCGATGTTGAGGGGCACTCGGATTTCCTCCGATGAGTAGGTAAGATGAGTTTGATCACGTAGTATATGCATTCTAAAGACTACTTCCGTGTCCATTTCCTAATTCTCCCCCTGCCCACTGTTTCACAGGCTAGGCTCGGTGCGAGTGGAGATTGGCTTGCATATGTACGGTAGGGTACCAACATCAATTTGCACAACATTTACAATAGTGACACCGTTCCCGTAGAACCTTTGTCCAACATTGGGACCAGCCATGCAACGGGCCACCGCATGAATTGGTACAATGGAACCACGGCGAGATTGAATAAAAGATAGCACGAACCTTGCACATGGCGGTCAAAGGCGGACCATGCTGTATGCGGCCGATTTGTTGCCGTACGAGTAGGAAGACGTTGTGCTCCTTTCTAACCGCATCTTCGCGGTGACAAATCAGGGGACTTATTTTGTATGGGACACATCCTACGATATACCCCCTCTCTCCCAGTTTATTTGTTTTGAATATTTTCGTTTTATAAGTTTCAAATTCAAATTTAGAGCTCCCCATCACATGTTGAGATTACAATGTCCATTAAATCGTTGCGTGCATGTATAGTAAAGAAACAAATCTTGAGTTTGGCACGAGTTCGTGCTGCGGGAGCACCACAAGCCCTGGCGCAGGAGTTACATTTCCCTCTCAGGGCCGTCGAGACTGAGCTTCAGCGCCTTACTACACCTACCTTTGAGTCAATAACATGTGGACCCGATAGGTGACTGGTCCACATGTAATTCCCCCGAAGGCAGAGGGGCAGTGGGGCCAAGAGGGGTGAGCCGCAGGTCGGGGGACATGTGGTTTCATGGGTTCGAGCGGCGTCGTGGGAATCACGGGTGGCTCTGGTAGAAACTTGATGCTCGCCGCATTATAGGTGGCCCACATGTCATGCACACAAAGGCAGAGGGGCGGTGCGGCCGAGAGGGGTGAGGTGCACGTCGGGGGGCGTGGTGCCCTGGGTTGGAGAGGCATCGTGGGAATCGCGAGATGAAACGTGATGGTCGCCGTAGTTGAACTTCCATGGACAAGCTGTCATGTCTACGGACACATGCACTCATACCGATCACTGGAAGGAGTAGCAGAGAAAGCTATATATGCGGATAAATAGTTCCTTATAGTCAAGCGGACCCACGCTACTACTCTGTTCCAAAGACATGCACACCATCGAAATAGTCCATCTATATCAATATACACCGAGAGGGAATAATTTTTTTACAAGAGAGGAAATAGTTCATCCATCCATAATGCCCTCCTGCTGGTGCATCTTTTTCTTCTTCTTCTTCTTCTTCATCTTCTTCTTCTTCTTCTTCTTCTTCTTCTTCTTCTTCTTGTTCTCATTCTCTGTGGGAGACGGCTTCGCAACAAGCTCTTTGGACCATGCAGCTATCTCGAAACTCACACGGGCATCGAGGGCAACATATTTTATCCGCTCATACGTCAAGGGATAATTCTCCCATCCAGACGACCTTAATGCCACCGTCTCATCACCCTTCTGAAGATTTTTACCGAGCACAAAATTTTCTACATCGAATAGGGATGGTGTCTGTTTAGCACAATCTTCTACAGGAATTTTGATTCTGGTTCGTAGGTCAGCGATGCTTTTAAAATCAAGGTTGTACGGCTCCAGCTTCTGTTTGTCCCCTTCGATGGCTGCCCCACAGAAGTATACATCCTCCCGAGACAAGAAATCGTGAAGCTCACCTGGTATGGAGGGCGAGTGTATGATGTGGTACACCAAAACATCATCTTCAAGGCACAACTGAAGGACGGCGACGCGCTGGATCTTCCCAGGGGAACTCTCCGTGTACTCTCCGTCGAGACCAATGACACTCGTCTCTACCTTTTCGAGGGAGTTGGATACATTGTTGATCCACTGCCGAACAACCCTTGGGTTGACGGTGACGGTGGCAACTATGCGCATCGAGCCTTCGACGAGGACATGTTGGACGCTAAAAACCTGCATCTCGATCTCTTTCGCCATTTGGAACCGCTGGAACGGAGGGCTATGGTTTGGAGAATTAGGATTAGATGGCTAGTCTAACTGAAGTAGTAGATGATTATTTAAAGAGGTTAAAACAATGTGAACGCGGTGGGGTTTGGATGCAAATGAAGACGAAGGGGAGGTGAAGAAGCCGAGGTGAATCGGTCCCCGATGGAGAAGTAAATGGGAGAAGTGGCGTGCAGACAGTTGATTAGACGGCTAGGTAGACTAAACGAAAAGGGTATGCGGGTAGACTGAGGAGTCGTACCTGTTCGTGTACGTGCCCATCCTTCCTGATAGGTGGGACCTATGCAAACAGATAAAAAAATGTGTCATAGCTTTTTTTTGAGCGCGTGAGTGGGAGACACAACATTCTCTGGTTAAGGAATACTCCCTCCGTTTAGGTGAGTATAAGTCATCTTATGAAAATCAGGTTTTCCCAAAACCTTTAGGCGTGGAGCATTAACTTCCTGCTCGATCCCCTCCCAGCCTCATTAGCCAGCGTTCTCTTCCTCTACTGCCGCGTTCTACCTTTCCATTTTTCCTCTTCTCAAGTGTGGAACGATCTGCATGCCGTCCTTGATGCACCAGAATGACCACTGCATGCATCACGGGAGGACGTTGATTGGGCATGCATGAGAATTTGGTTCTGCTCGCAATATGGATGATACCTGAACGATGAAGTGAACAGGCATGCTAGCACGAGAGACCTACTTCCGCTATACAATACTGGAGTACTCATGTTCCTACTACTAGTAGTAGTAGTAGTACAACTGTGGTACACTTGATGGTCAAAATACTATTCATCCGGTCCCCACAGTGCAGTGACAACACCCTGCGCCTGACACTAGTCCAGGCGAGGCAGCGTGTTCGGGTTACCAAAGTCAGCCTCACCCTGTGCACTATGCAGTCTGTCACCGTCGCTGTACAGCACATTGGCGCCTCACCTCGTCTCCCTCTCCGCTCCCATAGCACCACTCCATCTCCATCTCCTTCTCCGTCTCCGTCTCCATCTCCATCTCACTGTGCCCCCGTGTACCATCGCCTCACTCGCCTCCCCCAGTACCACTATTCCCTCACTAGCCGCTCCAGCACCGACATCCTTCTCCCCCGTAAATCAAGCCCCTTCCAAATCCACCATGGCCGAACGCGAACCGCACAACATCCATATGAGCCGTGATTGGAGCAATCTCTCCAGTGACATCCTCGACCTCTATTGTTCGTGTATGGATATGTTGACTGCCCTGCGGCTGGCTACATGCTCGAGGGACATGCACACGGCCATCATCGAAGCGAGGCCTAAGCTTTTCAAGACACCCTCCTTGCTGCTATCTGGTCTTGCGATATCGGCTCACCATGATACGGAGGCGTGCATGATGCCCCTCGACTTCAATCCGATCTCCATTAGCCGAAACTTCTTTGCAAGTATGTAGTGTGTCGCCGTACATCATTTCCCTTGACATCGATCCGATCACCATCGCCCGAAACTTCTTGGCAGGTATGTACTGGGTCGGCATGAACTCCCACTGGATGGCTGCCTTCAGAGAAGATGGTAAAAAGTTGGCGCTCGTGAACTTCCAGACCTCCTATGAGATTATCCTCCCTCCATTGGATTATATAGAGTATTACCATCGCGGTCCAAGTCATCTAGATTACTACGTCAGTTGGACGGATCTTGTTTTGCAGAAGATTGTAATCTGCCAAGTACCCACACGACATGCAAACTACGCAGACTTCAAGCTAATTCCCTTGTTCGACCGCGGACTCGCCTATCTTTATGCCGGTGCCTTTTTTAGCTGGAGACAACTCGGCTCGCAGTGGATCATCGTCAAAGCTGATACACACTTCTGTGATGCTATTGAACACAATGGCATCATCTACGTGATCGACAAAGCAGATGGCACCACGTATTGCTGGGACGACGCGTGTAAGTTGTTTCCGTCTCATGTTAATGATGACGCCATGACACTGTTTGAACTTTTTGTGATGATTGGCATATCCCTGTTTGAGCAGAATTTGAGTAGAACTATGGCAATATATTAGAGATGCCATAAATCAGCTATATTTGGAATGAGTTAATTCATGCGATTGTGACCATGTCATTACAACCAATTTGTACCCTGAATAATCAAACGGTTAGGAATATATGCATATTATCCTTATTTTACATTAATCTATATATTACTACTAAATATGAGTGTGTATCAATGGCCATGTTAGTTTCCTCATTTTCATGATGTAGAAACATGCACCACACTGTTGGTTTAATCTAACCATACATTACGGAAGTAAATGTGCATATGGAGAACTCTATATTTGGAAGTAGTAAAATCCTGCAATGCTTACCATGTGTACATACCTAAATTCGCCCTTCAGCAATCAATGGCTAGAATAATATCCTCACAAAAATTTTACCCACAGAACACGAGTATATAACAATGCATGTTCTGTTAGTTACCTTGAAGAATTTGTTTGTGAGGACAGAACATGATTACATAACATGCATGACATGGTAGTTTCCTGTGAAGAATTGATTGCGAGATAACATGAGTATAACCATCCATGGCACTTCTATATTTTCAAACCCAGTATACATTTCCCTGTATTTTCCTCCCAGTTCCAACAGGTACATATCAATGCTGTTTCTTGCATTATCCTACTCATACTCTAAACAATGCTGATCTTACATTAACAACGACTGTCCTTTTTGATATGATGCAGTGTCCCTACAGTTACTGCCCTTTGTAATTACACCACCTTTGCCAAAAACAGGGAAGCACAACTGGTTCCTCGCTCGATCAGACGACGGCAAAAGACTGATGATCATTTGGACACATGAGTCGGAAAAGTTATATTGCAAAAACCCCACTGTATACAAGCACCGTGTAATACATGAGTATCCGGACAGTGGCTATTACGTCTATGAGCAGGATACCAGCTTGTTGGGGCCTTTAGGATTTTTTAGTTGGAGGCGGGTAAACAGCCTTGGTTCACACTCTCTGTTTCTCGGACTCAATTATCCGATTAACCAGGAGATCACCATTGGTAAGGACCTTGATGGCAGAGAGGCTCTATTTTCTATGGAAAACTGTGTCTACACGGCGAGCCCTAGGAGTTCAGGAGCAAACTCCCCTGATTGTCAATGATACAACCTGCAGCCAAAAGAAGGTGAGAATGACAAAGGCATCCAGATTAACTTTGATCCTTGGATGTCTCAATTACGACAGGCAGTGATGTGGTTCAAGCCTTCAGGTTGATAGGTAACTGGGCTGTTGCATCAAAAGGGTGGAGTACTAGTGTCTCCGGATCACTGCTCGCTGAAGCGGGGCTGCAAATTATGATGGTGTTGGATCATCTCTTCGAATGAGTTTGTTGTCTTTACTGCTGGTTTTGGATGGGCAGTTCTTTCTTTTGTTATGCATATTCCTTGTCATTTGGTCATCCTCGTCTATGTCACTCTTTTTATGTAATAGTTGCTTCTGTTTAGAATGTCATTCTCGTCTGGATCACGAGAGTCTGAGCGCTGCAGATGGGTACGTTTTGGTGGTGTAGCAAGACTTCTTATGAACTATCATGTCTTGCTGTTTATGTCAGTAGTAGTCACTAGTCAGTGTTTGAATGTTGTATATATCGTTGTTTCGAACTGTTTATTGTCTCGAACTGCTGGTGGGCTAAATGAGGGCATCACCATTCTCTAGTGTTCAGAGTATATCTCCTTTTTTCAAGTTATATAATTTGAGCTCACTGCCTTTTCGATGATGTACACTTGCTTGAGCCAGTGAGGTGTTGTTTTATATGAGCCGAGTAGTAACGCAATGCCAAACAGGTCAATTATGACTCTCGGGCCGGGCTCTCAAAAGATCCTGAAAAAAAGGCCGGGCATATTGGCGCCACCGGTGTTTTCGTGCGCTTGCACGCCGAGAGCATATTGGCGCGTGCTCGAAATTCATGCTACCTTTTCATCCCCTGTCTCCCGCCCCTCCCCCACCTCTGGAATCTCGATTCCTACTCCAGTTCCCCCAAATCCCCCTCCTGTACTCCCTGTACTCAAGCGCACTATCATGTCGCCGGTCAACGCGGATCTCCGAGCCGGAGATCCTGAGCTCGGTCCTGCTTTCGGTCGCTGCGTGCTGTCGCTCAACAGTGGCATGGCGGCGCTTGATGACCAGTTTGCCGGCAAAGTGCTGATGGTAACCATCAACAACGACCGGCCTCCCGTCTCGCCGGACGACCTTGTCAAAGCTCTTGGCATTGCGCACGACATCCAAATAAGTGACTTGCTCGTCGAAGTCTGTCCGCCACTGGCTGATTTCTTTGTCAGGTCCGGACAACTTTCGACTGCAGTCGTGTGTTCGAATCTTCCCGGCGTTTGTTCTGCAATGGCACGCTGGTGAGATTTGATCGGTGGCACCCAGGATGGGGCTCGGTACCCTCTGAGCTTGAGTTTTTAACAAAGCTTACCTTCCACGGCATGCCTCGACGTGCTTGGAACAGCGAGTCCATGAACGAGCTTATCAACGACCATGGAGGTGAGCTCGTAAGTATGTTTGTTCCTCCAGACATCTGGGCTCTAACTGTTATGGCATGGATGAAGAAGCCGTCCACCATACCGAAGGTGATTGGTGTTGAGATACCGGTGCAGGAACCGGGGTTGTACTATTCGTCGCCACCAAGGCCGCCGCGGACCACGTTAGGGATGTACATGTACCGAGTGTTCGTGCATGTCGAAGAAGTGGTCAATCCATCAATCGAAGTCCTGCCGCCGCCGCTGGTGCCAGGGTCCGTCGATGACGTCCATTACAGGAGTCAACATCAGACTTTCCCCGTGTTGCTCAGAACGATGGATGGCATAGGGCCTACTCCATCGCGCGGCGGAGGCCACTGCTTCTTTGGGAGAAGAGGCATAGCTGGCTGCCTGGATGTGCTCTAATTTGAGGTAACAACTGAATCTTGTCAGATAGTACTAGTTAAATCCGAGCTATGGGTCTGAAGCATTGATATGCCAGTACATTTGATTGTGACCTGTTCTAATTTTGTACCTGAACTTTTTTTAGAAAGGGTTGTACGTCAACTTAATGTGCTAGCAGAACTTATTGTGTTGTCTGTCTGTTTTCTTTGCACAACATTCAAGATATTTCCCCGTCATTTGTAAAGACGATGAACCATTATGTACGACTTCGTTGGTTTCAACATAGCCCTTCCCGTAGCGATCCACTGCTTCCATCCTGATTGTGCCGCCTGCGTGAAATTTTTGTATGCAAGTTCAGTGTGCTATGATGTTCTATATGATTGTGTCAACTATATAAGTTTTTACTGAGCATCAGCAATGCATATGGCTGAAAGATGTATTTACGAGCATCAACCGATGGGTCTCTCTCTCTCTCTCTCTCTCTCTCTCTCACACACACACACACACACACACGCACAAGTGGGACCCGTTGAATTATTTATTTGCTCGTGACAGCTTTTAATTAGGTTCCACTGTAATCTAACTTTTTTCTTAAGTTATTAATTGAGCTCAGTGACTTCAAAAAGTTGTACAGAAGCCTTGTTTGGGCATTTCCGGCGTCGCTGAATGTGGGTTGATTAACCATGTTAGGTTGTACTATACTACACAGGCCTTTTTTTCAACATCAGCAATGCAACTGGGTCGACAGTTGTACACAATATTCGGGTCAACTTGTTATCCGCCTCGCTGGTCTGCAAAGTTTCCTAGGAGGTATGCATTAGGCTTAACAAGAAAATGGACTTTAAGAAATAATAAATGGGATGTAATTATAATAACTGGGCAATTACTATGCACCAAACACGTAATTAGTTTGAAAAATATATTATTTTTGGAATTTGGAAATTTTAATTTCATTACTTGTTGCACGCGCAATATTTCATTGGATTTAACGTGATACAACTTTATTTTGAAATTATATTTAACCTAACTAGAAATTTCGGATAAAAATATTTCAGATCCCATCAAAATGTGGGAATTTTTGTTTGAATTCTATTTTGAGCGGTTGTTTGAAATTATTAATCGTTGTCCTAGCTAAAAGTTGGGCTATACTTTTAACAAACTGTAAATGGGCTGTAGTAAATTCCATTAGAATTGAAAAATGGGCTCTACATTCTTACAAATCGCAAATGAGCTATATGTTCTCTGCCAAATCCGAGCTGTGGGCCTACTAAGTTGACGCGTACCAAGGGCTTTGTCAACCTAGTCAATATAAACGATTCTAGCTGCAGTGATCGTACGATGTCCATCCAACGGCCGTAGTGCTTCTTCAACCTCTGGTCTTCTTGGTCCAGCCGCCCAAAGCAGCGCCGATCGTGTCGCATGCTCCTACCTCCTGTGGCCGGCTGTGATGCCGCGGAGGCCTCACCGCCCCGTACTACTCCCACCTCTGGCCAGGCCATCCCTCTACTCACCCACACCCCCTGTTATTCTACGGCGACGGCAGCCGAACCAGTGAAACCTCGTACTCCTCTCCGCGCGGGCTACCACTGCTGCGTCTTCCCCGGCTTCGCATCGTCCCCTTCCTAGGCCTCGCCGTCGTCCAGACCACCGCCCTGGTGCTCTCGGCGCGGCGTGGTCAATGTGGTCAACGACCGACTTCCATCGGAAGAGTACTGTACGTGGAGAGGCTGACAGCTGGGTCCAGGCGACCACAAGGAAGTGCCTCCTTATTACGCGCAAAATAATTATTCCTCCACCTGATAGCAGGGACCCACCGGATATGCCACCTTATTTCGCGAAAAAAAACGTTTCCCCCCTGACTGCTGGGACCCACCGGACGGGCCAGCGTATTTCGCGAAAAAAATGTTCCCCGCGCTGTCAGCTCGGACCCACCGGAAGTGCCTCCTTATTACGCACAAAAAAATGAATACTCCCCCTGCTAGCTGGGACCCACCATGGTGGGAGGCTGACTTGTGGGCCTACTAAGTTGACTGGGACGGGGGCCTTTGTCAACTTTAATCCATATGAATGATTCTAGCTCTAGTGACCGTATGATGTCCATCCAACGGCCGTAGTGCTTCTTCAACCTCTGGTCTTCTTGCTCCAGCCGCCCAAAGCAGCGCCGGTCGTGCCACATGCTCCTGCCTCCCGTGGCCGGCTGTGCTGCCGCGGAGGCCTCACCGCCCCCTACTATTCCCACCGGTGGCCAGGCCCTGCGGCGACGGTAGCCTCACACCACAGCCGAACCAGTGAACCCTCGTACACCTCTCCGCACGGGCTTCCACTGCCGCGTCTTTCTCGGCTCTCCGTCGTCCCCATCCTAGGCCTCGCCGTCGTCCACCGCCCTGGTGCTCTCGGCACGACGTGGTCAACGTGGTCAAGGAACGACTTCCATCGGACGTGGACTGTACGTGGAGAGGCTGATAGCTGGGTCCACGGCCGCAGCAAGGAAGTGCCTCCTTATTACGCGGAAAATAATGATTCCTCCACCTGATAGCTGGGACCCACCAGACGGGCCACTGTATTTCACGAAAAAAACGTTTCCCCCTGACTGCTGGGAATCACCAGCTACATCTTCGCACGCAAGGAAGTGCGTCCGGGCAAAAAAACAAAACGATTTGCCCCCCTAACCGCTGGGACCCACCAGCGACACCTTCGCACGCAAGGAAGTGCGTCCGGGCAAAAAAAAATGATTTGCCCCCCTGACTGCTGGGACCCACCAACTACATCTTCGCACACAAGGAAGTGCGTCCGGGCAAAAAAAAATGATTCGCCCCCCTGACTGCTGGGACCCACCAGCTACATCTTCGCTGGCAAGGAAGTGCTTGACAGTCGGGACCCACCTGGTCGAAGCGTACGTAGCATTGTCATTCTGGTCGCAAACGTGTATGTACATACTGGTCGATGTAGAGGCACGCACGTGTCATAGTAGAGGCGCGCACGTAGCATGTACACGTACGTACAGCGGCAAGGGTGCAAGAAAGAAAATACGGCCACGTACGTAGATACGGGCAGGGTCTCGAACGCCTACTCGCACATACGTACATGGCTGGGTCAGAACGGAGAAACAGCGTCATCGTCGTGTTCATGGGGAGCCAACCGGCTGGGTCAGAACGGAATGCGTTGTCGTGTTCATCGGGAGGGCTTGGACGGAACAGGCGATGGAAACGAGGCGTGGTGTACCGCAGAACGGAGGAAACGGACCTCCTACGTTTGGAACGGGGTCCTGTTGATCGGGGTGTGTGGTGTACCGGAAAACGGAGGAAACGGACCTCCTACGGTCGAAACAGGGGTCCTGTTGATCGGGAGGGGTGTGGCGTACCGCAAAACGGAGGAAACAGACCTCCT
>NC_041393.1:220741310-220867654 GCF_002162155.2 Triticum dicoccoides | reverse complement strand
TGGCGTACCGCAAAACGGAGGAAACTGACCTCCTACGATCGAAACGGGGGTCCTATTGATCGGGAGGGGTGTGGCGTACCGCAAAACAGACGAAACGGACCTCCTACGGTCGAAACGGGGGTCCTGTTCACCGGGAGGGGTGTGGCGTACCGCAAAACGGGACTCCACGGGATACTGTTCATCTCCACCGTCGACCTCCTCCAGCCTCCACGGGCTACCGTCGACCTCCTCCAGCCTCAACGGGCTCTTGTTCATCCAGCCTCCACCGCGCGCTACTCCACCAGCTACTGTTCAACCACCCCTCCACCATCTACTGTTCATCCAGCCCTCCACTGTCAACTGTTCGTCCAGCCCTCCACACCACGGGGTCCTGTTCAACCACCCCTCCACGGCCACCCCTCCATCATCTACTGTTCATCCAGCCCTCCACACCACGGGGTCTTGTTCATCCAGAGGCAACGCCACCGCTCACTGTTCATCCCAAACCCCCCGTAACGCTCACTGTTCATCCAATCGATCGGCTTCAGTTAGCAGCAGTAGCGAAGGAATCGCTCCATCGGGTTCAGTTAACAGCCATCGATCGATCGCTCGGGTTCAGTAACGCGTAGCCTGCAGTGCAGTCGCTCGGGTTCAGTTAGAGCCCAACGCCTCGCTCAGGTTCAGTTAGAGCCAACGCCTCGCACACACGCGCATACGTGTACGAGAGAAACGCGCATCGCTCGGCCCCCGACCTCCCACCGTAACCGGCAACTCCCCGAAATTTTCCACCCCCTCGCTTCTACCACAGTTTTTTCCATCATGGACGCCCAAAGAATGTCATGCAGCTGCGTCTCCGGCCCGCCCAGGACGAAAAGCCCATTTTTTGTCATGATTTTTTGTCATAGAAGTAGGAGCCCACCACATCTATGATGATACCGGGTTTTGTCAGAATTATCATCATAGAAGTGTCATATGTATGACAGAAAAAAAAATCGTTCAGCCCAAAATGTCACGGATGTGTCTTTTTCTTGTAGTGCTCGAGGTGGACATTCTCCGGTGCGACGGCGGGCAATCACAGGGCCACCCGTGCGTCAAAGAGGTTGTCACCATAGAGGCCGTTGACGGTGGTGGGCATCACAGAGCCTGGGCGTGTGGGATGGAAGTGTATGTCAAGGTCGTCTACGAGCTTCTTGACGATGGTGAACTTATCGAGGAAGCCGATGAGGACCTCGTCGAATAAGGAGATGAAGTTGTCGTCCAAGAGGCCTCTCGCCCTCATGGCCTCAAGCACGACTTGGAGATGTTCCTCGGTGTCGGGCCGTAGGCCGGCGTCGTGGACCATCTGGCACAGCCGGCTGATGCTCGCGCTCATCGCCTCCATGGGTCTAGCTTCTAGTCAACTTACCTTGCGATTGGAGTGATCACTCTTACCCTTGGTTAGGGTGTGTAGGTGCGTAGGATTTCGTAGATTGGACTGGCGGGGAGCCTTTATATGGGAAGTGCAGACTGCGTTGCAATCACGTGTGTGTTGGCCATCTACTCCTCGGCCCTCCCTCCATGCCGGTGCAGTATAGTCATCTCACCGAGACCAAGTTGGGGAAAACGAGAGAACTTTGATGTTTACTGGTTTATTGGTCCCCTTTGCATTTTGCGCCAAGTTTTGACCTTTGATTTAACTAATAAAACGTTAATGCATGTAACCAAATATGTTAAGGCCCTTCCCAATTAATGCTCCATGGTGGACAGGTGCTAAGCATGCCACATAGGCAAAAAATTGACATGGCGCAGTAATTAAGGAAGAGAGAGAGAACTTTGGTGACCCAGGAAGAACCAATGCCAAGCACGTGAACCTAGGCAAACCACTTAAGTGAAAGAAGTTGACCGATGCATGGAAGAGTTTAGGTGCTAAACCATTAAATACAATGAGCTTAGCAACAACAAGTTAAGCACCCATGCATTGGTGAGTTGAGTTGCTAAGCTATTTAATGCACTTAGCACCTCTTCTAAGCACCTTTGCATTGGAAGAGGTCTAAGTAGTCTCAAGTCATTGAATGCATACGCACCCCACACCTCCTATTGTGTGATTTCTTTTTTCATGGCAAAAAATAGGGAACGAGGTGGGTAGTTAATGCATCGTGACTAAAAGTTTCGATTATTTGGTTTTCATAACATGATTAATGCACCAATATGTAGGGAGTACAATAGTAGTCTTTGATTGCAAATTTTTGTTGGTAGCTTACCAAGCTGAGCGCGCGGTGAGTACAATAGTAGTCTGATTGATGAGACTTCAGATTTGAGCCATCTACCGGAAGGGAGAGTTTATAATATCATCGGGAACTACGTTCAAAACCGAATAAAACAATACTCCATGTATTTATTTACAGAGGGAGTAGTATATTTTTTGTGACATGCATTACTAGATATTGCTAGTCAAATACTAAATCCAGACGGACGTGGTAGTACTACTAAATCCAGACAGTGGTGCTAGACTAGTAGTAGTACTACCAATATAGTACTAGTACTGTACTACCGTTGGTCAAATTACTCCTCACAGTGAAGTGAGAAGACCCTGCGCCGAAGATGACACCTGAGTGTAGGCGCTGTGTTTAGCATACCAAAGTCAACCTCACCGTGTACAGTCACTATCATCATGGCTGTAGAGCTAGCCTACTTACAACTAGTCGTGTTCGACATAATTTCCTGTGCGTTGCCATGAGTATCTCTACTCTTTTCTTAGAGTAAGATGCCGGTGCATTGCACGGAACACCAAGATTGGGGGTGGACGATGCTGGCAGCGGCCATCGCGCCAGATTGTTCCATGGCCTTCTAGATGTGGTGGGGAGGAGATAAGGTTGATTGTGAGAGACAAGGAGTTGTTAGTAAATAGGGCAAGTGCAGGCATCTTTTTGCAAAATTGTAGAAGTTTGCTTTGTATGCGTCCGATCTAGATCCGACAGCTATTGGTGAAATATGGTAGGCACACCATCATCACCGACTCAGGACCTCTTTGATTCACGGGATTTTGAAAATGCAGGAATAGGACACGGCAATATTACAAGTTTCAAACTGATATTACAAATGTTAGGAGTAGAGACCTTTTACACGAACCAACCTATGGTTGGATGGTTAGAGGGACTGTGGTATCCCCAGCCCACCAGGATTCAAATCCTGGTGCTCGCATTTGTTCCTGGATTTATTTCAAGATTTCCAGCGATGCACATTCAGTGGGAGGAGACGTTCCCGTCGACGGCGAGGTGCCTACAGTGACTTCGTAAATTTCAAGATGATATGCCGGCTCAGTCTTTCAGAGGTGCTCATAGGGGTAGGGTGTGCGTGTGTGCGTTCATAGGGGTGAGTGTATGCGCGTGTATATGAGCGCTTGCATCTGTACTATGTTGGAAAAAGGAGTAGAGACCTTTTACAGTACATCAAATTATTTTGGGCCGTTTAATTGTATGACCCAACGGCCTAGATGTGACAATACTACAACAACAATTGAGTAGTATTTTCAGGCATAAAGGGCATTTTAGGCATTTTACAGTTATAAATATAGCAGCGGTTACCGACGCTGAGGGTGGACACCTCCTACGTCAAATGCAACGCGAGATACTACTCACTGTATGCAAGCAGCGACCTCCAAGGTCCACGGCAACCCACATTCGGACCAGATGACCAAACTAGTGGTGAAACCATCGGATCTGCAGCATTGGCGTCAACTGGTGCGTGTGTGTTTTTAGCTTGCGTTTCCAGCTAGCGGAATCAATCCGTACTGTAGCGTGTATGTGCTTGTCCTTGTGAGAATACATCCAGCAACCTGTCTTCTTAGCCTAGCTAGCCTTGTACATGTGTGTTCCTTAAGCTGAAAGCACCGCCGGCTTCGAGCTAACTTGTCGAACTCGTCGGAAAAGTACCTACATTGCGTCGACCTCGTCCGCGGAAGGTTACTCGTCGGCCTCATTGAAAAGCCACCGGCCAGCCCACACCTGCGCCAGTAACAGTGGGTGTGAGCCAGGGGTATGGACGCGTGGTGAAGGTTACTCGTCGTTCGCCACGACCAGGAGGGTTTGCCGCCGTCGGAGGGACACAACTGACTGGCATAGTCGAGATGGCTACGACTAGAAGGGTGTTCTGTGATGTCTACTATGCAACCTTCTTCTTGTAGACTCGTGTTGGGCCTCCAAGCGCGGAGTTTTGTAGGACAGTAGCAAATTTCCTTCAAGTGGATGACCTAAGGTTTATCAATCCGTGGGAGGCGTAGGATGAAGATGGTCTCTCTCAGACAACCCTGCAACCAAATAACGAAGAGTATGTTGTGTCCCCAACACACCCAATACAATGGTAAAATTTATAGGTGCACTAGTTCAGTGAAGAGTGGTGACACAAGCGTAATACAGATAGTAGATATAGGTTTTTGTGATCTGAAAATATAAAAACAGCAAGGTAACGAGTAACAAAAGTGAGTGATACATCTCCAACGTATCTATAATTTTTGATTGTTCCATGCTGTTATATTATCATTCTTGGATGTTTTACAATCATTTTTATAGTCATTTTATATCATTTTTTGGTACTAACCTATTGACATAGTGCCTAGTGTCAGTTGTTGTTTTCTACATTTTTTTTATATCGTAGGAAATCAATACCAAACGGAGTCCAAACGCAGCGAAACTTTTTGAGGATTTTTTTGGGCCATAGGACATCCAGTGGGCCAAGAAAGCACCTGAGGGGAGCTTCGAGGGAGGCAACACCCACCAGGGTGCGCCTGGGGGCCCAGGCGCGCCCAGGTGGGTTGTGCCCACCTCGGGTGCCCCCTGAACCGCCTCTTTGCTCTATAAATACCCCAATATTCCAAAAACCTTAGGGGAGTCGATGAAAATCATTTCCAGTCGCCGCAGAGTCCAGAACCTCCAGATCCAATCTAGACACCATCATGGTGGGGTTCACCACTTCCATTGGTGCCTCTCCGATGATGCGTGAGTAGTTCTTTATAGACTGGCGGGTCCGTAGTTAGTAGCTACATGGCTTCCTCTCTCTCTTTTGATTATCAATACAATGGTCTCTTGGAGATCCATATGATGTAAGCCTTTTTGCAGTGTGTTTGTTGGGATCCGATGAACTTTGAGTTTATGATCAGATCTATGTTTTTATCCATGAAAGTTATTTAAGTCTTCTTTGATCTCTTATATGCATGATTGCTTATAGCATCGTATTTTTTCTCTGATATTTGGGTTTTGTTTGGCCAACTTGATCTATTTATGTTGCAATGGGAAGAGGTCCTTTGTGATGGGTTCGATCTTACGGTGCTTGATCCCAGTGATAGAAGGGGAAACAACACATATGTATCGTTGCTATTAAGGATAACAAGATGGGGTCTATTTCTACATAAATAGATCTTGTCTACATCATGTCATCTTTCTTATTCCATTACTCCGTTTCTACATGAACTTAATAATACACTAGATGCATGCTGGATAGCGGTCGATGTGTGGAGTAATAGTAGTAGATGCAGGCAGGTGTCGGTCTACTAATCTTGGACGTGATGCCTATATAATGATCATTGCCTGGATATCGTCATGATTATTTTAAGTTCTATCAATTTCCCAACAGTAATTGTTTTCCCACCGTTTGCTATTTTTCTCGAGAGAAGCCACTAGTGAAACCAACGGCCCCCGAGTCTCTTTTCATCATATTTGCCTTTGCAATATTTTTTCCTTTGCTTTTATTTTCAGATCTATTAAACCAAAAATACAAAAATACCTTGCTGCAATTTATTTGTTCCGCGATCTATTTATCCTATCTACCACTTTTACCTCATGTTGTTTGCCTATCTTGAGGCGTCGTACTCGAAAGGGATTGACAACCCCTTTAACTCATCGGGTTGCGAGTATTTGTTATTCGTGTGCAGGTGTTATTTACGTGGTGAGAGGAGGTTCTCCTATCGGTTCCATAACCTTGGTCTCATCACTAAGGGAAATACCTACCATCGCTGTACTGCATCATCCCTTCCTCTTTGGGAAAATACCGACGTAGTTCTAGCAGACATCAAAAGGAATTTCTGGCGCTGTTCCCAGGGAGGATCTTCAACATCAAATAGGTTCCTAATCACAAATCTCATCTCCTCTCAATTTACATTATTTGCCATTTGCCTCTCGTTTTCCTCTCCCCCACTTCACAAGAATTTCCTGTTTTATTCGCCCTCTTTTTTGTTCGCCGTTTTTCTTGTCAGATCTGTTTTTTGTGTGCAATCTTGTTTATCACTTTTTGTCGTCATGGATTTTTCTTCTTCTATTGCGTGCACCCCCGAGAACGAGGTTCTTAACTTTAAACAAAGGGGAGGAGACAATTTAAAAGATGCTTGGTATAGGATTTGTAATGCTCATAATAGATCTATCCGTAAGCAATCTACCGTTGTTCTTCTTCGTTGTTTTTATGTGGGCATCACCACTTGGTATAGATTCATCCTTGATACAATTACCGATGTGAATTTCTTGATGTGTCCTTCTCTTGATGCTTTTAACACTTTGGGAAATTTAGTGGGCTCACCACCACTCGTGATCAATGAAACAATATTGACTCTCGAGCATGTTATGGAAAGACTATATGCTATTGAAAAGAAAATGCTTACTGTAGAACATATTGAAAACTTGGATAGAAAAATGCAAAGTTATGCTACTAAAGTCGGGTCAAAAGCGGGAGACGTTTTTAAGTTGCTAAAAGAAAAGGGAACTATAATTCATGAAAGAATTGAAGAGAACCCGTCTAGTATTAATAATCTGGAAGAATTTTTTTCTAATCTAGGTACGACTTTTGCTTCTGCTAAAACTCCCGTGAAAATTAGCAAGACTACTCAAGTCACTAAAAACAAAGGTGCAACTTCTAGCAATGATAAAGGAGATCTTAAGATGATTAATATCCATCCCAACTTTATTGAAGTCATACGAGACCCTTTTTGCGAAAAGAAGTTTTTCAATCTCATGCCTAGAAGTATTGTCACTGAAAATTTATATGGAAAATCCTTGAAAAATCCTAAGTGTTCGATCAAAGAATTGGACAAGGATGACAAAACTTAGATCCCACGTGTTATGCCTAACTAGGGGCGTAAAACGACAGCGCTCGTTGGGAGGCAACCCAACTTGTATCTTTTTGCGTTTTGGCTTTCTTTCTATTTTCAATAAAATACCCAAGTATACCTCTGGCTAGATGTGTTTTGTGGTTTTAATTAGTTTTTGTGCCAAGCAAGGCCTTTGGGTTGATTTGGGTGAAAGTTGATTTGATCTTGCTGAAAAACAGAAACTTATGCACTCACGAAAATAGTTTTAATAAATCACAGAAATATGATTTTGAGTTGATTCGTTTTTCTGAAGATCAATATACAAATTACCCAGGTTTTCCTAATTGCGCAAGAATTTTGGAGTTAGATAAGTATTCTAAATATTCAGATTACTACAGACTGTTCTGTCTTTGACAGATTCTATTTTCTTTGCGTTGTGTGCTTGTTTTGATGATTCTATGGTTTTCTTTGATGAGTTTTTGCCATAGAAAAGTTGGAATACAGTAGATATAATGCAAAAACAAAATAAGAATAGGTTTGCAACAGTACTTATAGTAGTGGTTTATTTTCTTATACTAACGGATGTCATGAAGGTTTTGTTGGAGTTTTGTGTGATTGAAGTTTTCAAATTTTGGGTGATCTTACGATGGATGAAGGAATAAGGATTATCAAAAGGCTAAGCTTGGGGATGACCGAGGCACCCCAAGATAATGTTCAAATAAGTAGCAAGCAACTAAGCTTGGGGATGCCCCTGAGTGGCATCCCCGCTTTCTTCTAACAACCATCGGTATTTTACTTGAAGCTATATTTTTATTTGTCACATATTATGAGTTTTGCTTGGAGTGTCTTGTATGATATGAGTCTTTGCTTGTTTTGCTTTGTGTTATAATAGTTGAATCCTTGCTGAACACACCCTTTTGAGAGAGCCAAAAATTATGCTATGCATGCTCCTATGCTTCACTTAAATTTTTAGAGCCATGGATTTGCTCTAGTGCTTCACTTATATCTTTTTGAGCATGGTGTGCTTTCTTATTCTTGAAGAAATTCTCTCTTGCTTCACTTAGATTACTTTTAGAGAAAGAAAAATTATGCTCATGTTCTTCACTTATATTTGTTTGAGCTTATCAAAATCAACATATAAAAATAGTCCCAAAGTGATAGATATCCAAGGAGGATATAATAAAAACTTTCATGAAGATCATTTGGACAAAATAAACTTGATTCTTAGTAATGGTTTTGAGATATGACGATATGATATGTGAGTCATGTTGATGAGTAATTGTGCTTTAGTAAGAATATTGATGTTAAGGTTTGTGATTCCCTATGCAAGCACGAAAGTCAACACTTATGCAATGAAATTTATATCCTACTTATAGTGCATTATTCGGTGTTACTTATGCTTAATGCTTGGGTACGAGATTTTTTGTTTCTTGGTTGCTCGCTTCTCAATCTTTTTGCTAGCCTTCATTTTGCACTAAGTATGATCACTACTTGTGCATCCAAAATCCTTTAAACCAGTTTTGCCATATGAGTCCACTATACCTACCTATATGCGGTATTTCCAGGCCGTTCTAAGAAAATTTGCATGTGCCAACTCTAATTTTCAAAATAAATTTCTCTTTTGTGTGCTCTACCGCTCGCAAGGCGGTGAAGGATGACCAATATTTTCTATGCTAGATGTGTTATTCTCACGATGAGTGTTTATTCACTTGTCATTGCACGAGATTACGACAAAGGTATTAGGGATGCCCAGTCTCGAAATGAAAAATGAATTTACTTTATGTTGTCAAATAATAAATTCCTTGAAAAGTGTTGGTATAGAGGGCAACCGTGGATTCAGCTAGCCATGGAAAGTGAAAGTAATGGTGGAAAAAGGAATAAACTTTATTTTCTGTTTGGGAACCGCCTATGATGTATCTAGCATGGTAAGTGTTGGGATCTCTAATTCGTTTTAGTTGGTGGGAAAAGTATGCCTCTCAAAAATATTTTTTATCTCTCAATTTAAGCTTTGACCTCTGGCACCTCTACAAATCCCTACTTCCCTCTACGAAGGGCCTTTCTTTTACTTATGCATTTTTCATTTTGAATTTGAGTCTCCATCTTCTCTTATAAAGCACCAACTAAGGGGCACTATGATCGTATTGGAGCATTGGGTGTAGCTAATATTCGAGTGTATTTCATGAATGGAACAATGATTGAGCATAATGGGCTAGGGATAACTTGCTTTAGTGTTGATATTTTGAAAGACATGGTTGCTTGTTGGTATGCTTGAGTATTAAAGTCTTCATGTCAAAACTAGACTATTGCTTTGAATAATATAAAAGTCCATATGCCGATGCTATAAAGAAAAGAAATGTGATGAACATGTTAGGCAACATTCCACATCAAAAATTCTATATTTATCATTTACCTACTCGAGGACGAGCATGAGTTAAGCTTGGGGACGCTGATACGTCTCCAACGTATCTATAATTTTTGATTGTTCCATGCTGTTATATTATCATTCTTGGATGTTTTACAATCATTTTTATAGTCATTTTATATCGTTTTTGGTAGTAACCTATTGACATAGTGCCAGTTGTTGTTTTCTGCATGTTTTTTACATCGCAGGAAATCAATACCAAACGGAGTCCAAACGCAGCGAAACTTATTGAGGATTGTTTTTGGGCCAGAAGACATCCAACGGGTCAAGAAAGCACCCGAGGGGAGCCTCGAGGGAGGCAGCACCCACCAGCACCCACCAGGGCGCACCTGGGGGCCCAGGCGCGCCCACCTCTGGTGCCCCTTGAGCCACCTCTTTCCTCTATAAATACCCCAATATTCAAAAAACCCTAGGGGAGTCGACGAAAAGAAATTCCAGCCACCACAGAGTCCAAAACCACCAGATCCAATCTAGACACCATCACGGAGGGGTTCACCACTTCCATTGCTGCCTCTCCGATGATGGGTGAGTAGTTCTTTGTAGACCTACGATTCCGTAGTTAGTAGCTGGATGGCTTCCTCTCTCTCTTTTGAATATCAATACAACGGTCTCTTGGAGATCCATATGATGTAAGACTTTTTGCGTGTGTTTGTTGGTATCCGATGAACTTTGAGTTTATGATCAGATCTATGTTTTTATCCATGAAAGTTATTTGAGTCTTCTTTGATCTCTTATATGCATGATTGCTTATAGCCTCGTATTTCTTCGCCGATATTTGGGTTTTCTTTGGCCAACTTGATCTATTTATCTTGCAATGGGAAGAGGTGCTTTGTGATGGGCTCGATCTTATGGTGCTTGATCCCAGTGACAGAAGGAGAAACGACACGTATGTATCATTGCTATTAAGGATAACAAGATGGGGTCTATTTCTACATAAATAGATCTTGTCTACACCATGTCATCATTCTTATTGCATTACTCCGTTTCTCCATGAACTTAATACACTAGATGCATGCTGGATAGCCGTCGATGTGTGGAGTAATAGTAGTAGATGCAGACAGCAAACAATCTACTAATCTTGGAAGTGATGACTATATAATGATCATTTCCTGGATATCGTCATGATTATTTGAAGCTCTGTCAATTGCCCAACAGTAATTGTTTTCCCACCGCTTGCTATTTTCCTCGAGAGAAGCCACTAATGAAACCTACGGCCCCGGGTCTCTTTTCATCATATTTGCCTTTGCGATCTATTTTCCTTTGCTTTTATTTTCTAATCTATTAAACCAAAAATACAAAAATACCTTGCTGTAGTTTATTTGTTCTGCGATCTATTTATGCTATCTACCACTTTTACCTCACGTTATTTGCCTATCTTGAGGCGCCGTACCCGAAAGGGATTGACAACCTCTTTAACACGTCGCGTTGCGAGTATTTGTTATTTGTATGCAGGTGCTGTTTATGTGGTGTGAGGAGGTTCTCCTACTAGTTAGATAACCATGGTCTCATCACTGAGGTAAATACCTACCATCGCTATACTGCATCATCCCTTCCTCTTTGGGGAAATACCGACGTAGTTCTAGTAGACATCAGTGAGCGAAAACGGTATTGCAATGCTTGGAAACAAGGCCTAGCTAGGGTTCATACTTGCACTAGTGCAAGTTCTCTCAACAATGATAACAAAATTAGATCATATAACAATCCCTCAACATGCAACGAATAATCACTCGAAAGTTCCTATCACGGAGAACATAAGATGAAATTGCTTGTGGGGTACGAAACCACCTCAATATTATTATTTCCGATCAAACCATTGAGCTATTCCTATAAGTGTCACAAACAACCCTAGAGTTCGTAGTAAAATAACACCATATGACACACATCAATCAACCCTAATGTCACCTAGATACTCCAATGTCACCACAAGTATCCGTGGGTCAATTATGCGATATGCATCAAACAACTTCAGATTCATAATATTTAATCGAACATAAAGAACTTCATGAGCATCCCGATATTTCTGCCGGACAAAGGAATATGAAAACGTGCATCAACCCCTATGAATAGATTACCCCAATGTCATCACGTGAATCCGCAACTTGATAACCAAAACATACATCAAGTGGATCAATAGAACATCCCATTGTCACCACGGATATCCCATCGCAAGACATACCTCAAGTGATCTCACATCCAAAGATTCGATCCGACATAACAAAACCTCAAAGGAAAAGACTCAATTCATCACAAGGTAGAGAGGGAGAAACATCATGTGATCCAACTATAATAGCAAAGCTCGCGGTACATCAAGATCGTGCCAAATCAAGAACACGAGAGAGAGAGAGATCAAACACATAGCTACTGGTACATACCCTCAGCCCCGAGGGTGAACTACTCCCTCCTCATCATGGAGAGCGCCGGGATGATGAAGATGACTACCGGTGATGGATTCCCCCTCCGGCAGGGTGCCAGAACAGGGCCCCGAGAGGTTTTTCGTGGCTATAGAGGCTTGCGGCGGCGGAACTCCCGATCTAGGTTTATTTCCAGGGGTTTCTATATTTATAGGAATTTTTGGCATCGAGAACAAGTCAGGGGGGGTCCATGAGGAGCCCAGAAGACCAGAGAGCACGCCCTAGGGGGGCGCCCTCCACCCTTGGAGAGGCCTCATGGCTCTTCTGGCCCAACTCTTTTGCTTCGGGGGCTTTTTTTGTTCCATAAAAAATCACCGTAAATTTTCAGGTCATTTGGACTCCGTTTGGTATTCCTTTTGTGTAAAACTCAAAAACAAGGAATAACAGAAACTAGCGTTGGGCTCTAGGTTAATAGGTTAGTCCCAAAAATCATATAAAATAGCATATAAATGCATATAAAACATCCAAGATGGATAATATAATAGCATGGAACAATAAAAAATTATAGATACGTTGGAGACGTATCAAGCATACCCAAGCTTAATTCCTGCTCGTCCTCGAGTAGGTAAATGATAAAAATAGAATTTTTGATGTGGAATGCTACCTAACATATTTATCCATGTAATTTTTCTTTATTGTGGCAAGAATATTCAGATCCATAAGATTGAAAAAAGTTTAATATTGACATAAAAACAATAATACTTCAAGCATACTAATAAAGCAATTATGTCTTCTAAAAATAACATGGTCAAAGAAAGCTTATCCCTACAAAATGATATAGTTTGGCTATGCTCCATCTTCATTAAACAAAATATTCAAATCATGCATATCCCCAATAACAAGCCAAGCAATTGTTTCATACTTTTGATGTTCTTAAACTTTTTCAACTTTCACGCAATACATGAGCGTGAGCCATGGAGATAGCACTATAGGTGGAATAGAATATGGTGGTTGTGGAGAAGACAAAAGGAAGGAGATAGTCTCACATCAACTAGGCATATCAATGGGCTATGGAGATGCATGTCAATAGATATCAATGTGAGTGAGTAGGGATTGCCATGCAACGGATGCACTAGAGCTATGAGTTTATGAAAGCTCAAAAACAAACTAAGTGGGTGTGCATCCAACTTGCTTGCTCATGAAGACCTAGGGAAATTTGAGGAAGCCCGTCAATGGAATATACAAGCCAAGTTCTATAATGAAAAATTCCCACTAGTATACGAAAGTGACAACATAGGAGACTCTCTATCATAAAGATCATGGTGCTACTTTGAAGCACAGGTGTGGTAAAAGGATAGTAACATTGCCCCTTCTCTCTTTTCTGTTTTTTTGGGGCTCTCTCTCTCTCTCTCTCTCTCTCTCTTTCTTTTTGGCCTCTTTTTTATTATTTTATTATTTTTATTTTTCGTCCGGAGTCTCATCCCGACTTGTCGGGGAACCATAGTCTCCATCATCCTTTCCTCACTGGGACAATGCTCTAATAATGAAGATCGTCACACTTTTATTTACTTACAAATCGATACTTGGAACAAAATATGACTCTATATGAATGCCTCCGGCAGTGTACCGGGATGTGCAATGAATCAAGAGTGACATCTATGAAAGAATTATAAACGGTGGCTTTGCCACAAATACGATGTCAACTACATGATCATGCAAAGCAATATGACAATGATGAAGCATGTCATAATAAACGGAACGATGGAAAATTGCGTGGCAATATATCTCGGAATGGCTATGGAAAGGCCATAATAGGTAGGTATGGTGGCTGTTTTGAGGAAGGTATATAGTGGGTGTAAGGTACCTGTGAAAGTTGCGTGGTACTAGAGAGGCTAGGAATGGTGGAAGGGTGAGAATGCGTATAATCCATGGACTCAACATTAGTCATAAAGAACTCACATACTTATTGCAAAAAATCCATTAGTCATTGAAACAAAGTACTACGCGCATGCTCCTAGGGGGGTAGATTGGTAGGAAAAGACCATCGCTCGTCCCCGACCTCCACTCATAAGGAAGACAATCAATAAATAAATCATGCTCCGACTTCATCACATAACGGTTCACCATACGTGCATGCTACGGGAATCACAAACTTTAACGCAAGTATCTCTCAAATTCACAACTACTCTACTAGCATGACTCTAATATCACCATCTTCATATCTCAAAACAATCATAAAGAATCAAACTTCTCATAGTATTCAATGCACTTTATATGAAAGTTTTTATTATATCCCTCTTGGATGCCTATCATATTAAGACTCTCAAAATAATATAAGTGAAGTATGAGAGTTCATCAATTTCTTCCAAATAAAACCACTGCCGTGCTCTAAAAAGATATAAGTGAAGCACTAGAGCAAATGACAAACTACTCCAAAAGATATAGGTGAAGAACAATGAGTAGTTGGGTAATTATTTGACTATGTGAAGACTCTCTAACATAAATAAAATATCAGATCTTCGAGTATTATTCAAATAGCAAGCAAAAAAATAAAAATAAAATGACGCTCCAAGCAAAACACATATCATATGGTGAATAAAAATATAGCTCCAAGTAAGGTTACTGATGAACGAAGACGAAAGAGGGGATGCCACCCAGGGCATCCCCAAGCTTAGATGCTTTGTTGTCCTTGAATATTACCTTGGGGTTCCTTGGGCATCCCCAAGCTTAGGCTCTTGCCACTCCTTATTCTGTAATCCATCAAAACTTCACCCAAAACTTGAAAACTCCACAACACAAAACTCAACAGAAAACTCGTACGCTCCATTAGTATAATAAGGCAAATCACCACTTAAGCACTGTTACGAACTCATTCTAAATTTATATTGGTGTAGTATCTACTGTATTCCAACTTATCCATGGTTCATACCGTCTGATACTACTCATAGATTCATCAAAATAAGCAAACAACACATAGAAAACAGAATCTATCAAAAACAGAATAGTCTGAAGTAATCTGGAAACTTTCCATACTTCTGTAACTCAAAAACTTCTTAAAAATTACGACAACGTAGACAATTTATATATCAATCTTGTGTAAAAAATTCAGATCAAAATCACGTTCCAGTTAATTTTCAAAATTCCTGGACCGAGTGCAGAAGTTTCTGTTTTTGCACAGAATCAAGTCAACTATCATCCACATTATCCCAAAGGCTTTACTTGGCACTTTATTGAAACAAAAGATATAAAACATTATTACTACAGTAGCATAATCATGTGAACACACGAAAATAGTAGGGGTAAATATTGGGTTATCTCCCAACAAGTGCTTTTCTTTAATGCCTTTCTAGCTAGGCATGATGATTTCAATGATGCTCACATGAAAGATAAGAATTGAAACGAAATGAGAGCATCATGAAGCAAATGACTGGCACATTTAAGTCTAACCCACTTCCTATGCATAGGGATTTTGTGAGCAAACAATTTATGGGAACAAGAATCAACTAGCATAGGATGGCAAAACAAGCAAAACTTCAAGATTTTCAACATATAGAGAGGAAACTATATATTATTGCAATTCCTATAAGCATACATCCCTCCCTCATAATATTTTTCAGTAGCATCATGAATGAATTAAACAATATAACTATCACATAAAGCATTATTTTCATGATCTACAAGCATAGAAATTTTACTACACTCCACATAAGTAAATTTATTGTCATTCATAATAGTGGGAGCAAACCCAACAAAATAATTATCATGAGAGGCATAATCCAATTGAAAAATAGAATCATGACGACAAGTTTTATGGTTATCATTATTTTGTATAGCATACAGGTCCTCACAATAATCATCATAGGTAGCAACTTTGTTCTCATAATCAATTGGAACCTCTTCAGAAATAGTGGATTCATCACTAAATAAAGTCATGACCTCTCCAAATCCACTTTCATAATAATCACAATAAGATTCAATGATGTCTACTACTCAACCTTCTTCTTGTAGACGTTGTTGGGCCTCCAAGTGCAGAGGTTTGTAGGACAGTATCAAATTTCCCTCAAGTGGATGACCTAAGGTTTATCAATCCGTGGGAGGCATAGGATGAAGATGGTCTCTCTCAAACAACCCCGCAACCAAATAACAAAGAGCCTCTTGTGTCCCCAACACACCCAATACAATGGTAAATTGTATAGGTGCACTAGTTCAATGAAGAGATGGTGATACAAGTGCAATATGGATGGTAGATATAGGTTTTTGTAATCTGAAAAATATAAAAGCAGCAATGTAGCAAGTGGTAAAAGTGAACACAAACGGTATTGCAATGCTTCGAAACAAGGCTTAGGGTTCATACTTTCACTAGTGCAAGTTGTCTCAACAATAATAACGTAATTGGATCACATAATTATCCCTCAATGTGCAACAAAGAGTCACTCCAAAGTCACTAATAGCAGAGAACAAACGAAGAGATTATTGTAGGGTACGAAACCACCTCAAAGTTATTCTTTCCGATCAATCCATTGGGCTATTCCTATAAGTGTCACAAACAGCCCTAGAGTTTGTAGTAAAATAACACCTTAAGACACAAATCAACCAAAACCCTAATGTCACCTAGATACTCCAATGTCACCTCAAGTATCCGTGGGGTTTGATTATACGATATGCATTACACAATCTCAGATTCATCTGTTCAACCAACACAAAGAAATTTAAAGAGTGCCCCAAAGTTTCTATCGGAGAGTCAAGACGAAAACGTGTGCCAACCCCTATGCATAAGTTCACAAGGTCACTGAACCCGCAAGTTGATCACCAAAACATACATCAAGTGAATCATGTGATATCCCATTGTCACCACAGATAAGCACATGCAAGACATACATCAAGTGTTCTCAAATCCTTAAAGACTCAATCCGATAAGATAACTTCAAAGGGAGAACTCAATCCATTACAAGAGAGTAGAGGGGGAGAAACATCATAAGATCCAACTATAATAGCAAAGCTCGCGATACATCAAGATTGTGCCACATCAAGAACACGAGAGAGAGAGAGAGAGATCAAACACATATCTACTGGTACATACCCTCAGCCCCGAGGGTGAACTACTCCCTCCCCGTAATGGAGAGCGTCGGGGTGATGAAGATGGCCACCGGTGATGGATTCACCCTCCGGCAGGGTGCTGGAACGGGCTCTCGAGAGGGTTTTGGTGGCTACAAAGGCTTGGAGCGGCGGAACTCCTGATCTAGGTTATTTTCTAGGGGTTTCTATATTCATAGGAGGGTGTGGCGTCAAGAACAAGTTAGGGGGACCCACGGGGAGTCCACGAGGCACAGGGGCGCGCCCCAAGGGGTGGGGGCGTGATACGTCTCCAACGTATCTATAATTTTTGATGTATTCATGCCATGTTTATAATAACTTTACATGATTTTGGTATGATTTGGTTAGAACTAACCCGGACTGACGTTGTTTTCAATAGAACTACCATGGTGTTGTTTTTGTGCAGAAATAAAAGTTCTTGGAATGCGCAGAAAATCAATGGAGATTTTTTTGGAAAATATAAAAAATACTGGAACAAAAAGTTATCATAGAGGAGGCCCGTGGGGCCCACGAGGGTGGAGGGCGCCCCCCCTCCTAGGGCACGCCCCTGTGCCTCGTGGACTCCCCGTGGGTGCTCCTGACTTGTTCCCAACGCCAAACCCTCCTATAAATACCCAAACCTCCAGAAATAAATCTAGATCGGGAGTTCCGCCACCGCAAGCCTCTGTTGCCACCAAAAACCTCTCGGGAGCCTTTTCCGGCACCTTGCCGGAGGGGGAATCCATCATCTATGGCCTTCTTCATCATCCTATCGCTCTCAACGACGAGGAGGGAGTAGTTCACCCTCGGGGCTGAGGGTATGTACCAGTAGCTATGTGTTTGATCTCTCTCTCTCTCTCGTGTTCTTGACTCGGCACAATCTTGATGTATCGCGAGCTTTGCTATTATAGTTGGATCTTATGATGTTTCTCCCCCTCTACTCTCTTGTAACGGATTGAGTTTTCCCTTTGAAGTTATGTTATCGGATTGAGTCTTTAAGGATTTGAGAACACTTGATGTATGCTTTGCATGTGCTTCTCTGTGGTGACACTGGGATATTCACATGATCTACTTGATGTATGTTTTGGTGATCAACTTGCGGTTTTAGTGACCTTGTGAACTTATGCATAGGGGTTGGCACACGTTTTCGTCTTGACTCTCTGGTAGAATTTTGGGCCACTCTTTGAAGTTCTTTGTGTTGGTTGAATAGATGAATCTGAGATTGTGTGGTGCATATCGTATAGTCATTCCCGCGGATACTTGAGGTGACATTGGAGTATCTAGGTGACATTAGGGTTGTGGTTGATTTGTGTCTTAAGGTGTTATTTTACTACGAACTCTAGGGCTGTTTCTGACACTTATAGGAATAGCCCAATAGATTGATCAAAAAGAATAACTTTGAGGTAGTTTCGTACCCTACAATAATCTCTTCATTTGTTCACCGCTACGAGTGACTTTGGAGTGACTCTTTGTTGCATTTTGAGGGATTGTTATATGATCTAATTATGTTATCCTTGTTGAGAGAACTTGCACCAGTGAAAGTATGAACCCTAGGCCTTGTTTTGAAGCATTGCAATACCGTTTGTGCTCACTTTTATGTTTAGTTACCTTGCTGTTTTTATAATTTCAGATTACAAAAATCTATATCTACCATCCATATTGCACTTGTATCACCATCTCTTCGCCGAACTAGTGCACCTATACATTTTACCATTGTATTGGGTGTGTTGGGGACACAAGATTCTCTTTGTTATTTGGTTGCAGGGTTGTTTGAGAGAGACCATCTTCATCCTACGCCTCCCACGGATTGATAAACCTTAGGTCATCAACTTGAGGGAAATTTGCTACTGTCCTACAAACCTCCTCACTTGGAGGCCCAACAACGTCTACAATAAGAAGGTTGTGTAGTAGACATCAAGCTCTTTTCTAGCGCCGTTGACAGGGAGGTTAGTGCTTGATGGTATATCTTTAGATCTTGTAATCGAATCTTGTAGTTTCTTGTTTTATCACTTGTTTAGTTTATAAAATAAAACTACAAAAAATTGGAATTGAGGGTGCCTCATGTGCTTCATCTTTTTAATGTCTTTCGTGAAAATAAGGACTCTGGAAATGGTGCCCAAGTGTTAGAAGAAGAATGCATTAAAAGGTTTGGCACTAAATATTTGAATGATGATCATGATTGCAATGTTGTTAGTGTGAATTCCTTTAATATCCATGATGCTAATGATATGCAAAGCCACAAGCTTGGGATGCTATGTTTGATGAAGATGATATTATTAGTCCCCCAAGTTTTGATGAGCAAATTTATTATGATGAAAGCATGCGTCCTGTTTATGATGATTTTATTGATGAAAGTGGACTTGGAAGAGTGTCAAATTTAGGAAGTAATGATCCCACTATTTTGGAGGATGTTGAATCTTATTGTGATAATTATGAAAGTAGATTTGGAGAGGTCATGACTTTATTTAGTGATGAATCCACTATTTCGGAAGAGGTTCCAATTGGTTATGAGAACAAAGTTGCTATCTACGATGAGTATTGTGATGACATGTATGCTATAAAGAATAATTATAACCATGAAACTTGTCATCTTGATTTTATTTTTCAATAGGATTATGCCTCACATGATAGTTATTTTGTTGAGTTTGCTCCCACTATTCCGAATGAGAACAAATTTGCTTATGTGGAGAGTAATAAATTTTCTATGCTTGTGGCTCATGAAAAGAATGCTTTATGTGATTGTTATATTGTTGAATTCATTCATGATGCTACTAAAAATTATTATGACGGAGGAATATATGCTTGTAGGAATTGCAATAACATCAAGCTTCCTCTCTATGTGCTTAAAATCTTGAAGTTTTGCTTGTATTGCCTGCCTATGCTAGTTGATTCCTTCTCCCACAAGTTGTTTGCTCAAAAAATCCCTAGTCATAGGAAGTGGGTTAGACTTAAATGTGCTAGTCATATGCTTCATGATGCTCCTATTATTTTTCAATTCTTATCTTTTATGTGAGCATCATTGTCATCATCATGCCTAGCTAAAAAGGCATTAAAGAAAAGTGCTTGTTGGGAGACAACCCAATATTTACCCCGACTGATTTGTGTGTCCACATGATTAAGCTACTGTAGTAATCATGTTTTATAGCTTTGGTTTCAATTAAGTGCCAAGTAAGACCTTTAGGATAGCTTACGGTGATAGTTGTGTTGATCCTGTTGAAAATCTGAAACTTTTGCGCCCAATAAATTAGTTTTGATAATTGACAGAAACGTGCTTTTGATCTGATTCTTTTTTCTATGGATTGATACACAAATTTCTCAGGTTTTCCTAATTTGGTAGGATTTTTGGAGTTACATAAGTATTCGAGAGTTACAGATTACTACAGCTGTTTTGTTTTTGACAAATTCTGTTTTCTATGTGTTGTTTGCTTATTTTGATGAATCTATGAGTAGTATCGGAGGGTATGAACCATAGAGAAATTGGAATACAGTAGATATTACACCAATATGAATTTAGAATGAGTTCACAACAGTACCAAAAGTGGTGATTTATTTTCTTATACTAACAGCGCTTACGAGTTTTCTGTTGAGTTTTGTGTTGTGAATTTTTCAAGTTTTGGGTAAAGATTCGATGGACTACAGAATAAGGAGTGGCAAGAGCCTAAGGTTGGGGAGGCACAAGTCACCCCAAGGCAATATTCAAGGACAATCAAGAGCCTAAGCTTGGGGATGCCCTGGATGGCATCCCCTCTTTCGTCTTCGTTCATCGGTAACTTTACCTGGAGCTATATTTTTATTCACCACATGATATGTGTTTTGCTTGGAGCATCATTTTATTTTCTTTTGTTTTGATGCTTGAATAAAATACCAAGATCTGAAATTATTAAATGTTAGAGAGTCTTCACATAGTTGCACAATTATTTGACTACTCATTGATCTTCACCTATATCTTTTGGAGTAGTTTGTCGTTTGCTCTAGTGCTTCACTTATTTCCTTTTAGAGCATGATAATGGTTTTATTTTGAAGAAATAGATGAACTCGCATGCTTCACTTATATTATTTTGAGAGTCTTAAACAACATGGTAATTTTCTTTGGTTATAAAACTAGTCCTAATATGATGGGCATCCAAGATGGGTATAATAAAAAACTTTAATATAAAGTGCATTGAATACTATGAGAAGTTTGATTCTTTATGATTGTTTTGAGATATGAAGATGGTGATATTAGAGTCAGCTAGTAGAGTAGTTGTGAATTTGAGAGATACTTGTGTTAAAGTTTGTGATTCCCGTAGCATGCATGTATGGTGAACCGTTATGTGATGAAGTTGGAGCATGATTTATTTATTGATCGTTTTCCTTATGAGTGGCGGTCGGGGACGAGCGATGGTCTTTTCCTACCAATCTATCCCCCTAGGAGCATGCGCGTAATACTTTGTTTCAATAACTAATAAATTTTTGCAATAATTATGTGAGTTCTTTATGACTAATGTTGAGTCCATGGATTATACACACTCTCACCCTTCCACTATTACTAGCCTCTCTAGTACCGCACAACTTTCGATGGTACCATACACCCACCATATACCATCCTCAGAATAGCCACCATACCTACCTATTATGGCATTTCCATAGCCATTCCGAGATATATTGCCATGCAACTTTCCACCGTTTCGTTTATTATGACACGCTTCATGATTGTCATATTGCTTTGCATGATCATGTAGTTGACATCGTATTTGTGGCAAAGCCACCGATCATAATTCTTTAATACATGTCACTCTTGATTCATTGCACATCCTGGTACACTGCCGGAGGCATTCATATAGAGTCATATTTGTTCTAAGTATCGAGTTGTAATTCTTGAGTTGTAAGTAAATAAAAGTGTGATGATCATCATTATTAGATCATTGTCCCATGTGAGGAAAGGATGATGGAGACTATGATTCCCCCACAAGTCAGGATGAGACTCTGGACGAAAAATAAAAAAATAAAAAAAGAGAAAACAAAAAAACAAAAAAAATGAGATAAAAAGAGAGAAGGGGCAATGCTACTATCCTTTTACCACACTTATGCTTCAAAGTAGCACCATGATATTCATGATAGAGAGTCTCCTATGTTGTCACTTTCATATACTAGTGGGAATTTTCATTATAGAACTTGGCTTGTATATTCCAATGATGGGCTTCCTCAAAGTGCCATAGGTCTTCGTGAGCAAGCAAGTTGGATGCACACCCACTTAGTTTCTTTTTGAGCTTTCATACATTTATAGCTCTAGTGCATCCGTTGCATGGCAATCCCTACTCACTCACATATACATATCTATTGATGGGCATCTCAATATCCCGTTGATACGCCTAGTTGATGTGAGACTATCTTCTCCTTTTTGTCTTCTCCACAACCACCATTCTATTCCACCTATAGTGCTATGTCCATGGATCACGCTCATGTATTGCGTGAAAGTTCAAAAAGTTTGAGAACATCAAAAGTATGAAATAATTGCTTGGCTTGTCATTGGGGTTGTGCATGATTAAATACTTTGTGTGATGAAGATAGAGCATAGGCAGACTATATGATTTTGTAGGGATAGCTTTCTTTGGCCATGTTATTTTGAGAAGACATGATTGCTTTGTTAGTATGCTTGAAGTATTATCATTTTTATGTCAATATTAAACTTTTGTATTGAATCTTATGGATCTGAATATTCTTGCCACAATAAAGAGAGATTACATTGATAAATATGTTAGGTAGCATTCCACATCAAAATTTTTGTTTTTATCATTTACCTACTCGAGGACTAGTAGGAATTAAGCTTGGGGATGCTGATACGTCTCCAACGTATCTATAATTTTTCATGTATTCATGCCACGTTTATAATATTTTTACATGATTTTGGTATGATTTGGTTAGAACTAACCCGGACTGACGCTGTTTTCAGCAGAACTACCGTGGTGTCGTTTTTGTGAAGAAATAAAAGTTCTCGGAATGCGCTGAAAATCAACAGAGATTTTTTTGGAAAATATAAAAAATACTGGAACAAAAAGTTATCAAAGAGGAGGCCCGTGGGGCCCACGAGGGTGGAGGGCGCGCCCCTGTGCCTCCTGGACTCCCCGTGGGTCCTCCTGACTTGTTCTCGACGCCAAACCCTCCTATAAATACCCAAACCTCCAGAAATAAACCTAGATCGGGAGTTCCGTCGCCGCAAGCCTCTGTAGCCACCAAAAACCTCTCGGGAGCCTGTTCCGGCACCCTGACAGAGGGGGAATCCATCACCGGTGGCCTTCTTCATCATCCCGGCGGTCTCCATGACGAGGAGGGAGTAGTTCACCCTCAGGACTGAGGGTATGTACCAGTAGCTATGTGTTTGATCTCTCTCTCTCTCTCTCGTGTTCTTGACTCGACATGTTATTGATGTATCGCGAGCTTTGCTATTATAGTTGGATCTTATGGTGTTTCTCCCCCTCTACTCTCTTGTAATGGATTGGGTTTTCCCTTTGAAGTTATCTTATCAGATTGTGTCTTTAAGGATTTGAGAACACTTGATGTATGTCTTGCATGTGCTTATCTGTGGTGAAAATGGGATATTCACGTGATCTACTTGATGTATGTTTTGGTGATCAACTTGCGGGTTCAGTGACCTTGTGAACTTATGCATAGGGGTTGTCACACGTTTTCGTCTTGACTCTCTGGTAGAAACTTTGGGGCACTGTTTGAAGTTCTTTGTGTTGGTTGAATAGATGAATCTGAGATTGTGTGATGCATATCGTATAATCATGCCCGCGGATACTTGAGGTGACATTGGAGTATCTAGGTTACATTAGGGTTTTTGTTGATTTGTGTCTTAAGGTGTTATTTTACTACGAACTCTAGGGTTGTTTGTGACACTTATAGGAATAGCCCAATAGATTGATCAGAAAGAATAACTTTGAGGTGGTTTCGTACCCTACAATAATCTCTTCATTTGTTCTCTACTATTAGTGACTTTGGAGTGACTCTTTCTTGCATGTTGAGGGATTGTTATATGATCTAATTATGTTATCGTTGTTGAGAGAACTTGCACTAGTGAAAGTATGAACCTAGGCCTTGTTTTGAAGAATTGCAATGCCATTTGTGCTCACTTTTATCTTTAGTTACCTTGTTGTTTTTATAATTTCAGATTACAAAAATCTATATCTACCATCCATATTGCACTTGTATCACCATCTCTTCGCCGAACTAGTGCACCTATACAATTTACCATTGTGTTGGGTGTGTTGGGGACACAAGAGACTCTTTGTTATTTGGTTGCAGGGTTGTTTGAGGGAGACCATCTTCATCCTAGACCTCCCACAGATTGATAAACCTTAGGTCATCCACTTGAAGGAAATTTGCTACTATCCTACAAACCTCTGCACTTGGAGGCCCAACAACGTCTACAAGAAGAAGGTTGTGTAGTAGACATCAGGGCGCCCTCCACCCTCGTGGGACCCACGGGATTATTCTCCGATAACTTTTTGTTCCAGTATTTTTTATATTTTCCAAAAAAATCTCCGTTGATTTTCAGCGCATTTCGAGAACATTTATTTCTGCACAAAAACAACACCACGATAGTTCTGCTGAAAACAACATGAGTCTGGGTTAGTTCTAACCAAATATTTCCCTAATAATAAAGCACGGGTTGAGTTTGTTGGGTTCACCGTCATGGCATTTTTGCAAAACAATCCCTGTGGTTCAGGGTATTCAAACCGCACTACGCATAATAAGTCTAACTCAAAACGTATGAGCGACAGAAAAGAAGAAAATGAGCTCACCCAACCGCACGACCCACGATCCAATCTCATCTTCCACCTCTAGCACGCCACACCCTAGCCCCGCCGTCGCACTCTACCACCCCTCTCCCTCCCCGACCCTAGGCGTCGCAGCACCTCCCATCCCCTTCTCCTTCCCAACCCAGCGGACGGCACGAGGAGAAGGAGGAGCTTCCATCTCCCAACCTCCCCTACGGCAGCGAGCCCTCTACAAAGGATACAACGCCATCTCGTCGTGCATGCCCCCTGTCGGTGTCAAAACTGGCGGATCTCGGGTAGGGGGTCCCGAACTGTGCGTCTAGGCGGATGGTAACAGGAGACAAGGGACACGATGTTTTTACCCAGGTTCGGGCCCTCTCGATGGAGGTAAAACCCTACTCCTGCTTGATTAATATTGATGATATGGGTAGTACAAGAGTAGATCTACCACGAGATCAGAGAGGCTAAACCCTAGAAGCTAGCCTATGGTATGATTATTGTTCGTCCTACGGACCTAAATCCTCCGGTTTATATAGACACCGGAGAGGGCTTGGGTTACATAGAGTCGGTTATAATGGGAGGAGATCTACATATCCGTATCGCCAAGCTTGCCTTCCACGCCAAGGAAAGTCCCATCCGGACACAGGACGAAGTCTTCAATCTTGTATCTTCATAGTCCAGGAGTCCGGCCAAAGGTCACAGCGGCTATCCGGACACCCCCTAATCCGGGACTCCCTCAGTAGCCCGTGAACAAGGCTTCAATGACGATGAGTCCGGCGCGCAAATTTTCTTCGGCATTGCAAGGCGGGTTCCTCCTCCGAATACTTCATAGAAGATGTTGAACACAAGGATAGTGTCCGGCTTTGCAAAATAAGTTCCACATACCACCGTAGAGAGAATAATATTTGTACAAATCTAATCTGCTGACGTATTCCGTAGCATGACATCACGCTGCGGCCAAGCCTTTATTAAAATTGTTTTACTATCCCACCTCAGCGCGTTTAGCGAGGGGGTTTCCTTGGCATGTCTTGTCAAAGCAGAGATCGTGTCCCCTTATTCTGGGATTCTCATCAATACGGGCGTGGGTAACCCAACCGTGCCATTAATCATGGCGCTTGGGAGATAAGCGAGTTTTACCAGGCTGGCGGGGGCACATAGTTTCGGCCGCCCATATAAGGGGATAAGGATCCACCTTTTCCATCTACGCCTTCATCCTCCTTCGCTTATCCATTCCTGCGCACTCGAGCTCCAGCGCCCAAGTCCGCACTTCCCACCTCAACCTTCTCCAATCATGTCCAGAGCGGGAGGCAGGTGGATGGCCTCCACCATCACGGAGGGGCACATCAAAAAGTTGAGGAAAGCCGGATACTTGTCGAACGACATCGGGCACCGGCTTCCAGACGAGGGGTAGCTCATCCCCACCCCCAGGCCCCATGAGAGGGTGGTGTTCCTCACCCATTTCCTCCGCGGACTGGGCTTCCCACTCCACCCATTTGTCCGGGGGCTCATGTTCTACTACGGCCTGGATTTCCACGATCTGGCCCCAAACTTCATCCTCAACATCTCGGTGTTTATCATCGTGTGCGAGGTCTTCCTCCGCATCGAGCCCCACTTCGGCTTATGGCTGAAGACCTTCAATGTCAAGCCGAAGGTTGTGGGCGGCCGGCAAGAGGAGTGCGGAGGCGCCATGTTAGGCAAGATGCCCAACGTCACATGGCTTGAGGGCTCCTTCGTGGAAACCATCAAAGGTTGGCAATTGGGGTGGTTCTACATCACCGAGCTGCGTGACCCTGAATGGGCAGCGGCCCCCGAATTCCAATCTGGCATCCCCACACGGCTCACCTCCTGGAAAGAGACGGGCCTGTTGTGGGGTAATTCGGAAGAGGTGACCGGACTCCAAACCTGCGTCCAAAACCTGGTGGACAAGAAGGTTAAACTTGTCAACGTAGTCCAGGTCATGCTCTTCCGCCGGATCCTCCCGTGTCAATGACGGGCTTTCAATTTGTGGGAGTTCGACCCGGCCCAGCACCAGACTTTGTCCAGGCTCTTCGACACAACGCACGAGGACGCTTGGAAGGTGCTATTCAAGACCTCCGAGGTTCCCCCTCCCATCACCGAGGATCGCGGATTCTGTGCAAAGCACCAAGCCAGCGAAGTAAGCTTGTTTTACCCTTTACAAGGCCCTTGTTTTTCATAGTTTGACTCTATGCGGGATCTAAGCTCCCGCTCCTTTGAGAGAACTGGAAGAAGACGTCCCGACAGTTTGACTGTCCGGCTCCTTTGCCCGAAGGCCCACCGGATGCACGCTTGGTGAAGCTGCTGGTCCCGGCACCTCACGTGGTGCCGGAGAAGAAGGCCAAGAAGAAGGCCATGGGAACTCGAAAGAGTTCCCGGCGCCTGGTGGTGTCGGATTCATCGCCCGACGACCCCGAAGCGCACTCTGCCTCCGAAGACGAGGAGGAGGAAGAAGAAGCCTCTCCCCCTCCAACGGGGGGAGGAAAGAAAAGGAAGGCTGCCCCAATTGGGGAGGCCGGAGGGTCCAAGAAGGGGAAGACCCTTCTTTCGGACTACGCCTCCGACGCCGATGACAGTGGAGAAGAGTGGCCATCCAGGGCCAAGCCCTTGGCAAAATCGTAAGTATCCGGATACCAGAATAACTCATGGCGTTCCTTTATTACACAGTACCTTCTGACGCCGAATATAATCATGTAGTCCGCCCAAGGCTCAGCTTGACGCTTCATCGAGCGGCTCCCTGTATTCGTCGGATGTGAATAGTCTTTCACTCCCGACTGCTACCTCCCGTCGCCCTACGGACGATGCCGAGGTGGAGTCCCAAAAGGGACTAAGCCAGGAGGAGGTGGTCCTAGAGGCGCCGCAAGGCGACCTCCCGGAGTCCAGGCCCAAAGGGGATAAAACCCCAGAGGGATCTAAGTCCGGCCCTGGGCCGGACACCGCGCCGGAACCCTCAGTGGTTCCGGAATCCAGCTAGCAGCCCCGTAGAAAGAAGGGCAAGCCTACGACGCTGGTGACCCCCGTCCAACCGGAGGCACCGGATAACTTGCTAGAGGTGCTTAACGGCGCATCCATCGACGAGGAGCACCGCACTATTATGAGTGCGGTGATCCAAAAGGTTCAGTCCGCCAAGAGCGGGCTGACAGAAGCCTGTGCCAGCCTTCTAACAGGCTTTGAGGTACGTATATAAGATATGTAAAAATATTACCGCATAGACAGTAGCCCCTGATGCTCAGTTTGGTGTTCGGAAAGAAAAGCCGGACTGAGGATCTAAAAAGATATACGCAGGAGTCTAACATAAGTATGTCAATATGGGAATGCAGGCTACGCTGCCGACCTCTGCCGCACTGACTGCGAAGGTCGATGCATTGAAGCAGAGCCTCGAGCGGTCCGAGAACGAGCTCAGCCTTGCCAAGAAGCATCTCGAGGACAAGGAAGGTAAGTAGTACCTTATGTAAGTATATAAAAACACCTTGTTGCAAATAATGACAGGACCAACGTGAGTGTTTATAGGGGCCACAACTGATGTGGCGACCCTGAAGGAAGCGCTGTCCAAGGACGAAGACAGTGCGGCCGTGGAGCGCACCGAGCGAGAGAAACAAGAGGCGCGGGTGGCGGAGGTGCGGCAAGAGCTCAATGCTCTTGTGAAAAAACATGAGAGTTTAGAGCTTGAATCAAAGACTCGAGAGTCCGAGCTTGCCTCGGCATTTGAAAGTGTCAAATCTGCCAAGGCCGAAGCCCAAAAAGGCCTCCAGGAAATTGAGGCGATGAAAAAGATAGCGGCGGATAAGGCATTCTTTATGCAAAGCAAGCACGTGAAAGTAAATTACTTGTTACTTACCCGAGTCCGGAGCTCTCCAGGAGCATTCGCAGATCTGCCCCGCAGTGTGTCCGACGTCGCCGCATTCTACCGAGCCGAGGAAGGGAGCTCGACGGAGAAGGTGTTCTGGTCCCAGTATGCTGAGGCCGGACACCCAGTGCCCCTGAGCGACCAGCTGAAGCAGCTGGTCGAGCTCCATAAGGCAGCCGAACAGGCCATGAAGGGCCTGATAGGCCGGCTATGGCCTGGCGAGGCCATGCCTGGGAGCTACTTTGGGCTGGTGAGGCGGTTGGTGGATGCCTGTCCATGGCTTGAAGTCATCAAGCGCTCCGTATGCATCGAAGGCGCCCGTAGGGCCCTTGCCCGTGCTAAAGTGCACTGGGGCAAGCTGGATGCTGAGAAGCTGGTGACAGATGGGCCACCCGAGGGGAAGGAGCATCGCAGGCCCGAGATGTATTATGAGGGTGTCCTGAAGGGTTCCCGCCTTGTGGCGAACGAATGTTCCAAGGATTCAATTTTTGAGTAAAACTCGCTTGTGTTTATCCTGTGCGCTGAAAACTTGTTCATATGCGCTAAGCAACGCTTTTTGAATTTAAAATATTACCTTCTGTGCGGCCGTTTATTAAATCTGAGAGATGCAAGTCGTCGTCTTCTACCCCCATGCCACGAGTGCTGGGGTGTTCGGGATAAACCTGAGCGCTCTTGTTCCCATTCTTGGGTCCTTCGAGGGAGGCGCTCAGCACAACGAACAAGGCAATCGGACTATAATGCTTTATCACTCTCACTTAGCCATAGAATTCTATAATTTTAAATTTCGGCGAAGCCCCTAGTATTCGGAAGACCGAGTTCGGGGCGCTATCCACGCCTAGGCCGGACAAAGCCAGCTCCTCGCTCTAGGCGGCATAAGTCTTTAGGGACTCGAAAAATCTCTCGAACAGCGACCGGCTCTCGCCCTATCATGACGGTCAGTTTTCGCTTTCTGTACTGAGATGCTCAACCCAGCTCAACTGGGGCAGAATCGCAGTAGTTCTCCCAGCGCTACCTTAGCCAATATAGCGGAACGTAAGGTACCAAAACATGGGAGCCGGGCAAACCCAACTATTGACCCAAGACATGATTCGGAGCCGATGCATATAATGCTATAAGTTCGGGGTGCCGCACTCGTGAGAGTGTTCGGTCTTCTCACACCATATTCTGGGGTACTTAAGCCCCTGGTGTATTGGTCGTACCAAAGTGTACGGTTGCATAATGTCATAAATGAACATATAAAAAATGAATGCAATAATAGAAAAGAGCTATTTATTGTTTTATTAAAAGGCTACCTTGAAAGCAGAACGATACAAATAGTGCGAAAAACAAGAGGTGGGATTATTTGACATGTCCCCCTCCAGGGGCATGCTGTGAGACTTTAAGTAAGACAGGTATTTTAGCTCGTTATAGAGACCACCTGAACATTCGACGTGGCTTGCTGTCTCCCTGGCTGTTGCATCATGTGTTCGGCGATTGTACTGCCGGACAGGCCTTCCTGAGAGAGGAGTCTTGAAAGTAAGAAAAGAGAAATGACAAAATCAGGGGCCCCTAGTGCGGTTGAGCCGCATTCTGGGCGTGCCGTGGTTGCGCCCCTCCCCTTATGCCCATGGTATTTCCAGAGCATAGTTATGTACGCGTGGTACTAGTTTTGCAATATCGCGAGGGTTGGGGTTGGGGCCGCACTACTATGCTTGCTCGGAACGTGCGAGACGGTCTTGTTGAAGGTTACTCCGGGCGCGCTTGATGGTGTCCGGATGTTTAACAGACGGACTGGAGAATTGCCTTGAGAGGCTACTTTGTACTTCCGTCGCGAGGGCTGCCGTGTGCTCCTCTGTTCGGAGAGAGCATTCGGTGTTTCCATTGACCGTAATGACTCCTCGAGGGCCTGGCATCTTGAGCTTGAGGTAAGCGTAGTGCGGCACCACATTGAACTTTGCAAATGCGGTTCGCCCGAGCAGGGCGTGATAGCCACTGTGGAACGGGACTATGTCGAAGATTAACTCTTCGCTTCGGAAATTATCTGGGGATCCGAAGACCACTTCGAGTGTAACTGAGCCTGTACAGCTGGCCTCTACACCTGGTATGACGCCTTTAAAGGTTGTCTTTGTGGGTTTAATCCTCGAGGGATCTATGCCCATTTTTCGCACTGTATCCTGATAAAGCAGGTTCAGGCTGCTGCCGCCGTCCATGAGGACTCTAGTGAGGTGAAATCCTTCAACGATTGGGTCTAGAACCAATGCGGCGAATCCGCCATGATGGATGCTAGTGGGGTGGTCCCTTCGATCAAAAGTGATCGGGCAGGAGGACCATGGGTTGAACTTTGGGGCGACTGGCTCCAACGCATATACGTCCCTGAGTGCACGCTTCCGCTCCCTTTTGGGGATGTGGGTTGCATATATCATGTTTACCATCCGCACTTGTGGGGAAAACCCTTCTGTCCCCTGTTGTTCGGCGGCCGGGGCTCCTCCTCGTCATCGCTATGCAGCCCCTTGTCCCTGTTGGTGTGATTGGTTGGTTTTTCGGGGGTGCCGTGTATCTGGCACGAGCGATCGAGTATCCGGTCCAAACTGGACGGGCCCGGAGTATTTCTTTTGAATGGCTTTTTCCACTGACCGGGTTTAGAGCCTCTGAATCCGGCATTGACTGCCATATCCTCAGTATTGTTGCCGTTAATGCGGCGCTTGTGCTTATTGCGACGCGACCTGCCATTGTTGTCCTTGGTATCCGAATTACCAGGGCTCTTGGTCATGTTATTACTACGAGCTAGCCAGCTGTCTTCTCCCGCGCAAAAGCGGGTCATGAGTGTTGTGAGCGCTGCCATGGATTTCGGCTTTTCCTGTCCTAGGTGCTAGGCAAGCGATTCATCATGGATGTTGTGTTTGAAGGCTGCAAGGGCCTCTGCATCCGGACAGTCGACTATTTGATTTTTCTTGGTTAGGAACCGTGTCCAGAATTGTCTGGTCGATTCCTCTGGCTGCTGAATTATGTGGCTTAGGTCATCGGCGTCTGGTGGTCGCACATAGGTGCCCTGGAAATTGTCGAGGAATGTGGATTCCAGGTCCTCCCAGCAACCAATTGACTCTGCTGGCAAGCTGTTAAGCCAATGCCGAGCTGGTCCTTTAAGCTTGAGTGGGAGGTATTTGATAGCATGTAGATCATCACCGCGGGCCATGTGGATATGAAGGAGATAATCCTCGATCCATACTGCAGGATCTGTTGTGCCATCGTATGATTCGATGTTTACGGGTTTAAAACCCTCGGGGATTTGATGATCCATTACTTCGTTTGTGAAGCATAGTGGGTGTGCAGCGCCTCTATACTAGGCTATATCACGACGTAGCTCATATGAGCTTTTCCTGCCGTGTTCGTCCTGGCCGTATTTGCCATGTTCGGCGCGACGATTATCGTCACGTGCCGTGGGGCGCCCACGCGATCTGTAGATCGATCTTGTTTGCCTTGCCTTGTCCTCCAATATGTCATGCAGGTCTGGTGCGTTTCCCCGTGCCTTGGTATTTTTTGAGCGGCGCCGGGGTGCGGCTTGAATGGATGGCCGAGAGGCCTCTCTGTCGCGGCCACGTCCTGCGTTGGTGACGTAGGATTAGGTGCTTCCTCCTCTAATTGGGGTAGCAGCCTACGCTTTGGGTAGCTCTTGGAGGGGCGTTCGAGTTTGTACTCTTCGGCTGCCAGGACTTCAGTCCATCTGTCGGCTAGAAAATCTAGGTCAGCTCTAAGCTGCTGCTATATTTTCTTGAGGCTACTCGTCGTGGCCATAAGCCTGCGTTGGAAACACTCTTGTTCGGCGGGATCCTCAGGCACAACAAATTTGTCGTCGGGGAGGCTTGCCTCGTCTTTGGAGGGAGGCATGTAATTATCGTCCTCTACCTCTCTGTCTGCCGCTCTCTTATGAGGGCTGGCTTCTCCATCCTCCTGCGCTGAATCCTACTGGAGGGGGTTGTCTTCGGCACTGTCCGGGGTATTATTGTCTCCGGTGCTAGAATCGCCATTTTTGCTTTGGCGGGATTTAGAGCGGCGCCGCTCACGTCGGCGCTTAGGCTATTTCTTGGAGGGGTCATCCTCCGTTGTTCCATCGCTATTCCCTTCTTTTGGGGTGTCCACCATGTACATGTCATATGACGAGGTGGCTTTCCAGTGCCCTATAGGCGCTGGTTCTTGGTTGTCTCCTGCATCGTCGTCCATACCGTCGATGTCTTCAGAGTCGTAGTCGAGCATGTCGGTTAAATCATCGACAGTGGCTATGAAGTGGGTGGTGGGTGGGCTTCGAATTTCTTTGTCGTCCGCATCCCAACCTTGCCGACCGTAGTCCGGCCAGGGCTCTCCTGATAAAGAGAGAGACTTTAGTGAATTCAAGATGTCACCAAAGGGCGAGTGCTGAAAGATGTCCGCGGCGGTGAACTCCATGATCGGTGCCCAATTGGGTTCGATCGGCAGGGGCGTGGAAGGTTCGGAGTCCAAAAAGGAGTCCGGCACCTTGGAGTCACAAGCTTCGCAAAGGACAGGGTTGGTGTTCGGCTCGATCACCGTAGAGATTGCAGCCCCCGAGGAGGTGTCCAACCATCCATCCTCGATTGGCGCAGTCGGCTCCGAGCTAAAGGTTGGAGTGGACACTGGGGCGGCCTCCGGGGCACTGTTCGGCGGCAGAGCTAGATCGTGCCCGTCGTGACAGTGCAGCGCGCTTGGTTGTGGCTCGAATCCGTCGAAGATCAAGTCCCCGCGGATGTCGGCCTTGTAGTTCAAACTCCCAAATCTGACCTGATGGCCAGGGGCGTAGCTTTCGATCTGCTCCAGATGGCCAAACGAATTGGCCCGCAGTGCAAAGCCGCCGAATACGAAGATCTGTCTGGGGAGAAAAGTATCACCCTGGACCGCATTGTTGTTGATGATCGGAGGAGCCATCAGGCCTAAAGATGACGACACAGAGGAACTCTCAATGAAAGCACCAATATCGGTGTCAAAACCGGCGGATCTCGGGTAGGGGGTCCCGAACTGTGCGTCTAGGCGGATGGTAACAAGAGACAAGGGACACGATGTTTTTACCCAGGTTCGGGCCCTCTCGATGGAGGTAAAACCCTACTCCTGCTTGATTAATATTGATGATATGGGTAGTACAAGAGTAGATCTACCACGAGATCAGAGAGGCTAAACCCTAGAAGCTAGCCTATGGTATGATTGTTGTTCGTCCTACGGACCTAAGCCCTCCGGTTTATATAGACACCGGAGAGGGCTAGGGTTACACAGAGTCGATTACAATGGGAGGAGATCTAGGTATCCGTATTGCTAAGCTTGCCTTCCACGCCAAGGAAAGTCTCATCCGGACACGGGACGAAGTCTTCAATCTTGTATCTTCATAGTCCAGGAGTCCGGCCAAAGGTCATAGTCCGGCTATCCGGACACCCCCTAATCCGGGACTCCCTCACCCCCAATCTGGGCGGTGGAGCAGAAGCCCGCGCCCCTCCTCCCCACCACGGCACATCCTCTCCAGGCCGCCGGATCCGGCGGAGATCCCTGCCGACCGAGGTACCACCGGAGAGCGATTTAGTGCTGACACTCTTGGTGCTATGGATTGAAATAGTCCAATGTACAGGTACGCATTATAATTTATTTGTTGGTCATGGATTCATGATCCTCCCATGTGTATTTCAGTTTAGTCATAGCAATTTAAGTACAAAAGAAACAAAAGATCTGCAGACTACAGTTCCTAAAGAAAAATTGTATGGGATTCAGTTACTATATATACAAGTAAATGTTTAGTTAATGAAAAGAAAAGTTTGCTGCAGTGCCTGTCCGACCAAGTTTTTGGTTTCCTGTCCCAAAAATATACACACAAACTTTTGGTTGTTAAAGCAAAACTATTACAGGATTCAGTTAGTACAAGTAAATTTGAAGTTAAGTATACACAGATTGCTTTTTTGGTTGCCTATCCGACCAAATTTTGAGAGATAGACTCATTATAGTGAATTGGCAAGAAAATGTTTGCAAGTATTGGTCATGCAGGTAGTTGCTGGTGGTTGTGCTGCAGCAGCTGCATTATCAGTGTTCCTGGAGAATCTTGATAAAACTCTCGGATCCAAGGAACAAATGGCGATTGCTCAATTTGTAGTCTTTGTTCATCATACCAAAAGTTTGATTAGTTATATTTTTGTATGTATGATATTTGCATCCGGAACCACGTGGTTTACTAATGGGAGTGTGTCCGTGTGATGACAAGTCCTCTCTATTAGTATTCTTTTACTTTTCATGATTAGTAAAATCCTGGCAGCCGGTAGTCTTGGAAAGCTTTTGCCCCTGGAATATCTACAATGCTGATTCTAGATTGCTCCCCTAAGAGTGCAGTTGAGCATGGCTTGCGTGCTGATCTTGTTTGTCATTGATGCGTGCTAAATACTCCCTCTGTCCCAAAATAAGTGTCTCAAGCTTAGTACAACTTTGTACTAGAGTTAGTACAAAGTCGAGACACTTATTTTGGGACGGAGGGAGTAGTAACTGAACGTGTTAAATTTTGTAAGGATGTAGAAAACATGTGGACACATGTATCTATTGTCTTATGCTATTGTTGGTACTTTGAGGCCTCATAGTGTGGTTCATGTCTATCATACATCGCTCTATGTGAATTTCTCGTCAATATAGAATGTTTGGTGATATAATCAGGTTTCTTGCTTGCGATATGTCATGTTTCTCACTTTCTAAAATAAACCTTGGTGGTCTCAGAATATTTTCATGTGAATGCCATCAATAATAGAGGCAATCTTCACATGATAATATTTCTTGCTGTTGTATATAGGCTTTTAGGCATTTTGTTGTGGCATATATGGTTCTATATTGAAGTGCATATGAAACATGAAATTGTTTCATTGTCTAGGTAAAACTTTGTGGTCATAATGTGATTGATAGATATGACTATTGATTTGAAGTCATAGTGTCAATATTGCACTTTCAACTTTATGGATAAGTATAATATAGTCTACATCGTCAACTGCATCTACTAGACATGTCCATGCACTCTCCTTTGCTGAATATGTGCACTAAGAGAATCTCAATATCTTGTGTAAGCCAGCTGCGAAGATCTTGATTGGTGCATGAATATTGAGCTTATATGCAAGGAAGGCGCTCCAAGTCAGCCAGCTCCAGTGATGGACCATTTGGAAACGAACTCTTCACCTCCGCATCCGCTTCTAGAGCCAACACCACCAACACCGGTAGCATGAATAGTCATGCAGCCAACGGCAAACAACGACGGATCATCAAGAACAGGGAGTCTGTGGCACGGTCGCGGGCGCAAAAGCAGGCCTACTCAAACCAGTTGGATATGGACTTGCCCCAGCTGCGCAGGGAGAACCAGATGATCATCCAGCGGCACATGGATCTCATAAACGTAGGTATGCGCATTTAGTTGTCTGATGAGTTCGTCAGCCTTACTCTACCAATATTTAACTTAGGAAATATGTTAAATTTCTATTCTAATGAATTAGACATTTTTGGATTGTTATTTCTAACCATCTGTATGACTAGGAAAATAACTCATATTATTTGGTTTGTGTAGCTGCACCTCTGAATTACAAACCTCTTTTTTGTAGCCACTCTGTAATTGCCTTTAAATAAATTTATTGGTATTACACTGTTATATTTGTTACACAATTGCATGGCCTGTATTTTGTGTCGATTTTAATCGTTATTAGGAAATATATGTGATCGTTTTTGGTCAAAAAATATATGTGATCCTTGCATATAAATCAATATTAGGTTTTGTGGGTCTCAATTTCTCGAGTTTAAAAGGAACATGGCAATTGAATGGTAGGAGTTTTGCAGCATAATTGTTGATTTCAACTAATGTCTTTGCCAGATTAAATCCATTTTCCTCTTTCGCAGGATAGATAAATATTTTCCACCTCACATCCTGACTATGGAATGAAAAACAAAAACGCCTACTGGCCATTCCCTGGCAAAATCTACACCGCCCATATAATATTCATTTTGGAGTCCTTAAAGCTGCGTGTGATGTTGCCTTTTGTATACATAGCTATACCTACACTCATGCAATCACGTGTTTGCATCTTCTATAATGGTTGATTTGTTGCTTTGGCATGCTACTACTTTTGGCAAGATCTATTTTCCTTGAGGATTATCATTTGATTGAAAACTTTGTAAAGTTTGATAGCAAGAATATCTATTCTGGGGAGTCAGTGCAGTGACGGCTTAGGTGATCCTGTTGTGGTTGCATTATATGATTTCATGAATATAAACTAAATGATATTGTTTGAATTAATATACATATTTCTTGAACAACTTAGAAATGTATTTTCCTACTAGGTGAATAATGTAACACAACAGGAAGAAAAGAAAGTAGCTCTGCATAAGATTGACCTAAAAAGCTCTAGAGTTTGAGCGGGCAAGTCTTTTGTGCTTAGGATTAGATTAGTTTCTGGAAAGCTCGTTTATGTCTATGCATGGGGAGTAGTTCATGCTCGATCAGATTTGTTTCTAAATTTTTAAACATTCCCTTGCATGGCACAATGACAAGTGTGGTGTGCAACTCACAACCTTGGGATTGACCATGTTTGAGTGCGTTGAGACCAAGTGGACACGACAGACATCATCATCGAGGATGGAAAGAAATATAAGTGGCAACATGGTGGGGTGATGACCCACAAGTATAGGGGATCTATCGTAGTCCTTTCGATAAGTAAGAGTGTCGAACCCAACGAGGAGCAGAAGGAAATGACAAGCTGTTTTCAGTAAGGTATTCTCTGCAAGCACTGAAATTGTAGGTAACAGATAGTTTTGTGATAAGATAATTTGTAACGGGTAACAAGTAATGAAAGTAAATAAGGTGCAGCAAGGTGGCCCAATCCTTTTTGTAGCAAAGGATAAGCCTGGACAATTTCTTATAATGAGAAAAGCGCTCCCGAGGACACATGGGAATTATCGTCAAGCTAGTTTTCATCACGCTCATATGATTCGCGTTCGGTACTTTGATAGTTTGATATGTGGGTGGACCGGTGCTTGGGTACTGCCCTTACTTGTACAAGCATCCCACTTATGATTAACCCCTATTGCAAGCATCCGCAACTACAAATGAAGTATTAAGGTAAACCTAACCATAGCATGAAACATATGGATCCAAATCACCCCCTTACGAAGCAACGCATAAACTAGGGTTTAAGCTTCTGTCACTCTAGCAACCCATCATCTGCTTATTACTTCTCAATGCCTTCCTCTAGGCCCAAATAATGGTGAAGTGTCATGTAGTCGACGTTCACATAACACCACTAGAGGAGAGACAACATACATCTCATCAAAATATTGAACGAATACCAAATTCACATGACTACTAATAGTATGACTTCACCCATGTCCTCAGGAACAAACGTAAATACTCACAAAGCATATTTATGTTCATAATCAGAGGGGTATTAATATGCATTAAGGCTCTGAACATATGATCTTCCACCGAATAAACCAACTAGCATCAACTACAAGGAGTAATCAACACTACTAGCAACCCACAGGTACCAATTTGTGGTTTTGATACAAGATTGGATACAAGAGATGAACTAGGGTTTTGAGAGGAGATGGTGCTGGTGAAGATGTTGATGGAGATTGACCCCCTTCCGATGAGAGGATCATCGGTGATGATGATGGTGATGATTTCCCCTTCCCGGAGGGAAGTTTCCCTGGCAGAACAGCTCCGCCGGTGCCCTGGATTGGTTCCTCCAAGGTTCCGCCTCGTGGCGGCGGAGTTTCGTCCCATGAGCTTGCTTATAAATTTTTCCAGGGTAAAAGACCTCATTAGCAGAAGATGGGCACCAGAGGGGCACCAGGGGGCCAGGAGACAGGGGGCGCGCCCAGTAAGGGGGCGCCCCCACCCTCCTGGCCAGGGTGTGGGCCCCCTCTGGTACTTTCTTTGCTCATTAATTCTTATTAATTCCAAAAATGACTTTGGTGGAGTTGCAGGTCTTTTGGAGCTGTGCAGAATAGGTTTCCAATATTTGCTCCTTTTCCAACCAGAATCCCAACTGTCAGCATTCTCCCTCTTCATGATAAACCTTGTAAAATAAGAGAGAAGAGCCATAAGTATTGTGACATAATGTGTAATAACAGCCCATAATGCAATAAATATTGATATAAAAGCATGATGCAAAATGGACGTATTAACTCCCCCAAGATTAGACCTCGCTTGTCCTCAAGCGGAAGCCAAAATCGAAAAATATGTCCACATGTTTAGAGATAGAGGTGTCGATAAAAATAAAATACGGACATGAGGACATCATGGTCATTCTTATAACAGCAACATATATAGATTTTGTCATATGATTTCTTATGCTCAAGTAACAATCTATTCACAATGTCAAGTATGGAACATAAACTTCATTGGGAACTAACAAACTGTAATCTCAGTCCTTGAAGCAATTGCAATTTATCAGAACATCAGAAAGAGTCAAGAATAGAGCTTTTCAGCAAGTCCACATACTCAACTATCATATAGTCTTCTACAATTGCTAACACTCACGCAATACTTATGGTTATGGAGTTTTAATCGGACACTGAGAAAGATAGGGGCTTATAATTTTGCCTCCCAACGTATTCACCATTAGGTGATGTCAACAATAATAGTTCATGCTAACGAACATCCAATTGGATATATGTATCAGGATCTTTCCAACACGAGGTGCTTGCCAAAGGATAAAATGAAAAAGGGAAAGGTGAAGATCACCTTGACTCTTGCATAAAGTATTACATAAAGTAAAAGATAGGCCCTTCGCAGAGGGACGCAGAGGTTGTCATGTGCTTTTAGGGTTGGATGCATAAAATCATAATGTGAAAGAATGTCAGTTTATATTGCCACTTGTATATGGACCGTTATTATGCAGTCCGTCGCTTTTATTACTTCCATAACAAGATTGTATAAAGCTTATTTTCTCCGCACTAATAAGTCATGCATATTTAGAGAGCAATTTTTATTGCCTGCACCGATGTCAACTTACTTGAAGGATCTTACTCAATCCATAGGTAGGTATGGTGGACTCTCATGGCAAAACTGGGTTTAAGGATATTTGGAAGCACAAGTAGTATCTCTACTTGGTGCAAGGAATTTTTGGCTAGCATGAGGGGGAAAGGCAACCTCAACATGTTGAATGATCCATGATAATATACTTTAACTGGGATGTGAGAAAACATAAACCATTACGTTGTCTTCCTTGTCCAACATCAACTCTTTAGCATGTCATACTTTAATGAGTGCTTACAATCATAAAAGATGTCCAAGATAGTATATTTATATGTGAAAACCTCTCATTCCTTATCACTTCCTATTAATTGCAACGGTGACCAAAACTACGTTTGTCAACTCACAACAGTTTTTATGCCTCATACTCTTTATATGTGAAGTCATTACTATCCATAAGATCAATATGAACTCTTTTATTCTTTTTATTCTTTTTATGTTCTCAAGATCATAGCAAGATAGCAAAGCCCTTGACTCAACACTAATCTTTATTATAGATAGCTCACGGACTCGATTACATAAAGAGATCACAAAGCAAAACTCAAAACTAATTCATACCAAAACTTCAATCTACTAGATCAAGATATTACTAAAAGGATTGAACTAAGTAAAACGGTAAAGATAGGAGTGTGATAGTGATACGATACCGGGCCACCTCCCCCAAGCTTGGCAGTTGCCAAGGGGAGTGCCCAAACCCATGTGATTATGTCCTCGGAGGTGACGAAGGCGGTGGTGATGATGGTGGATAATCGCACATTGAGCGTAAAAGCTCCTCCAGTTTGCGGATAATGCCCTTGAGTGCGATGATATGATCCTTCAATAAAATATTCTCCGGTGTGAGATGCTTGTTTTGTATTCGAGCTAACTCAATCATCTTGAAAGCTTCAATCTCAGTTGGGGTAAAGAGGTTAGGTAGAGGTTGAGGGATGTTTTCTTCTTTCGCCGCCGGAGCTTGATCCTCCATGTCCTTCTTGATCCCTTCATCCTTGTTGATCTCCTCCGGTTCTTCTCTTTTCAGCTCTATCTTCAATAGCTAAGCATCCTTGTCTTCATTGTTGGAGGAGGGTGACGTCATGATGCTCTAGATCTGTCAGATAAACAACTCGAAACAAAGACAGAAGATTTTTGCGTGATACGGTGGTCAAAACCTTCGGGAGATTATATAGTGATTTTTACCAACCAAAATACGTAATGTGCAAGAAAACGGAGTCCGGGAGGCACACGAGGTGTCCACGAGACAGGGGGCGCGCCCTGTAGGGGTGGGCGCGCCCTCCACCCTCGTGGAGGCCTCCTGTCCTTCCCGGATTACTTCTTTCTTTCCAAAATTCTTAAACATTCCAAAACTGAGAGAAATTGCCATTAGAATTGTTTTGGAGTCGGTTTACTTACCGTACCACATACCTATTCCTTTTCGGAGTCTGAAACGTTTTGTAAAGTGTCCCTTATGTATTCCTCCGGGGTTACGGTCTTAATAATATTAGTTTCAACATTGATAGGATTACCTGAGATATAATGTCTGATTCTTTGACCGTTCACCACCCTCGGACTTGTGCCTTTGAAGTTGTTGATTTTTATGGCACCGGAGCGATAGACCTCCTCGATAACGTAAGGACCTTCCCATTTAGAGAGAAGTTTTCCTGCAAAAAATCTTAAGCGATAGTTGAATATCAACACATAATTACCTACGTTAAATTCTCGCTTTTGTATTCTTTTGTCATGCCATCTTTTAACTTTTTCTTTAAACAGCTTGGCATTTTCATAGGCTTGGGTTCTCAATTCATCAAGTGAGCTAATATGAAATAACCTCTTCTCATCGGCAAGTTTGAAGTCATAGTTGAGCTCTTTAATAGCCCAATATGCTTTATGTTCAAGTTCAAGAGGTAAGTGACATGCTTTTCCATAAACCATCTTATATGGAGACATACCCATAGGGTTTTTATATGCAGTTCTATAGGCCCATAATGCATCATCAAGTTTCTTGGACCAATTCTTTCTAGACCTATTAACAGTCTTTTGCAAAATTAATTTGAGCTCTCTATTGCTCAACTCTACTTGACCACTAGACTGTGGGTGATAAGGAGATGCAATTCTATGATTAACATCATATTTAGCAAGCATTTTACGGAAAGCACCATAAATAAAATGTGAACCACCATCAGTCATGAGATATCTAGGGACTCCAAACCACGAAAAAATAACTTCTTTAAGCATCTTAATAGAGGTGTTATGATCAGCACTACTAGTTGGAATAACTTCTACCCACTTAGTAACGTAATCAACAACAACTAAAATATGTCTATATCCATTAGAGGCAGGAAAAGGTCCCATATAATCAAAGCCCCAAACATCAAATGGTTTAATAACAAGAGAATAATTCATAGGCATTTCTTGACGTCTACTAATATTACCAATTCTTTGACATTCATCACAAGACAAGACAAACTTACGGGCATCTTTGAAGAGAGTAGGCCAATAAAAACCGGATTGCAATACCTTATGTGCAGTTCTGTCTCCAGCGTGGTGTCCTCCATATGGTTCGGAGTGACACTTGCGTAGGATCTGTTCCTGTTCATGCTCAGGTACACAACGTCTAATAACACCATCTACTCCTTCATTATAAAGGTGTGGGTCATCCCAGAAGTAATGTCTTAAATCATAAAAGAACTTTTTCTTTTGCTGGTATGTGAAACTAGGTGGTATAAATTTAGCAACAATGTAATTAGCATAATCAACATACCATGGAGCAGTACGAGATGCATTAATGACCACTAATTGTTCATCGGGAAAGCTAACATTAATAGGTAGTGGGTCATCAAGAACATTCTCTAGCCTAGACAAGTTGTCTGCAACGGGGTTCTCAGCTCCCTTTCTATCAGTAATATGCAAATCAAATTCTTGAAGCAACAGAACCCATCTAATAAGTGTAGGTTTAGCATCTTTCTTTTCCATAAGATATTTAATAGCAGCATGATGAGTGTGAATAGTAACTTTAGAATCAACAATGTAAGGTCTGAACTTATCACAAGCAAATACAACTGCTAAGAATTCTTTTTCAGTAGTAGCATAATTTCTCTGGGCAGTATCGAGAGTCTTGCTAGCATATTGAATAACATTAAATTTCTTATCGACTCTCTGCCCTAGAATAGCACCTACAGCATAATCACTAGCATCACACATAATTTCAAAAAGTAAATTCCAATCAGGTGGCTGAACAATAGGTGCAGTGATCAAAGCTTTCTTAAGTACTTCAAATGCTTCTACACAATCATCATCAAAGACAAAAGGAATATCTTTTTGCAATAAATTAGTTAGAGGCCTAGAGATTTTAGAAAAGTCCTTAATGAACCTCCTATAAAAACCGGCATGACCAAGGAAACTTCTTATACCTTTAATGTCCTTGGGACATGGCATCTTTTCAATACCATCAACTTTAGCTTTATCAACTTTAATACCTCTTTCAGAAATTTTATGCCCCAAGACAATGCCTTCATTAACCATAAAGTGACACTTTTCCCAATTCAGGACGAGACTAGTGTCTTCACATCTCTGCAAAACTCGATCAAGGTTGCTCAAGCAATCATCAAAAGAGGATCCATAGACGGAGAATTCATCTATGGATACCTCACAAATCTTTTCACAAAAGTCAAAGAATATAGCCATCATGCATCTTTGAAAGGTAGCAGGTGCATTACATAAACCAAAAGGCATACGTCTATAAGCAAAAGTACCGAAAGGGAAAGTAAAAGTAGTTTTTGATTGATCTTCCGCTGACACAGGTATTTGAGAGAAACCAGAATAACCATCTAGAAAGCAGAAATGTGTATGTTTGGACAGTCTTTCTAGCATTTGATCAATAAAAGGTAAAGGGTAATGATCTTTCTTAGTAGCTTTATTTAACTTACGGAAATCAATTACCATCCTATAACCTGTAATAATTCTTTGCAGAATCAATTCATCTTTATCATTAGGAACAACAGTAATACCTCCCTTTTTAGGGACACAATGGACAAGGCTTACCCATTCACTATCAGCAACGGGATAAATTATACCTGCCTCAAGAAGCTTTAGTATCTCCTTTCTTACCACTTCTTTCATCTTAGGATTTAATCGTCATTGAGGATCTCTAACTGGTTTGGCATCTTTCTCCACTTTAATTTTGTGTTGGCATAGAGTGCGACTAATGCCCTTAAGATCATCCAGAGTATATCCAATGGCAGCACGGTGCTTTTTTAGAGTTTTCAATAATATTTCCTCTTCCTGCTCTGAAAGGTTAGCAGTAATAATAACAGGATATATCTTCTTTTCATCAAGATAAGCATATTTAAGATTATCAGGTAATGGTTTTAGCTCAAACACGGGATCACCCTTGGGTGGAGGAGGATCGCCTAGGATTTCAACATGCAAATTGTGTTTCAGAATAGGACTCTGTTGAAGGAATACTTCATCTATTTCCCTTCTTTCATTCATAAACATATCATTTTCATGGTCTAGCAAATATTGTTCTAACAGATTGGTAGGAGGCATGACAATAGAAGCAAGACCAATAATTTCATCCTTACTAGGCAATTCTTTATCATGGGGTTGTCCACAAAATTTAGCAAAATTAAACTCATGAGACATATCACCCAAGCCAATTGGAACAACATCCTTCTCGCAATCAATCCTAGCATTAACAGTATTCAAGAAGGATCTGCCAAATATAATGGGACAAAAGTCATCTTGTGGGGAACCAAGAACAAGAAAATCATCAGGATATTTGACTTTCCCACACAAGACTTCAACATCTCTAACAATCCCAACTGGTGAAATAGTATCCCTATTGGCGAGCTTAATAGTAACATCAATACCTTCTATTTCAGCGGGTGCAATATCATGCATAATTTCTTTATATAGGGAAATAGGTATTGCACTAGCACTAGCACCTATATCACATAAGCCATGATAACAATGATCTCCTATTTTAACAGAAATAACCGGCATGCCTACAACTAGTTTATGTATCTTAGCATCGGGTCTAGCAATATTAGCAGCCTGTTCACAGAAGTAAATAACATGCCCATCTATATTATCATCCAAGAGATCTTTAACCATAGCAATACTAGGTTTAACTTTAATTTGCTCAGGAGGGGTATATGTTCTAATATTACTCTTATGAACAACAGTTGAAGTTTTAGCATGATCCTTTATCCTCACAGGAAAAGGTGGTTTCTCAACATAAGTAGTAGGAACAATAGGATCATTATAAGTGATAGTATTTTCTTCAACTGTAATAGGTGCAACTACTTTAAGTTCAACGGGAGGATTACATTTAAACCACTTATCCTTAGGGAGATCAACGTGCGCAACAAAAGATTCACAGAAAGAAGCTACTATCTCAGATTCAAGTCCATATTTAGTACTAAATCCACAAAAAGCATCGGTATCCATAAAAGATTTAACACAATGAAACTTAGGTGTTATACCTGACGCCTTACCATCGTCGGGACCCCAATCTTCAGAGTTGCGTTTAATTCTTTCCAATAAGTCCCACTTGAATTCAGTAGTCTTCAACATATAAGGACCAACACAAGAAAAATCGAGCATGGTGCGATCATTGAGAGAAAGCCGAGCATAAATTTTTTGAATAATCATTTCTCTTGAGAGCTCATGATTAGGGCATGAATATAACATTGACTTAAGCCTCCCCCAAGCTTGAGCGATGCTTTCTCCTTCGCGAGGCCAGAAATTATATATGTAATTACGATCACGATGAACAAGATGCACAGGATAGAACTTCTGGTGAAATTCCAACTTCAATCGTTTATAGTTCCAAGATCCCGTATCATCACATAGCCTATACCATGTCAATGCATCTCCCTTAAAAGATAAAGGGAAAACCTTCCTATTAACAACATCATAGGGAATACCTGCAAGCTTAAATAATCCACAAACTTCATCCACAAAGATAAGGTGTAAATCGGGATGCAATGTTCCATCTCCTGCAAAAGGATTAGCTAGTAGTTTCTCTATCATACCCCAAGGAATCTCAAAGTAAATATTTTCAGTAGGTTCAGTAGGTTGAGGAGCAACTCTTTGCTCTTCTGGTCGGGGTGAAGATACCCCGAACAAGCCCCTCAAAGGATTAGTTTCCATAGTAACAAGTGACAGAAAATTTTAGCACACTATATAAATGTTTCCTTACCAAGTTCCACTGACCAAAGGCGCTTCACTCCCCGGCAACGGCAACAGAAAAGAGTGTTGATGACCCACAAGTATAGGGGATCTATCGTAGTCCTTTCGATAAGTAAGAGTGTTGAACCCAACGAGCAGCAGAAGGAAATGACAAGCGATTTTCAGTAAGGTATTCTCTGCAAGCATTGAATTTGTAGGTAACACATAGTTTTGTGATAAGATAATTTGTAACGGGTAACAAGTAATAAAAGTAAATAAGGTGCAGCAAGGTGGCCCAATCCTTTTTGTAGCAAAGGACAAGCCTGGACAATTTCTTATAATGAGAAAAGCGCTCCCGAGGACACATGGGAATTATCGTCAAGCTAGTTTTCATCACGCTTGTATGATTCACGTTCGGTACTTTGATAGTTTGATATGTGGGTGGACCGGTGCTTGGGTACTGCCCTTACTTGGAAAAGCATCCCACTTATGATTAACCCCTACTGCAAGCATCCGCAACTACAAAAGAAGTATTAAGGTAAACCTAACCATAGCATGAAACATATGGATCCAAATCAGCTCCTTACGAAGCAACGCATAAACTAGGGTTTAAGCTTCTGTCACTCTAGCAACCCATAATCTACTTATTACTTCCCAATGCCTTCCTCTAGGCCCAAATAATGGTGAAATGTCATGTAGTCGACGTTCACATAACACCACTAGAGGAGAGACAACATACATCTCATCAAAATATCGAACGAATACCAAATTCACATGACTACTAATAGCAAGACTTCACCATGTCCTTAGGAACAAACATAACTACTCACAAAGCATATTTATGTTCATAATCAGAGGGGTATTAATATGCATTAAGGATCTGAACATATGATCTTCCTCCGAATAAACCAACTAGCATCAACTACAAGGAGTAATCAACACTACTAGCAACCCACATGTACCAATTTGTGGTTTTGATACAAGATTGGATACAAGAGATGAACTAGGGTTTTGAGAGGAGATGGTGCTGGTGAATATGTTGATGGAGATTGACCCCCTTCCGATGAGAGGATCATTGGTGATGATGATGGTGATGATTTCCCCCTCCCGGAGGGAAGTTTCCCTGACAAAACAGCTCCGCCGGAGCCCTAGATTGGTTCTGCCAATGTTCCGCCTCGTGGCGGCGGAGTTTCGTCCCGTGAGCTTGCTTATAATTTTTTCTAGGGTAAAAGACCTCATCTAGCAGAAGATGGGCACCGGAGGGGCACCAGGGGGCCCAGGAGACAGGGGCGCGCCCAGTAGGGGGGGGGGGGCTCCCCCACCCTCCTGGCCAGGGTGTGGGCCCCCTATGGTACTTTCTTTGCTCATTAATTCTTATTAATTCTAAAAATGAGTTTCGTGGAGTTGCATGTCTTTTGGAGCTGTGCAGAATAGGTTTCCAATATTTGCTCCTTTTCCAGCCAGAATCCCAGCTGTCAGCATTCTCCCTCTTCATGATAAACCTTGTAAAATAAGAGAGAAGAGCCATAAGTATTGTGACATAATGTGTAATAACAACCCATAATGCAATAAATATTGATATAAAATCATGATTGAAAATGGATGTATCATGGGGCAGCGTGTTAAAATAAAGGACGTAGATCTGTGTTGGTATTGAGCCATATTTATTAGGTTGACGCATGTGGAGGACTAGGAGTTTGGTGTTTTCTCTGCAGCAAAGCACAAACGTCCCCCGGTGCAAAACACATACTATTTTGTTATTGGATATAACAAATGGTGTTGCTTTGTATCGAATTTTTTTTGCCCGGTGCAATGCACGGGCATTTGTACTAGTCATACCAAAAGCATGTAAAAATATTATAAACATGGCATGAATACATCAAAAATTATAGATACGTTGGATATGTATCATTCAACACCCTCCAAAATAGTGAGATCATTACCTAAAGTTGACACTCTTTCAGACCCACTTTCATCAATATAATCATTATAAACAGGAGGCATGCTTTCATCATAATAAATTTTCTCATCAAAACTTGGGGGACTAAAAATATCATCTTCATCAAACATAGCATCCCCAAGCTTATGCCTTTGCATATCATTAGCACCATGGATATTCAAGGAATTCATACTAACAACATTGCAATCATGTTCATCATTCAAATATTTAGTGCCAAACAATTTATTAACTTCTTCTTCTAGCACTTGAGCACAATTTTCCTTTCCATCATTTTCACGAAAGACATTAAAAAGATGAAGCATATGAGGCAACCTCAACTACACAACCTTCTTCTTGTAGACGTTGTTGGGCCTGCAAGTGCACAGGTTTGTAGGACAGTAGCAAATTTCCCTCAAGTGGATGACCTAAGGTTTATCAATCTGTGGGAGACGTAGGATGAAGATGGTCTCTCTCAAACAACCTTGCAACCAATTAACAAAGAGTGTCTTGTGTCCCCAACACACCCAATACAATGGTAAATTGTATAGGTGCACTAGTTTGGCAGAGAGATGGTGATACAAGCGTAATACGGAGAGTAGATATAGGTTTTTTAATGCGAAAATATAAAAACAGCAAGGTAAAAAGTAACAAAAGTGAGCGAAAACGCAATTGCAATGCTTGGAAACAAGGCCTAGGGTTCATACTTTCACTAGTGCAAATTCTCTCAACAATGATAACATAATTAGATCATATAACAATCCCTCAACATGCAATGAAGAATCACTCCAAAGTTCCTATCGTGGAGAACATAAGATGATATTGCTTGTAGGGTACAAAACCACCTCAAAGTTATTCTTTCCGATAAATCCATTGAGCTATTCTTATAAGTGTCACAAACAGCCCTAGAGTTCACAGTAAAATAACACCATATGACACACATCAGTCAACCCTAATGTCACCTAGATACTCCAATGCCACCACAAGTATCCGTGGGTCAATTATGCGATATGCATCAAACAACTTCGGATTCATAATATTCAATCCAACACAAAGAACTTCATGAGCATCCCGAGATTTCTACCGGACAAAGGGATATGAAAACATGCATCAATCCCTATGCATAGATTACCCCAATGTCACCGCGGGAACCCGCAAGTTGATAACCAAAACATACATCAAGTTGATCAATAGAACATCCCATTGTCACCACGGATATCCCATTGCAAGACATACATCAAGTGCTCTCACATCCAAAGATTCAATCCGACATAAAAAACCTCAAAGGAAAAGACTCAATTCATCACAAGGTAGAGAGGGAGAAACATCATATGATCCAACTATAATAGCAAAGCTCGCGGTACGTCAAGATCGTACCAAATCAAGAACACAAGAGAGAGAGAGAGAGAGAGAGAGAGAGAGAGAGAGAGATCAAACGCATAGCTACTGGTACGTACCCTCAGCCCCAAGGGTGAACTACTCCCTCCTTGTCATGGAGAACACTGGGATGATGAAGATGGCCACCGGTGATGGATTCCCCCTCCGACAGGGTGCCGGAGTAGGGTCCCGAGAGGTTTTTCGTGGCTACAGAGGCTTGCAACAGCGGAACTCCTGATCTAGGTTTATTTCTGGGTGTCTCTATATTTATAGGAATTTTTGGCGTCGAGAACAAGTTAGGGGGACCACGAGGACCCACAAGATCGGAGGGTGCGCCCTAGGGGGGAGCACGCCCTCCACCCTTGTGGAGGCCTCGTGGCTCTTCTGGCCTAACTCTTTTTCTTTGGGGGCTTCTTCTAGTCCATAAAAAATCACTGTAAATTTTCAGGTCATTTGGACTCCGTTTGGTATTCCTTTTCTATAAAACTCAAAAACAAGGAAATAACAGAAGCTGGCATTGGGCTCTAGGTTAATAGGTTAGTCCCAAAAATCATATAAGATAGCATATAGATGCGTATAAAACATCCAAGATGGAAATTATAATAGCATGGAACAATCAAAAATTATAGATATGTTGGAGACGTATCATTCTGCCGTCGGAGGGACGCAATGGCATAGTCGAGATGGCCATGGAAGGCAAGCAGTTCCAGGATGAAGGAGGTGCCACTGAGTTAGTGCACCACGCCGGGACGACCGAGGACCAGGCCTGAAGCTACGGGACTGTTATTTGAAACAATCAGATTCATTTGGATTAGTATAAAACGCGGAAGGATAAATCTTGGCTTACATAAAATTACAAATCTATCCCCGAGCCAAACTTTAAGTCGAGCCATCTTAACTGTTAGATTGCTTTAATACTACTCACTAAACTCGGTAGTATGATGTACCGTAAAAAAATTCTAGGAGTAATGCTGCACATACGAAGAGGGAATTATTAGGAAGTTTACGTAAGAACTTTCGTTACTTTAGGTGGATGCAGCATTATCATACAAACTAAAATCCACCACCCTGACAAGTCACTAATGGGCAAATAAATTTTTGAGTCTATGGCGACTTGATGTTTCAAAAAAAAATTCAGGTTCTGCGGAGACTTTGTCATTTAGGCTTAGACGCTTGTAGTGGTCAGCACGCCATTCATTGTTGCGCCAAAGAATGCCAAACCTTGTTACCTTGAGCACACTTGCCTCCAAAATAAAGAACATGGCCAATTTAATCTCAGATTTGCTCCCTCGGTAGTCGATCAAATCAATTTCTGTAAGATGGAGATCAAGACATTCGATAGATTGTTATTGTGCAACACATTTTTCACTTTCGGGTCTTTTTTATCTGCAAAAGAAGAGAACATATTAGAGCAGTTGGCTGTATAAGATTGTCGTGTTATCAAGAGGTACCAATATCATTTGCTCATACGGTAGGGTTGGTTCTAAGGCTAGTGATCTCTCTCTCTCTCTCTCCCCCTCTCTCCTCTCTCTCTCTCTCTCTCTCTCTCTCTCTCTCCTCTCATTTACCTATGAGCACGTGAAGAGCTTGGGCATTTGTTGCCTTCCACTATGTAGCCGATGCCATATTTCTCAAAAGTATGCCACATAATATGCATCAATGTCAAATCAAAAGATTTTTGCACCGCTCTAGCGATGTGAGAGAGTTGGCACCGTTGTGCACACAAACCCACATGTATAAACAAATGAATCAAACCAACTGCACCAGCCTCTCACTCTCCCCAACAAGTGTTTTGTTATTGCCTCAGTCCTCTCCCTCTCCCACGCAAGAGTTTTTTCATTGCGTGAGTTAATTTGGCACCGAAGCAAAGTAGGAGACCCAGATTGGGGCACCAGTGAGCAATGGAGGGGCATCGGTGCCAAATGCATCACAAGTGAATTTGGCACGTGTTTTGGCCTACATAGTGGAGGGCTGTTATAGCCCATACCAAAGCTGTCAGGACCCCGACCCTAAGTCACACCGATCTAGCATGTGACACATCATATCACTTTGCGGCCTCACGCACGGTATTCCCACGGGTGCCACCTTACCTAGCCTGGGACCGTTTGCGCCTTTTGGCTCACGTATATGATAGTGCCGCCAGCATCCATATGACAAAGAACCCGGGCTGACATGGCTAGTCGTGAACCCAAAGTGGCACTAACTTACAGGGACAGGCATACATGACCCAACAACGAATGTGTCGGTCATCAGCGAGTGAATCTGGGCTGTAGCAACTGGGCTAGCAGGACTCCGGTAAACCAGGCTGTAGCAGGCTAACAGGACTCCGGTAGACACCGCGTGACATTTCCCCGAAGGGATAGACACAGGAATGAAGAAGGACACATGCCGGCCAGCCTAAGTGTTTCGGAGCAGTAGCAAGCTACCAAGGCTCAGTGGTAGCACTAGGAGACATTTCCCGGTAAGAGAGGCTACCAAGGATAAACAACTAGATAGTCAGATCCCACACATACCAAGCATTTCAATAACATACACCCAATATGCTCGATATGTGCAAATACAACATGGCATCACAACATGACTCTACGACTCAAGTATTTTATTCAATAGGCTCCAAGGAGCGAGATATTACAAACATGAGTCTCATGACCCAACATTCAGAGCATACAAGTCAAAGCACAAGCGGAAGCTTAACATGTCTGGGTACAGACATCTACAAATGAAAAAGGCTGAGAAGCCTGACTATCTACCAGATCCTGCCGAAGGCACAAGATCGTAGTTGAGGTAACAAGCTAAACGTCGAAGTCGAAGCGGTACTACTAGTGAGACTGAAGTCTCTCTACAAAAACATAAATTAAGCAACGTGAGTACAAATGTACCCAGCAAGACTTACATCAGAACTAACTACATATGCACCATTATCAACAAAGGGGTGGTGGGGTTTAACTGCAGCAAGCCAGCTTTGACTCGGTGGCTATCCTGAACTACGACTGCAAGTAACTCTTTTGATGTGGCGCACACGAGTCCACATATTCACCATATCAATACCCGACTATGGATCCACTCCCGTCTCCCTACGAGAACGCCATCCATAGTACTCACGCTTATCTTGCGCATTTAGAGTATCCACTTTCACTTGTCTATGAACTGTACAGGCAACCCAGAAGTCCTTTACCGCGGACACGGCTATTTGAATAGATCATATTAACCCTACAGGGGTGTACTTCTTCACACACGCTCTCACCACTTACCGTCGTTTACACGACATGTACTCGGAAACCTTCAAGCGGAAGCCCAGCGAGGGTGTCGGCCACGACCTGACTAACCACACAAGTCTCTCATCCAGGTTTATCGCCTATTCGGGTTCCATCCGCAAGGAGATCCGACCGGGGTGTCGCTCACGGCCCCAAACGATGTGTGCAGGGTTCCCAAGTGCACCATCCGGGTGCCACTTGGTACACCGGGCCACTGTGCCTAGTCTGTCCCAAGCCCACCTGTACCGGGTGCCACTTGGTAGACTACTAACACTACCTACAAACACCAGAAACTAGTTGCAACTCCTGGACAGAGATCAAGTTGATTAATAAGTCGAGAGAGCTTGGAGCGCCCGGAGCCCAATGTGTGGTAGTAACTGTTCATGGATCACAAACACAGAACTCAGTTCCTGAGGACGGCTGCAATAAGACAACCCACCATGTACTCCTACATGGCCTCTCACCGCTACCTTTACCAAATCGTGTTCACACACTTAGCTCTCAATAGTAGGACATGTTCACACACCTCCGATTCATCCCCGATGAATCAGACCTGACTCAACTCTAAGCAATAGCAGGCATGACAAACAAGCATGAATGAGTAGGCACATCAGGGCTCAAACAACTCCTACTCATGCTATTGGGTTTCATCTATTTACTGTGGCAATGACAGGTCATGCAGAGGAAAGGGGTTCAACTACCGTAGCATGTAACAGTTGAATCGTTGTTGTCCTAATGCAGTAAAAGAGAGCAGGAGCGAGAGAGTGGGATTGTATCGGAATGAACAAGGGGGTTTTGCTTGCCTGGCACTTCTGAAGATAGTATAGTTCTTCATCGGTGTCATCGATCACATTGTCGGTACACGTCTACTGAGAGGGGGCAAATACCGGCAAACAAGGGAGAACACAATCAATGCAATGCAACAATATGATGCATGAATGTGACATGGCAATATGATGTGGTTGTGCTAATGCAACTAAAACCAGATTAAATGAAGTTAGTTTGAATCCAAGATTCAAATTCAAACTCCACATGTGGTTATTTAAATGCCATTTAATTGAATTGTCCTAAACAGTAGTCATAAGTTGTTCTATCATGCATGAAAATGGTACAAATGGATAGATTGGATTTTTCTGATCATTTTTCATATATAAATTATTTCATTCTGAGTTACGGTTGAATTTATATGAATTTTTGAAGTTTTGGATATATTCTGGAATTTTCTGAATTATTTATAAATCCAGAAAATGATTAACTGCTTCAGCATTGCCTCACCATGACATCAGCAGGTCAACTGCGGCTGACCAGTTCAAACCTGACCAGTGGGGTCCACTGGTCAGCGACATAGAGTCAGCTATAGAGGCTGACATGTGGGACCCGGTCAAAGCTGACGCGTGGGCCCACAGAGGTTAACTAAAACTAAACAGAAATTAAGCTATGTTTAGTTAGACAGTGGGGCCCAGCTGTCAGTGTCTGTTAGGAGCTAGCTGGGGGTGATTAGTGCCTAATTAAGCGGCCACGTGGCATGCCGGAGTTTGGCCGCCGCGACCTTTTGTACTACCTCGTATTTAGTGTAAAATTTTGACCATAGATTTACCTAAGAAAATGCCAATGCATGTCACCAAAAAATTTACCTTTTGGAATTATGTTCAAATACGAATCAAACAATATAATTTTTAGTGACATGCATTAATATTTTGTCAGTTGAATCTATGGCCAAATTTTGATACTACAGAATAGGAAGAGTAAACCAGGGCAGAGGTAGTACTTGCTCTAGGGTAACCATAGAGTTACTAGTCTAAGTTACTTGCCACTATGACTAGCCTAGGCTACTAGTAGTACAACAAAAAACGATGCAGTTGCTTACGTGAAAAATATACTAAAAACATTTCTTTCGGTGCAGTGTGTAGATGTAGTTTTGAGCACTACACTTGTCATCGTAATTTGGGAAAATTATGAAAAAATTGAGCTACATTGTGATTACCGTTTACTCATAGGAAAGAAGTAAGGAATCCAACAACTTGATCCAGATTGGGCTCGATAGATTTTATTGCCAAGATCTTCACTGTGCGCACAGAATGGGTCAAGCTTGTGGGAATCATTTTCTGGATGACAGTCGTAAATACATCAAGAAGAAATTTAAAAAATGTGAATTTCAAGAAGACGGAGAAGAAGATGAGTGTTGTACATGAACGATTACAGATCCAACAAATAGTTCGGAGAATTTGGCAGACGAGTACACCAACATTGTCAATTTTGGCGCGTCAATGACCCTGATTTTTGTTGGTCCTTCTAGATCAGATACAAGCAATCACTCAAGGAAAGGCACATTCTCAATGACCATAACGTGCAACAGCTGGAGTGATCTCTTCCTAATTTATGTCTTGTTGTGTGGCCAGCAAGACACATAAATCAATCGGAGATTCGTCGAGGCGATGTGGAGGCTAATGAATCCATGGATCTGCCGAAGATGAAGGTACTTGAGCGCAGTACAGCAGCTTGAGTTGAGGGATAAGAAGGGTAGGCGCGACACTAATCTGGGGAAAATAGCAGGAGCTGAAGCTGGCGCACCGTACCATTGGCGTGAGGCGAAGCACGGACGGCAGCAGAGAGCGACATCGTCCAGCTTCAAACCTGAGCTCCTCGAGCTGATCTAGGGCGAGGGATAAGAACCACTCGTCGAACTTGGATTGGACCTTGTAGTTGGCACTGAACATGCAGATGTCATGGCGTCTGGCTGGCCCAGGGTGCGATGAAAGGATCTTGGAGACTACGACCATGCGTTTGCAATCCCCACCGTAGAGGCAGCTGTCGATGGTGAGGTTGAGGGGGACGTGGCGCTAGAGGGGACGCCACCGCCGGGAGAGCAGGGTGGTCCCCACGGATGATTTGGTGGGGAGGAGGCCGATGATGATGAGCAGCATGTCGTCTGGGAGGCTGCTAATGAAGTCCAGGCTCGCCGAATGCAGTTTTGGGTTGAGCCGCCTCTTCTTGTTGGCTGCCTCGCCGTCCATCTCAGCCGGCGGTGATGCCGGTGTACACGTGGGCTGGTGTATATTGTGTGCTGGGTGTGTGCGAGTGTGTCCTTGTGTGCATGCCGTCACACAGTGGTGAAGTGTGCGCGAGTGCGTCCTTCACGCAGAAGAAGTGTGCCCTCAATTTACTAGCGTGCGGGGTGCTACCCCGAGTGGTTTCAACTTTGTTTACTTCATCGCGTGTCAGATGGGCCTCTAGTTTACTTATTTTCACCCACTGCCACATGGGCCAGCACACGAAGATAGAGAACACGAGATGACAAGGCAACATGTGGACTGGTTGACCGGTCAACTAAATAATATACGAAGCTATACGCTGACACGGTGACTGTATAATCCCTCGATATAGAGAGTTCGAGTGAGAGGGGAGGCCCGTGAGAGATAGTAGAGAGAGAAAGAGCTACTCCCTCCATTCGATAATGTAGTGCCTATATTTTTTTAAAGTCAAACTTTTGAAACTTTAACCAAGTTTATAAAGAAATTACTTATATCTACAATACCAAAGATAAATGATAGTATGAAGTAAGTACATGTTGTGATGAATCTAATGGTCGTTCCAGATGTAAATGTTTTTCTGCACATATACCTGGTCAAACTTTTCTGAGGTTTGACTTTTCAAAACATCCATATGCTTATGGACGTGAGAGAGTACCTAACTAGAGAGAGAGAGAGAGTGAAATAGAAAGAGTGGGTGAAAAAAGTGTGTGTGTGTGTGTGTGTGTGTGAAGCAGACATGGACAACACACGATAAAGTAGAGAAAAAGTGTGTGTGTCTTATGCAAACATATGACACATGCATCTTCGACAGCGGAAGCGAGGTGATGAGATAGTGTGTGGTTGTTTGCAACCGAGAGAGAAAGACCCCTAGCACGTGGCCAACAGAGGTCTAACAAACAAGGGAGAGGTCGAGAGAGACGTATGGAGGAAATGCAGACATGGGGAGGAGAGAGTGTATGTTTGTGACAGAGATATCCCCTGGAGATCGTGATGGGACTACATGGGTGGGAGATTGAGTGACAAGGTGTGTGCGCGACAGAAGATACCCCGAGAGATATCAAGATAGACGTATGGATGGAAGGAGACAATACGTGTGTTCCTGATGGCTAGTGAGAGATAGCCATACTTAGGGGCGGGAGTGCGTGCGCCTATGATGGAGTGAGGGATTATGGTACTTAGGGGGGTGCGTGTCACATAGAGGGAGAACAAGGACGGAGAGTGTTAGATGGTTCTATGTAGCTCGAGCGAGATGGGCGCGCCCTCCCCCCTTGTCGCCACCTCGTGCCTCTTTTGACTTGGTCTCCAAGTCTCGTGGGTCTCTTCTGGTCCAAGAAAAATCATCGCGAAGGTTTATTCCGTTTGGTAATCCTTTTCTACGAGGCTCAGAAACAAGGAAAAAATAGAAATTGGCACTATGCTCTAGGTTAATAGGTTAGTCCCGAAAATAATATAAAATAGCATATTAATGCATATAAAGCATCCAAAATAGATAATATAATAGCATGAAACAATAAAAAATTATAGATACGTTGGAGACGTATCAGGCCATGGTCCATTCAACCACAACGTCGGTCCGCCAGTGGCTCCAGCGCCGTCGGATCCACCGGCGGGAGGTCCTGCATGCCACCACCAACTCCGACACCTCTGTGCGGAGTCGCTCCGTCTCCTCAGGTGCCATCCCCTACATCCCCGTGCCCGCCGCCCCGTCCAATCCGCCCTGTAGGAGCTCCGATCACCCCATCTCCCGAGCTAGCCTTGCGGCTGCTGGTGAGCTCCTCTAGTCCCCAGCCTCTTGTCTCCTCTTGTATGCTCTCTCTGCCCCACCCTCTCTCCCTCTCATATCTCTATTTCTCTCTATTGCTCTATGTTTAGCACTGTAAAAGAATTGTATGCTTAGTTGTATGCTTATTTGGATGGTGCAAACATGTAGTGATTGATAGAAAGGTAGTTCTATGGTTGATAGCATGTAGTGAAAAGTTGGTATGATGTATTGCTTGGTATGAATTTTGTAGTGGTATGGATTGATGGCTTCTTAGTAACAAAATGTATAGATTAAAACGTTTATATATGGATGATTAGATGGAGAAAGTGAAGCCTCTGAAAGCAAACTGAGGTTGTGCGGCTCATACAATTTATATGGATGTGTGCATAGAGAAGGTGTGAGAAAATAATGCTCCACATGAAACTCCACTTTGTACCTTGAGGTCGTCCTTCTATTTTTAGTTTGTAACTCGACTTTAAATTTGTAATACTAAGCATGTTATGACATTTCCTACTCGATTTTAAACTAATATTAAGCACTTTTATGATATTTGCAACTCGCTTTTAAATTATAATATTAAAGTTAAACACTTTATGAGATTTGCATCTCGCTTTCGTGTTCATATTAGACATGAAATTGTCTGAAATAACCAAGTCTTAGCAATTCAGCACTCAGTTCTAATCTAGGGAGGTTACAGACATTTTAGCACACAACTTGTACCATAATCACGGGCCGGAATCTCAGAAAAGAATGGGACTACAAATTTTGTGGGCAGTTTCCCAGAATTAGATTCTTGAGATCATGAGGCGAAAAGAACTGACCTTGAATATTAGCTACTATGGGAGAGAGCATGCTCCCATCCTCTAGGATCTTCTGAACACTTGGATCTAAGATTAAACAATAATCTCATGCGTTCCAATAAATTTGCAAAATGCCCCTTCAAGAGTCCCTTAGTTACATGTAGGTCCAGGAGCTCATTAGAGACCATTGGAGCTAACCCACTAAGATTCAGGGAAGTTTTCAGGTGCTATAGGAGAACCTAAGGTCAAGTGCCCTAGGAGCACCCAGCCTTTGATCCAAGATCCAACAATCATCTGAAGACACTGCACCTAGACATAATAACCAAACTCCTCTGTGTTTTCGCAAATTTGTGCAGGCTCTCTCTATGGCATTTGGATCTCAGATCCAACGACTGCGGAGTGCTCCAAGAGCATTTGAACCGTTGGATCTAAGTTTAAGAGAAATATGCATCACATAATGAGGGCCTCCTTGGTTTAAAAACTTTAAAATATAGGAGTAGGAAAAACATTGAATTAAAGAATTATTTCATTTGAATTTTACCAGATTTTGGTTTGTTTGACTACATTGTATGAAAACAAATCTTCTCAAATAGGTTTGAGTGAATGCCAAAGTATTCTTTGATTCAAAGGATTCTCAAAGGAATTCCAGAGAACTATAATCCATAGGAATTAGGATAAGTTTTTTTTTGAAATATAACTACACTTGAGTCATTCATAGTTGACTCTATGTAATGTCCACTCAGACAATCCGAGATTCTTGGTGACAATAATAATATGGTGGAAATCAAAGATAACAGTAACAATGAAGATTTTCATGTGGTAACTTCGGAGGGAGTTGTGCTTACTAAATACAACCTTGCTCATCTCAAATTGGCAAGGAAGCACGATGTGTAACTTTGGTACTCTTGACAAGAGAATCAAACACCTCTTCTTCCCATGCAAGTTTGCACATTGTATGTGGTCAGTCATCCAAATAGCATCTAATTTGTATTTGCCCACTACTGTTCCCAATATCAATGGTCACTGGCTTGACGAAGTACTAAATAAGTTGCACACAAATAAGGATGAGATCATCTATCTTGTTACGATTGCTTTCGATGTGTATACATGATTTTGTTTTCAAGGGAAAAAATGCTTCTCCTTTGCAGGGTATATACAATTGTACGCATTGGCTTCATCCATGGTTTATGCTACACCGAACGGAGTACTAACCGGTGTTCAAGACAGTGTTTATGCAGTTGAAGTGTGTTGGCATTGAGGTTTTTATCCACCATGCATGGTAGGATAATCGCCAGGTCGGCCCACCTCCTCCTTTGACATAGGCATAGTGTTGGTCTCATGTGACTTCACTATTGCCAATATGTCGTTTTATTACTTATGCCTGACTGTTAGTTTTATATGCGTCCATCCTAGCATGCAGAGGCCGAGTATGGCTCATCATGTGATGTATTCGCTTGAGGGTACATTTTCAGCATACTAAATGCACCCTTTATTAAAAAAATGAATTTTTCCTACGTGAGTTGTTTGACTCATAGGATTGTAAACCATATGTTTTTTTCTTAGGTTTACAATCCAGTCTAACCTCCGTGAAACCATATGAATTTTTCCTATGTGGGTTGTTTGATTCATAGGATTGTAAACTATATGCACTTTTCCTACATGGGTTGTTTGATTCATAGGATTGTACACGATATGATTTTTTCTTAGGGTTGTAAACTGTATGATTATAAAGTAAAATTCCTATAGAAGGTAGTATAAGGGAATCCTTAAGGAACAAACTCATATAGGGTTCAATCCTATGAATCAAACAACCGATATAGGGAAACATGAGTATTCTAATCCTCCAACATTCCTATGAACATATTTTGAATCAAAATAGCCCTAAAGGGATATTTTAGAGTAATCTAATTCTTATGAATTTTCCTAGGTTGCTTGTTCAGTTCATAGGATTGTAATCCATGTGATTTTGTCATTATGATTCATTTGTACTAGCTTTCATAAATAAAAAAATCATCTAATCCAACCTCATGTGAAGAATCCATACTAATCATGTAGTATTCGAGATGGCATGTCACTTCGTTCTTGTGTTTTTCCTATTCTTGCACTCTAGAAATCATGTAAATCAAAGAGACCCTGAAGTTTGGCTAGCGACAGAGGAGCCCCTCCTCCTTTTCGTGCTTATGCATTTTTGTTGTGATTTGTTAGTGCATTTTATTTCTAGTAGGGTAATTGGTATTTTTCTACAAAAATGATAATAAACCTTGACATATACATCAATCGGCGGGTTCATAATTTTAGCACAACATTGTTTGCTCTCGTAGTAGATTTACATCTTGCATTGCAATGCATATGACTTATGATGTTCATGGTTGGATCTGTCAACATTGAAGCATTTGTCTCAATTCTTCTTGAAAGCTTTGTTTAGGAGTAGTGTTTTTATTTGATGTTCGGTCATATGTCAATACAATTCATGGTTTTGAAAAATAATGTTGTGAGGCGGATCCTTTTGTGGATGGATTTAGATTTTTATCTTTGTAAGCCAATTTTTTCAATGTTAATGGTGGAAATTGTTGAATAATTAATAGCTCATATACGGATGCTTGTGTGCATCAACCTATCAGAGACTAGGTAGTATTCCTCCTTGTCGGGGGAAACTGATGATCCACGAACACCTATGGGACCGGCGGACCGAGCCCCTTTCGGTTCGGCGGGGGGCGGAGATCGCACGAAGAGCAGATCGAGGCGAAGCACACGAGCGGTTTACCCAGCTTCGGAGCTCTTCGGAGAGATAACACTCCTACTGCTGCATGTCTGAGTGTATTGAGTTCTTGCTCGGGAGCGCTGAGTGCTAGAGTACACTCCAGCTGCTAACGAGACCGAGCGTGAGTGTTTTTCTGCCCTCGAACCTTCTAACCCCCTCTACGTTGCGCATGGGCCTCCTTTTATATGCTAAAGGGGTCACCGACAGGTGGCAACATAGACAAGGGTAAAAATGGAAAAGGAATTGCGGTTGGTACAACTACTTGTACAGTGTACCATACCTAACCCTGACGGCAGGGGACAAAGGCATTAAATGCCCGTCTACGTCGCCCAAATAGTGCAAAAAGGGACCGTCAGGGACGCCACCGCTCGCCACGATGGCAATCTTGTCAGCGTTGCTTGCCACCCCGCACCGCTGGCTGCACAGCCTCTTGCCACGCGTGCCTGGAAAGGCCTCAGGGCGACACGTTGGTGGATGTGCTGGAGCGTGGGTACAGGGTGGTAGCTTGCCGCGGCAAGCGCCTTGCCGCGGTCGTTGTCTTGTCGCGTCCGGAAGCTTGTCGCTCACCGGGCCTCGCCGGGACGCGTCGCGTCGTGGCAAGTTCCTCGAGATGCCTTGGTTGGCCTTCCCGGCAAGCTCCTCTTGCCGGGGCCTTGTCTCCTAGTCTTGAATACTTTGTTCTTGAATGGCTCCAAAGGAACCACGGAGGACCTTGGCGATCACCCGGCAAGCCCTACCGCAGGGTGCTGCAACTGCCCGTGCACAAGTTCGGGATACTAGGGTACCCCTATTCTAGTACACCGACAGGAGCCCCGGGGCCTGGGCCATACATGGTGTCGAGCGCTGTTGGGCCAGGCCCAAAACAGGGCACGGGCACGCGCGGCCTGGGTTACGCCGTGTCTCACTCCGCATCCACCGCACCCTCCCCGAACGGCACGCGTTGAATGCGGTGTCGTGGGAGAGATCGTGGGTGGTTTCTTTATTCAGAAAGATGGAACGCCCGCCCCCTCCCTCTTTATAAGCAAGGGAAACAGGGGCAGTTCGCCCATCTCGCCGGTTGCTATTTCCAATCTCAAAAACCTCCGCCGCTCCCCCTCTTCTTTCCAAAGCCGAAAGAGAGCAGCGCTCCGCCCCCCATCGCCACCGGCACCATCAACGCCGTCGATCCCTCTCACCACCTCCGCCATGGCTCCGAAAGCCGGGAAGGTTGTGAAGACGGCTGAGGCGCAGCGGCTCGTGGCGCTGCGAAAGGAGCGGGAAACCTTCCCCCCTCAGCTCGCCGCGAAGGAGCTGAGGGAGTATTACTACCTCTTCTGGTCGACGGAGACGCGAGCGCATCCGCGCACGAAGGTACTCCCAGCTGCCACTTCGGGACTGGCTCCGAACGGATATCCCTTCTTCACGTTGTTCTTCTACTGCGGGCTCTGCCCGCCTTTCTCTGAATTTTTCTGCGATATCATGAACACCTACGGGTTCCGCCTCCTTGACTTCACCCCCAATGTCGTTCTGACCATGGCAGTTTTCGCACATCTCTGTGAAAACTTTGTCGGAGTCTACCCAAATGTAGCTCTTTTCTGCCACTTCTTTATGCCCCGAGTTGAGAGAGGTGAGCCCTTATCCGGCGGAATCTCCTGGATCTCGAGAGCCGGCAAGAAGGAAGCTTATCTAGAGGGAGAGCTCCGCAGCAAGTGGGAGGAATGGAGAGCAGAGTGGTGCTGGATTGTCGAGGAGAACCCGCAGCCATTTACCACCCAGCGCCAAGCCCCAATAGCGCGCGGCAACGATTGGAGCAACGTGGCCCCGGAAGACGATAGGCTGAAGATTGCCGTCACCCGGATCCTACGCCTCAGGCTTGCCGGGCTTAACGTAGGTGCCGTTGGCGCAGATTTCCTTCGCCGCCGCATCGCCCCCCTACAAGAGAGGAGGAGACCTGCCTGGGAGTTCCAGAATGCGGCGGATATCATGAGGCTGCGCCCGGGCCTCAACTTCAACTTCACTGTCCTGGAACTGGACGTGATGCTCCTGGAACTGTTCAAGTGCGATCCTCAACATCCCGAAGCGTTCATGTTGCCGAGGGGCGTCGTTCCGCTGTGCAACAACTCCTCGCTCGATCGCATCCGTGCAATGATGCCGTTGTGCGATTCGCACGGAATTGTCCCAACCTGGCAAGAGCCTGCAGACGCCGTCGTGCAGGAGTTCTTTGACGGCTTGGTAGAAGTGCCGGTCCACTCCGATGAACAGAAGAGCCTTACTCGCGCCACCACCGATGCGGAGATGCAGCGCATCGCCACTAGGCTGGAAGAGGCGGCGGCAGCCGCTGCCGCGGGCGAGTTTGGATTCACCGTGGAGGAGGCAGAGGCAGCAGAGGCGGCAAGCCTTGCCGAACGAGAGGAGCTTGCCGGCGAGGGAGAGCTTGTCGAGCCTGAAGCTGAGTCGAGCGAGCCCGCCGAGGGCACGAGCAACTCGCTGCAAGCGGAGCCCCCAGCTCCACCAAGAAGGCGTCTCCGCAAGACCGTGGACGTAGCAGGGCGGCAGACGGGTCAACAGCCGCCGCGCAGCGCGACGCACTCCACCGCGGCAAGCACTGTTGTCGCGGGAGCACCTCACGCCGCTGCGGCAACTGGAGCGGGGCCCTCCCGGACCACCGCTTCTGCTCCCGCCAAGCGGCTAAGGGAACCTACTCCTCCGCCTTGTCGCGCCGAAGGTGGGCCGGACTTCGACCTCTCCGCGCTCAGCTCCGATGAGGAAGAGGAAGAGTAAGATTCTTTGCTGTACTTGTAGTTCTTCAATTCTTGATGTTTTGTCTTGTATCTGATTTGCTTTACTCCGAACCCATTCCTTTTCAGGACTCTGACCCAGAGAGCGGCGAAGAGAGCCAAGGTCCCGGTGATTGTCATCGAGGACGAACCCACCACGACAGCAAGGGGTGTGTCCGAGACCACCTTGCCGGACCCGGCAACTATTCTCCAAAGCAGCCCCCAGCGCAGCCCCCAGCGTAAGTATATGGTTTACTTCTTGCTGTCAGGCGCGCATGGTTGCTCTTTCTTTGCTGACATCTGATTATTGGTTTGCGTAGCAGCAGAGCAGTCTCACCAGGAGTGCCCGGAAGCCGCTCCTGACATGCCATCTGCTTCGACTATGCCGCCAAGGGAGGATTCCCCGGCAAGGGATCATTCTCCGGCAAGGGAGAATCTTCCGGCAAGGGACAGTTCTCCGGCAAGGGGCAGCACAGGTAATCCTCTTGCTTGAAAACTTCCCTTGGGTTCTTCTTCTGTTTTTCTTTTTGAATATCTGCTTGACTTTTCTCCCTTTTCTGGTCGTCAGATCCATCTGCCACGGAGCCGATGGAAACCGAGGTCGCCGGCGAGGAGAACGCGTGCGGCAATACTGACGACGCCGCTGTCACCGAGGAAGAAGCCGGCACTAATGATCCCGCCGGCGGAGAGGCCGCCCAAGCTGCCGCAGCAGAAGCTGGCGAGGGGTCCGGCGCTCGCACTGACGGCCCCGAGGCCGCGGGAGCGTCAGGCGCTACGCCGACCGCCGATCCCTCCGCCGCTGCTGCAGCGTCAGGCTCTGAAGAGCCCCAGCCTGGCGCCTATTTGAAGGCCGGATATGGCGTCTTCATCAAGCTCCCCTGGGCGTCGAGCTCCAGGGCGCCGATCGAAGGAGAGACCTTTGATGAAGAGTTGCTCGCCTCCGCTGGGCTGACGCTGGTCGACGCGCCGAGCAGCAGCAGCGGCGAGCCTGAGGAGGAGCAGCTGCTGCGGAAGCTGCTGTCGCTCTACCGCGCCCGACAAGCCAAGCTAGTAACCCGAGAAGCGCTTGTCGCGAGGGCGGGAGTGGACATCGAGAAGCGCGCGGAGGAGCTCCGGGGCCTCCACCAGGAAACTCTCCGGTCCCTGGCAGAGGAGCGGGAGCAACTTGCCGAGGAGCGCACAGCCTTCCTCCTCGAGAAGGCTGAAGTCGAAGAGCAACAGAGGCTTGCTGCCGAGAAACTGTCTGCGCAGGAAGGCGAGTTGGCGCAGCGGAAGGTTAACCTTGACAGCCACGAGGAGGAGCTTGCCGCGCGCGAGCAAACATTCGACGGGGCTCTCAAGGAAGCAAAGGATGTCGCTGCAGCCGCCGAGGCCGCCAAGAAGGAGCTGGAGACGAAGGTGGCGCAGTTGGAGGCCGATCTCAAGGCGAGCGGCGAGGAGCTTGCCGCGCTCAAGCGTGAGCGCGAGAAGGACGCCTATGCCCATGGCGAGCTGCAGGGTCGTCTCGCTGAGAGGAGCAAGGAGCTTATCCCCGCCAAGGACTCCAACGCAGATCTTGAACTGAAGCTGGCTACTTTGACCGAGACGCTGGACGGCGTCAGGGAGCAGGAGGCGGCCTTGAAGGAGAAGATCAAGGCCGACGAGGCGCTGCTGGCGAGTGCTGCTGCCGCCCAGAACACTTTCAGGGAGAATGTGGAGCACTGGACCGAGGGTCTCGTGGATGTCGCCGTAGCCGTCAACAGGGACCTGGCGCAGCTGGGGATGGAGGGTCTCGGGTATTCCTCCGATGAGCACCTCCAACCCAGCGCCAAGCTCAGCTTGTTCTTCAAAGGCATGGCGACGGCCCTCCAGCGACTCCAGGAGAAGATCCCAAAGCAGCTGGCCGACGAATCACGCAAGATCTGCACGGGAGCTCTTCAAAAGGTGCTGGTGAAGGTGGCCTTCCGCAACCCAGGCCTCAACCTCACCAACGTCCTTAGGACCTTGCCGCCGGATGTTGATCTGGAAGCACTCAAGACCCTTGTCGCACCCATCGTGGACAAGGTGAGCGGGATCAAGAGTGTTGAGGGCGATCGCGTAGATTAGGCTGCCCGTTTTCTCTTTTTCTTGTCGCTGCTGGTCATGTTATGAAAACAATCTATTAGAGCTGCGACAAGCTATCTTGTAATATGACTCTATTTCGGGTAGCGATTGCTATGTTATTTCCTTTACTTGATTCCTTCCTTTGTATGTTTTTGCCCTACGCTTTTAGGGAACATGTCGGCGCAGGCACCTTAGCTGCGAGCGCTGAGTGCGGGACGTTAGCAGCCTGCTGGCGGTGCCGCTACCGACAAGAAACCTTGTCGCAACTAGTCGCAGCTCACTTAAGTTGTTGAGCGGACTCGAAACAAAGTAAGGGCGCAACTAGCTACGAGTTGGTTCCTCCGCGCACAGGTTTTCCATACAAAGCACGGTCGTTCGAGGAAGATAACTTGGAAATTTTAAAACTGATTGCTCAAGCTTTAGCAACTTAGCTTTTCTGTCGTTTGCTTCCCGGTAAGGCGAAACTTCCTTGAACGAGGCTTGGTCCACACCATTATCTTCTCCTTTCCCCCCGGCAAACTTGTGGGCGAGGGAACCTTCCTTTCCTTGAGAAAGAGAAAGAAGAGAAAATAAAGATATGGAGTATTATGGCTCGTTATTGCTTACCGGGGGTAGGTGCTGCACAAGGTGTCAGATAACATATGCAAAGTAGAAAGCATGAAATTGACAAGATGTGCGGAGCACATGAGCTTTACTTATTCATGGGGTCTGCGCCCGGCTTCGTACAAAGGATTACATGCAACATCGGCAAGACTTGTACGAAAGGTGGTTGCCGGAACAGATTCCGGCAACCACGCCCTACGGTTAAAACTTACGAAGATGCTCAATGTTCCAGGAGTTGCTCACCGGAATGCCATCTTCGGTCTCAAGGCGGACAGCGCCAGGCCTAGTGACTCGTTTCACCCGGTAAGGGCCTTCCCACTTCGGCGTCAACTTGTTGGAATTCTTGGCGGACTGAACGCTCCGAAGAACAAGGTCGCCTTCCTCGAGACTTCTGGCATTAACTTTGCGGCTATGGTAGCGGCGCAAAGCTTGCTGGTATCGAGCAGCTCGTACAGCAGCCTGAAGACGGTCCTCCTCAAGGAGCAGCGTGTTATCTTGTCGCAACTGCTCTTGCTCGAGCTCATCATAAGCGAGCACTCGAGGTGACCCGTATACGAGTTCCATGGGGAGAACTTCCTGTGCTCCATAGACTAGAACGAAAGGTGTCTGGCCAGTGGCTCGATTTGGCGTCGTCCTGATCGACCAAAGAACCACCGGCAGCTCCTCGATCCAGTTCTTTCCGCACTTGCGCAGCCTGTCGAAAGTCCTGGTCTTGAGCCCGCGCAGCACTTCAGCAATCTCCCTCTCCGCTTGACCGTTACTTCTCGGATGAGCAACAGAAGCGAAGCAGATCTTGGCGCCAAGATCTTGGACGTACTGCATGAAGGTGCGGCTCGTGAATTGCGTGCCGTTGTCGGTGATGATCCTGTTAGGGATCCCGAAACGGCAAACAATCGACCTGAAGAACTTGACTGCTGACTGTGCTGTCACCTTCCTCACTGCTTCCACTTCCGGCCACTTTGTGAACTTGTCGATTGCAACGTACAAGTACTCAAAGCCCCTGACAGCTCGGGGAAAGGGGCCGAGGATGTCGAGCCCCCAGACCGAAAATGGCCAGGATAAAGGGATCGTCTGGAGAGCTTGAGCTGGCTGGTGTATCTGCTTGGAATGGAACTGGCATGCTTCACACTTGGTTACTTGTGCAGTTACATCCTGGAGGGCTGTCGGCCAAAAGAAACCTTGCCGGAACGCTTTGCCAGCAAGTGCTCTTGCGCCAATGTGGTGACCACATATGCCTCCATGTATTTCTGCCAACATCTCTTGTCCGTCTTCCCGGTGAATACACTTCAATTTCACGTCGTTGAGTCTTCTTCTGTACAGTGTGTTGTCGACAAACTGGTACATACTTGACTGCCGGTCTACTCTTTCCGCTTCTTCTTGGTCTTCGGGAAGTTCTCCTGTCTGAAGGAAACGGACAATCTGTTGTGCCCATGCTGGAGCTTGCGGCTCGACAACGAGGACTAAAGGCACATCCGCTGATGCGGGAACATCCGCTTCTACGGCGAGAACCTGCGGCTCAGCCGGAGCTTGACATTCCCCGGCAAGCTTGCCGGAGCAAAACTTGTCGGGAGCGTCTGCTTCAACGGAACAAACCCTAGGGCTTGCCGGAGCAGACTGCTCCTCAGCACTCTTGGCGTTGATCTTGAGGACCTTCTTGGCGGTGGCTTCGGGGAGCTCTGCCGGAAAGTAGTAACCAGAAATCAACTTCCTCTTCTTGCTCTGTCCAGTTGATGGCGTTACAGACGGTTGAGTCAGTTTGAGCACAAAGATCCCTGGTTCCACAGGTAACTTAAGTGCGGCGCACCTCGACAGGCCATCGGCAATGTCGTTCTGAGCTCCTGGAACATGTTCCATCTGTAGGCCGTCAAAGTTCTCTTCTAGCTTTCTCACTTCATCAACATAAGCTTCCATCAACGGACTCTGATAATTCTTGTTCACTTGGCGGACGACAAGCTGTGAGTCACCCCTGACAATGAGCTTCTTGATCCCAAGGTCTGCTGCGATCCTGAGACCGGCAAGCAAACCTTCATACTCTGCGGTATTGTTCGTTGCTTGCTCCTTGGGAAAGTGCATCTGGACTACGTACTTGAGGTGCTCTCTGGTGGGTGCAACAAGTAGCACGCCCGCACCGGCGCCTTGCAGCGAGAAGGCACCATCAAAGTACATCAGCCACTCTTTGCTTGCTTCCTTGACGGGGATGCTTGTTTCTGGAATTTCTTCATCTTGTGTCGGCGTCCATTCTGCTATGAACTCTGCCAATGCTCTGCTTTGGATAGTTGAAGTGCTCTCAAACTTGAGGCCAAAGCTTGACAGTTCTAGTGCCCACTCGACAATCCTGCCTGTTGCTTCTGGATTCTGCAGTATCCTCTTCAGCGGAAAACGAGTGACGACTGTGATCTCATGTGCTTGGAAGTAATGGCGCAGCTTTCTCGAGGCCATGAGAAGGCCGAAAAGAAATTTCTGCACACCAGAGTACCTTGACCTAGCCCCCTGCAGAAGGGAACTGACAAAGTAAACTGGGCGCTGCACCATTCTTTTCTGCATCTTCTCACGCGCCTGCGCAGATCCATCTTTGTCGGGACCAGAGCTTGCCGGTGAAGCCCCCTGCTTGTCGCTGGATGCATCTGCCGTGGTTGCTGGCTCATCATCCGCCTCCCTCTTGATTGGTTGCCACTATATATAGCAGCAACTTCTCTTGTGGCTTAGGTGCGACAAGTGATGGAGTGGAGGACAGGTATCTCTTTAAGTCCTGCAGCGCATCCTCCGCTTCCGGAGTCCATTTCATTGGACCTGCCTTTTTCAAAATATTGAAAAATGGCAGGGCGCGCTCAGCAGACCTAGAGATAACCCTGCTGAGAGCAGCTACGCAACCGGCAAGTCTTCGTACATCCTTGACGCGCTTTGGTGCTTCAATCTGCTCAATGGCCTTGATCTTGTCGGGATTGGCTTCAATTCCTCGCTGAGACACGAAGAACCCGAGAAGCTTGCCGGAGGGGACTCCAAACACACACTTCTCGGGGTTGAGCTTGAGGTTGATCTTGCGCAGATTTGCAAAGGTTTCGTCTAAATCTTGAATCAGAGCCGCCTTGTCCTTGCTCTTGACCACTATGTCATCCATGTAGGCTTCCACATTTCTGTGTATTTGTGGCTCAAAAGCGTCATGGACTACCCTTGCAAATGTTGAACCAGCATTCTTTAAACCGAAAGGCATCCGTACGAAACAGTATGTGCCGCATGGGGTGATGAATGCGGTCTTCTCCTCATCCTCTTCTGCCATGAAGATCTGATGGTATCCTAAGTATGCATCAAGAAATGAAAGCAAGTCACATCCGGCCGTGGAGTCAACAATCTGGTCGATGCGCGGCAAGGGAAATGGGTCTTTGGGACAAGCTTTATTGACATCGGTAAAGTCGATACAAAGTCTCCATTTCCCGTTTGCCTTGCGCACGACTACAGGGTTGGCCAACCACGTAGGATGGAGCACTCCTCTGACAAGGCCTGCTGCTTCCAATTTCTTGATTTCTTCTGCGATGAATTCTTGGCGCTCCACTGCCTGCTTCCTGACTTTCTTCTTGACGGGCCGCGCATGAGGACAAACGGCAAGATGGTGCTCGATTACTTTCCTGGGAACACCAGGGATGTCAGACGGTTGCCACGCAAATACGTCGATGTTCGCCCGCAGGAAAGCAACGAGCGCGCTTTCCTATTTAGGGTCGAGAGTGGCACTGATGGTAAAGGTACCACCAGTGCCATCCTCCTTGGCGGACACCTTCTTGGTCTCTGGTGGAGCTGCCATTATCTTCTTACACTTGCCGGTGGAGCTCGATGGTGCGTCCTCGACGGTAGCGCAGCACTCCGAAGAGGTGCGCTTGCCGGAGTGGGCATCAGAACTCTTGCCGGACTTGGTCTTCTTCTTTCCCCCGGGAGCTTCAACGGCAAGCAACTTGCGATCTGTCGCGGCTGCTGCTTCTTGGTAGATCTTGTCGGCGCAGATAAGAGCATCCTTCTTGTCGCCAGGGACAGAGATGACACTTATCGGGCCTGGCATCTTCAGCATGTTGTATGCATAGTGAGAGGCTGCCATGAATTTGGCGAGTGCTGGACGGCCGAGTATCCCATTGTAAGGCAATGGAAAGTCAGCGACGTCAAAGGTGACCCTCTCAGTCCTGAAGTTCAACTCGCTGCCAAATGTCACTGGCAACGTGATCTTTCCCTTCAGCTTGCTCCTTCCCGGACTGATTCCTTGGAATGTGCCGGTCTCTTCGAGCTCGCCATCAGGGATCTGGAGTTTCTGGAGTACCGCGAAGGAGATCAGGTTCAAACCGGCCCCGCCGTCAACTAGCATCTTAGTGACCTTGAGGTTGCGGATAGTTGGTGAAACCAACATTGGCAAACACCCGACCACAGTTATGCGATCAGGGTGGTCCTCAATATCAAAGATGATAGGCGTGCTGGGCCATTTCAGAGGCTTACGTGACTCGATGGGTGGTTCTGCCGCATTGACTTCCCGCACCCACTGCTTGAGCTGGCGGTGTGAAGTATGCAGAGAAGCACCTCCGTCAACGCACAGGACCTCTGTGGCTTTCTGGAATTCTTGCTCATCGGTCTCGTCATCATCCATATCTTCATCGTCGTCGTCATATTCGTCCTTGTCGCGGCCGCGGGGAGGTCTGTCTCCTTGCCGCTGCTTGGCCTTGCCGCGGCGTCCTCCTCGGCCGGGGCATTTCTTGCCGGCTCCTCCAGCACCTTCCTGGGCCTTCTCCTTGTCGCGTCGCTCTTATTCAGCCTTTTGCTGCTCGACCTTCTTGCAGCTCTGGAGGTCATGGCCCTTGGTGCGGTGGATCTTGCAGTACTGCCTGTTGGTGCCGTCCTGCTTGTCGGCGACCGCCACAGCCTGGTAGTTGGTGCCTGCGACAATCTCCTTGCCGGAGCTACCAGCTTTGGCTTTCTTGGCGCCACCTCCGTTGCCGGACTGCTCAACGACTAGCACATCTTTGCCTTTCTTCTTCATGTTGTTCCGCCGCCGGTTTTTCTTTGCCGGGGCAGTCTCCTCACTATGAGATCCTCCTGCTTCTATATTCTCTCCGGGGAGTTTCCTCCCTTCCTCAGCACGTGCACACTTGTCGGCCAGGGCATATAGCTCACTGACGTCTCTGATCTTGCACATCGCCATCTCCTCCCGCATCCTGCGGTTTTGCATGTTCTGATGGAACGCGCTGATTACCGCGGCAGGGTGGACATCTGGTATGTTGTGTTGTACGCGGCTGAATCTCTGAATGTACTTGCGCAGAGGCTCTCCTTCCTTCTAGGCGAGCAGATGAAGGTCGCTTTCTTGGCCATGAGGCTTGTGGCCGCCTGTAAAGGCGCCGACAAACTGATGGCATAGGTCTGCCCAGGAGGATATGGAGTTGTCCGGCAAGTGCATGAGCCAGGATCTGACATTGGGCTTGAGCACCAGCGGGAAGTAGTTGGCCAGGATCTTGTCGTCCCGCCCCCCGGCAGCTTGCACCGCGATGGTGTAGATGCTGAGGAACTCCGACGGATGCGACTTGTCGTCGTACTTCTCTGGTACATCTGGCTTGAAATTCTTCGTGCTGGGCCACTGGACTTGCCGCAGCTCACGAGTGAACGCAGGGCAACCTACCGCGTACGGCAAGTCGCCTGGTTCCCCTGGCGCATGCATGTCGACAGAGGGCCCAGCGTGCTGGTCCGATTGACGTCGCGCTTCTCTTCGGCGCTCAATGCGAGTTCGAGCGTCTTCTTGCTGTTGTTCATGAAGAACTTGGCGCTGATCGCGACGAGCCCGTGGATCTGATGATGCGGTGGAGTCGCTGTCGAGGTGGATCCGGCGAGTCGGCGATCTTGGCCTTCGGGGTGGAGAGTGCATGGTGGTTGCACCCCCACCGGTTTCGTCGCCATCGGCTCGTGCCTGGCAGTCCTGCCGCGATAGCGATGTACTCGGCTGCCGCGGAGTGTCGCTGTTGGCGAAGCCGATGAGACTCTGAATGGTGGCCCTCCATTCATCGATCTTGTCTGTCGTTGGAGGGTAATCCAGGAGCAGTTGAGCTCGCGCCAAAGCTTCTTCTGGAGTGGTGGGCGGCAGTGGCGAACGGCGCGAGGAGCGGGATATGCTCGGACTTCTAACTATGTTAGAAGGAGCAGCATCCCGTCCAGGCGTCCGTGTCTCGCTCGTGCCAGCATGTTGGCGTGCATGCTAGTCTTGAGCACCCCGAGATCCACCAGCTCGATCTTGGTCCAACAAACGTATGGCACTGCGAATACCATGACGCTGTCGGTCCTGCACTTCCTGAGATGGGCGCGGTACATGTACGAACGCCGAGGTCTGCGCAGCCTTGTCCTTGGACCTGGCAGCACTGTGGGTTCCCTCGTCGATGCCCGTTCTTCCGCCGGCGTCTACCCCACAACCCGTTTGCTCCGGTGGTGGTGGGATCGACGTGGACGGAACAGCTGCCGCCGAAGCCTTCTTCTTCGGTGGCATGTTGATGAAGAAGATGAAGATCTAGCTCGTGTGAACGTCGGATCAGGTTCACACAACCTCGACGCCCCCTACCTGGCGCGCCAAAGATGTCGGGGGAAACTGATGATCCACGAACACCTATGGGACCGGCGGACCGAACCCCTTTCGGTTCGGCGGGGGGCGGAGATCGCACGAAGAGCAGATCGAGGCGAAGCACATGAGCGGTTTACCCAGCTTCGGAGCTCTCCGGAGAGATAACACTATTACTGCTGCATGTCTGAGTGTATTGAGTTCTTGCTCGGGAGCGCTGAGTGCTACAGTACACTCCAGCTGCTAACGAGATCGAGCATGAGTGTTTTTCTGCCCACGAACCTTCTAACCCCCTCTACGTTGCGCATGGGCCTCCTTTTATATGCTAAAGGGGTCACCGACAGGTGGCAACGTAGACAAGGGTAAAAATGGAAAAGGAATTGCGGTTGGTACAACTACCTGTACAGTGTACCATACCTAACCCTGACGGCAGGGGACAAAGGCATTAAATGCCCGTCTACGTCGCCCAAATAGTGCAAAAAGGGACCATCAAGGATGCCACCGCTCGCCACGATGGCAATCTTGTCAGCGTCGCTTGCCACCCCGCACCACTGGCTGCACAGCCTCTTGCCACGCGTGCCTGGAAAGGCCTCAGGGCGACACGTTGGTGGATGTGCTGGAGCGTGGGTACAGGGTGGTAGCTTGCCGCGGTCGTTGTCTTGTTGCGTCCGGAAGCTTGTCGCTCACCGGGCCTCGCCGGGACGCGTGGCGCGTCGCGGCAAGTTCCTCGAGATGCCTTGGTTGGCCTTCCCGGCAAGCTCCTCTTGCCGGGGCCTTGTCTCCTAGTCTTGAATACTTTGTTCTTGGATGGCTCCAAAGGAACCACAGAGGACCTTGGCAATCACCCGGCAAGCCCTACCGCAGGGTGCTGCAACTGCCCGTGCACAAGTTCGGGATACTAGGGTACCCCTATTCTAGTACACCGATACTCCTTTTCGAAGAAAATAAAGATGTTCATTTGGTTATTTGCAATGAAAGTTGTTGTTATTTATTATTTATTATGAAAATGCTCAAAATAACATGGGTGCTGCACTTTTAAAAACATGACAAAAAATCATTTTAAAATTTCAGGAAAATAAAAAGTCCCACATGTAGGCATGGAGTCAAAATTTGTGACATCCCGGCTTAATAGGAATTATAGACTACTCATATCAACAAGCCGCACCATCTTTTTCAGGAGCCCATCCGAAAAGAATCTCAAAATTAAGCATGCTTGGCTTGGAGAAATTTGAAGATGGATGGCCGACTGAAAAGTTGATAACAGGTGCGCACGAATGAGCACAAAGTGCACAAGAAAGGCTAGTGTTAGTCTGTGGGGCCAGTCTTGATTCTAGGCGCAACGAACATCAATGGGTGGGTGAGTTTGAATTCGTGTAACAAAAAAATTACTACTTTTTTTGGAAACTACATGACATTTGCAACATCTGTGAAATGTACAAAGTCAGTAAGCTCATGTCACAAAATGGTCCCAACCATATGAAAATCTACATGGTTATCTACCCAGTGACGCGTATGATTTATCCGCACTTTCAGAAAACTTAAAATGTGATTGTTGAGGCTCTGGGACTGGGGGTACCCTGGCCCGTCTGCCTACAGCCCAGGATGCAGCACGAGGTTTAGGCCCAGTACATCTCGTCTTCGAGGATGCATGAGCAAGACCCTCGCGAGGTCTCCCGCCTTGCGAGGCGCGCATCGCTAGGGACCTCCCAAGGCCCTCTCGTGGAGTAGCCCCCGAAGTCGTCTCCCGAGGCCCCCTTGTGGGCGGATTCAACTAGGATGCCAAGCCACTCCTTGCGCTGTACGTGGACACGCGCCACAACGAGCGTCACTGGGACCGGTGCCAGCAGATGCGGATGGTGAGGATTTCCTCTTTGATGCTAAGGGAGCAAGGCCATCGCGTGGGTTCCCTAGGCAGCCCCAAAGGTTTCATCTTTGGTGCAAGAAGACCAGGACGGGGCGAGCTCATGAGGACGGAGGTCATCGCCGAGCCCACCTGTGCATCATTACCAGAATCTTTGGTAGGTGGAGACCACCTTTTGTTCGAATAAGATGTACTCATGTTCCCTTTCAAAATTGGCCATTGTGGACACCCTTCCTACCGACTATTTCGGGGGAAGAGGACCGGGCCAGTATAAGTAAAGCTAGACCACGACCTTAGGAGAGAATCGAGTTCATCCACCCCACAAGCCCGGAGCCGCTAGCCTCCCGAGGCAGCTTGTACTCACACATTCATCCTCCCCCGCGAGGCAACCCAACCACAAAGCAGGAGTAGGGTTTTACACCACCTGGTAGCTCGAAGCTAGGTAAACTACTATGTTCTTAGTCCTTCTTCCTCAACCAGATCGCGTAGGAGCTTGTCTGTGAGGTTGAGTGCAGTTGATAGGGCGAGGTGAGGAGTAGTGAGCACACCCCTTAGTTCGAACCTTTCTTGCGTCCGTGGAGCCCCAATTCTGATATTTAGCATGCCAGGTAGGGGGCTGCATTTGTTCTTCTGCTTCGCTCCGGGTTCAGCTACGCCAACTTCATGGCCGACGCCCGCTGTGTTCGCGCCGAGCACCGAGCGGCGCGTGTCCACTACCACTCCGCCTGCGCCGCGGCCGCCGCCACTGACGCAGCCGCGCACGAGTAGCAGGACTCCTTTCTGCACCCCTTTGTGTTGCGGGACGGCCGCACCACCACTGCTTCGCTCACCCCGGCCACGGTTTCGTCCTCCCATGCTCGGCGTGGGCCGGTGAACGCGTAGGCTGCCCTACTCATGGCGCAGGAACTGCTGCGCTATCGTCGGCCAACGAGGGCTACGACGCCTGGCTTGCCGCATCACCGAGCTCGTCAACGCCGTAGGCGAGGCCCCGCCGCCCTCCCACTCACCTTGCCCTCCACCGTCTTGTGCGGGCGACGTCGCGCATGGCACATCTCCACCGCATCCCCTGCACGGTGACATCGTCGAGCCCCTGTGTGAAGCGCGGCCCCGCGACCCACTGCATGAAGCACCCGCACTAGTCCGGGACGAGGCCAGCCGCCAGATCATCCGCTGTGCGCCGCCGGACGCACGTGATCTCCTCGAGCAGCGTCAACAACGTCAAGACCAGGCCATCTGAGAGGTCGAGGCGGTGGGATGCCAAAATCACCCCGCCCCGGCATGGGCTGTCGGGCCTTCCCTCGCGAGCTGTGTTGGGTGGTTTGTCTTGGCAAGTTCAAGACGGACCTGCCCCCGCGCTATGATGTCACCCCCGACACTACAGAGTTTCTTCAGCTCTACGCGCTAAGCATCGAGGTAGCGAATGGTGACGACAAGGTCATGGCCAACTGGTTTCCCATGGCCCTCAAGGACGGCGCACGCTCTGAGTTCATGAACCTACCCGAGGAGTCCATCTCTTTGTGGGGCGAGCTGTGCATGTTGTTCGCCGCCAACTTCATATGCACCTACGACCGCGCCCTCACCATGAACGACCTGCGGTGGGTGAAGCAGCGCCCCGACGAAACACTCCAGCAATACATTCAGTGCTTCAGCCAGGTGCGCCACAAGATTCCGCTTGCTTCGGACGAGGCCATCATCATGTCATTCACCAATGGAGTCAAGGACGTCCGCATGTGCAAGAAGCTCTCCATCCACAACGACCCGAGCACAATGCTGGAAATGTTTACCCTTGTTGACAAGTGCGCCAAGGCTGAAGAGGGCCGCCCCTTCCTCTACAATGACCCCGATGTGGCGCCCGACGATGGAAAGGGCAAGGGCAAGGAGGTCAAGCGCAAGGGCCCTGCTATGTTGGCAGCCGAGCCCGAGCAGAAGCGCGGCCGCGACCGCGATGAGCCCGAAGGGAGCAGCCGCCTATTTTGTGTCTACCACAACATGCGCACCCACAACACCAACGACTGTCAGGAGCTCAGGGCGCTTCCAACGAGCGCTTGGGTGACTGCCCCGACCGCTTCGACTGTGGTGCTGGCCGCGGAGGTGGTCGCGGTGGCAGCAGATGGGACAACCGCAATGACAATCAGCACTAGGCCTGGTGTGACCAGCCTCGCGACGGTGCCTGGCATGACCAGCCTCGTGAGGCCCGTCCTCAGGACAACGCAGCCCTTCCACCGCTGCCGCCACTCCCCACAAGGAACGACAAGAACCATCAAGACGAGGGGGTTGGGGCTACCAGGAGCCTCGCGATAGCCTGCATCCTCGGCGGAGCTCATGCTCCCGCGTCCAACCATCTCTTCAAGCAGTTCTCTCGCGAGATGAATGCTGCCCTCCCGAGGCTTGAAGAAGTGAGACCCCTCAAGTGGTCGCAGTACACCATCACTTTCGACTCCAAGGATCACCTCAGGTGCTCAGCCATCGCTGGCGCACTCCCCATGTTGTGCACCCCCACCATCAGCAACATCTCGATCACCAAGACTCTCATCGATGGTGGGCTCGCCTCAACGTGATCACCATCACAACCTTTGAGATGCTCCAGGTGCCCTATGACCAGCTGATGCCCACTAGGCCCTTCTCTGGAGTGACGGATGGATCGACCACTCCCTTGGGGCAGGTGCGCCTCTCGGTCACCTTCGGCACCCGCGACAACTACAACACCGAGCTGATCAACTTCGACGTGGCCCACATCGGCCTTCCTTACAATGCCATCCTGGGGAACCCCGCACTCGCCAAGTTCATGGCAGCGACCAACCACAGCTACAATGTCCTTAAGATGCCTGGCTGCAGTGGCGTCATCACTGTCACCTGTGATGAGAAGGATGCGGTCTGCTCGCTCGAGCAGACTCGCCGTACCGCTGCAGCAGAAAACTATGATGGCGAGAATGCCATCACGCCCCCTGAAGTCACCCCCGTGAAGAAGAAGAAGCTCCCCCAAGAGCCGTCCTGAGGTGAGCAAGCTGACGGCTGGTGTTGGTGTCAAAACTGGCGGATCTCGGGTAGGGGGTCCCGAACTATGCGTCTAAGGCTAATGGTAACAGGAGGCTGGGGACACGATGTTTACCCGGGTTCGGGCCCTCTCGATGGAGGTAATACCCTACTTCCTGCTTGATTGATCTTGATGATATGAGTATTACAAGAGTTGATCTACCACGAGATCGTAGAGGCTAAACCCTAGAAGCTAGCCTATGATTATGATTGTCCTTGTCCTACGGACTAAACCCTCCGGTTTATATAGACACCGGAGGGGGCTAAGGTTACACAGAGTCGGTTACAAAGGAGGAGACCTACATATCCGAATCGCCAAGCTTGCCTTCCACGCCAAGGAGAGTCCCATCTGGACACGGGACGAAGTCTTTAATCTTGTATATTCATAGTCCAATAGTCCGGCCAAAGTACATAGTCCGGTTGTCCAAATACCCCCTAATCCAGGACTCCCTCAGTAGCCCCTGAACCAGGCTTCAATGACGATGAGTCCGGCGTGCAGATTGTCTTCAGCATTGCAAGGAGGTTTCCATCTCCGAACACTCCAAAATAAATTTCAAACACATGAATTGTGTCCGGCTCTGCAAAACAAATTTCACATACCACCGTAGAGAGAACAATATTCCACAAATCTAAGTTGCTGACAACTTTTCATGGCATGACATCACACCACGGCCTGGTCATCATTCAAACCGTTTTTCACAACCAGCCAGCGCACACATTGCGAGGCGGTTTCCTTGGCACATCTTGTCGAAGCAGAGATCATGTCCCCTTATTGTGGGATTCTCATCAATACGGGTATGGGTAACCCAACCGCGCCATCAATCGTGGCGCATAGAAAATAAGCGATTTTAACAGGCAAGTGGGGAGGCGCACAGTTTCTACCGCCTTTATAAAGAGATAAGGATTCCTTGTTTTCACCCGCGCCTTCTTCCTCCTTCACTCATCCATTCTCGCACCCTCGAGCTCCAGCGCCCAAGTTCTCACGTTCTCCGTAAAAAGCCATTCACGACATGTTCGGAGCGGGAGGCAAGTGGATGGCCTCCTCCGTCATGGAGGAGGACATTACGAAGCTTCGAGAGGCCGGATACCTGGCCGCAAACATCGTGCACAGGCTTCCGGCGGAGGGGCAGATCACCCCCACTCAGAAATCTCGGGAAAGAGTAGTATTCCTCTCTCATTTCGTCCGCGGACTAGGATTTCCACTTCACCCATTTGTCCGTGGGCTCATGTTTTATTATGGGCTAGATTTTCAGATCTGGCCCCAAATTTCATCCTCAACATCTCGGCGTTTATCGTCGTGTGCGAGGCCTTTCTCTTCAACGTGAAGCCGAAGATAGTGAGCGGCCAGCAAGCGGAGTGCGGAGGCGCCATGGTGGGCAAGATGCCCAATGTCACCTGGCTTGAAGGCTCCTTCGTGGAGACCGTGAAGGGGTGGCAATCGGGGTGGTTCTACATCACCAAGGCGCACGACGCCAACTCGGCGGCGGCCCCCGAATTTCGATCCGGCATCCCCATGCGACTCACCTCCTGGGAAAAGAAGGCCCTGGCCGGGGGCGTACCCGCGGAACTGACCGGACTCCAAAACTGCATCAAAAATATGATAGACAAGAAGATCAAGCTTGTCAACGTGGTCCAGGTCATGCTCTTCCGCCGAATCCTCCCATGTCAAAGACGGGCGTTCAATATGTGGGAGTTCGATCCGGCCGAACACCAGACGCTGTGAGAGCTCTTCAATACGACGCATAAAGACGTCTGGAAGGTGCTGTTCAAAGCCGCCGAAGTACCTCCTCCCACTTCCGAGGACCACAGACTCAGTGCAAAGAGCCCCGCTAATCCGGTAAGCTCTCTAAATATCACAAGATGTATCTTTCCCTGTATATATGTGGGAGGATTTTAAGCCACCATGCTGACCAAACAGGACTATGTGGCGACGGCGGAGCGGATCGGCTGTCCGGCTCCGCTACCTGAAGATCCAGCAACTGCGCTCCTGACGGAGATGCTGGTTCCGGCGCCTTATGAGGTGCCGGAGAAGAAGGCCAAGAAGGCAGCCATGGGGACCAGGAAAGGTCTCCGGCACCGGGCCGTAATAGACTCGTCGTCCGAGGACGCCGAGGCAAATTCCTCCCACGAAGGCAGGGAGGAAGAAGAAATCCCCCCTCCCCGCACTGGGGAGGAGAAGAAGAGAAAAGCCGCCCCACAGGGGGATGCTAGGACGCCAAAGAAGGGAAAGACATCCCTTCCGGACTAATCCACCACGGCCGCCTACAGCGACGAGGAGTGGTTGCCCAGGGCCAAGCCCGTGGTGAAATCGTAAGTATCTGTACTCCATAGTACGTTTAATGTGTCTTAGCTTCATTGTTTGTTATAACGCCGAGCTCGCATGTGCAGTCCGGCCAAGACCCACCTCGAGGTATCCTCTTCGGATGGGTCCTTGAGTGAATCGGAGATGAATAGCTATTCACTCCCGATGGCCAACTCCCCATGGCCCGCGAATGACACCGAGGTGTTGTCCCAGAAGATACCGGAACAGGGGGCAATGGTTCTGGAGACGCCCCAAGGAGAAATCCCATACACCGGGCACATGGGGGGTAAGATCCCCACGAATTATGCTGACGGGAGCCGCAACAAGTCCGGCTCCCAGCCTGCGCCGGAACCTCCAATGGTTCCGGATTCAAGTAGGCATCCCCTAGCTAAGGAGGGTGAGCCGTTAGTGTCGATAACCTCTGTCCAGCCGAAGGCATCGGATAATTTGCTGGAAGTGCTTCGCGGCGCTTCCATCGATGAAGAGCACCGTACTCTTATGAGTATGGTGACTGAGAAGGTTCGGTCCGCCAAAAGCGGATTGACCGAAGCCTGCGCCAGCCTCCTAACAGGCTTTGAGGTAAGTAACAAAACTGTAAGAAAATATCACTTAGTCCGTGTCAAAACCAGCGGATCATCTCCTTGACGCCGCTTATTCACTCTCCTACGGACTAAACCCTCCGGTTTATATAGACACCGGAGGGGGCTAGGGTTACACAGAGTCGGTTACAGAGCAGGAGATCTACATATCCAAATCGCCAAGCTTGCCTTCCACGCCAAGGAGAGTCCCATCCGGACATGGGACGAAGTCTTCAATCTTGTATCTTCATAGTCTAACAGTCCGGCCAAAGTACATAGTCCGGCTGTCCGAATACCCCCTAATCCAGGACTCCCTCAGATGGCGAGGGCACCCAATGTTCCGCCCCTGTCGCTGGGTTGTGCCTCCTTCCCGCATAGGAAGGCGCGCCCAGCGCCTCCCTCAGGTCGGGCTCAGGGGCTTCCATTTGGAGAGCGTCTGACCTGACCAGTGCGATGAGGGAGGTGCTCGGGCACCACCTGGAGGCATGCCTCAATGCCAGCCCCCATGAGCAAGGAGCACAGCGCCAGCCTCCAGGAGCGCGAGAGTTCATCATCCAGGAGATCCGCAAGCTGCAAGAAGGGCGGGCCATGCGTGGCGAGCATCGCCCCACGCGTATCACTGGCTCGGCTGACGCCCCCTGGGCGGACAGCGAGTTCCGCGTGTGCATCGACATTGCGGGCCTCAACAGGGTCGGAACTCAAGAAATCTTCTGGCCGTCTCGCGTTGTTCGAACTAGAGGTGTCCCCACCAACTACATCTGCATGCCTTTCGGCTTGCTGAACACCGGCGCCACTTACCAGTGCTTTGCGCACCTCGCGTTAGCGGCTCACGAGGCCTTGGCACCTCTGGAGAGTCCAGGGCCTTAGGAGCCCACCAGCGCTTGAAGGACAATCCTCATGGCGCCCCTTGCGATATGCCTCACCGACAACCTCGACCCTCCCGCAGCAGCATAATTGCCAGGTGACTTTTTGGTTTGTTCAATTGAGGGTACCCCCCGAGCTGCATTATCCTTAGACCAGACAGGGTCCACCCTGCAGCTGCGTCGTTTTGGTCGTGTATTGGACCTGCTTATGCTTTGATGGAATTGTTTTGCTGGCTTAAGCCACGTGTTCGCTGCCTCACCACCGTTTGGATCGCCACGCCTTTGTGACCCTTGCTCTTGATCGCCCCATGACCGAGACCCAACACGACGCATGTGCTCGGGTTCGTCCCTACTGCGCTGATAAACACAAGCGACCGAGTTCTGTCTCGCGAGACAGCTCCTGTGCACGTCACCTCCAAGGGTCCTTGGTGTTCAGTCCCCTCATGGAACAATCAGGGGCAGGAGAGTAAGGGCGCGACTTGAGTCGTGCAATTGTGATTTTGGTGCTCAATCACCACGGGCGACGTGCGCCACAACCCTACCCACGATAGCCCCATGAGTGGGGGCTACAATTGGCATGGTGCTTGTGCTCGGGTTCGTCCCTAGAGCACTGAGAAACCCAAGTGACCAACCTCTGGCTCGCGGGCCCTCCTGATACGTCTCCAACGTATCTATAATTTTTTATTGTTCCATGCTATTATATTACCTATTTTGGATGTTTATGGGCTTTACTTTACACTTTTATATCATTTTTGGGACTAACCAACTAACCGGAGGCCCAGCCCGTATTGCTGTTTTTTTGCCTATTTCAATATATCGAAGAAAAGGAATATCAAACAGAGTCCAAACGGAATGAAACCTTCGGGAGCATGATTTTTGGAACAAACGTGATCCAGAGGACTTGGAGTGCAAGTCAAGAAGCAATCGAGGAAGCCACGAGGGTGGAGGGCGCCCCCCCCCCCCTATAGGGCGTGCCCCCTGTCTCGTGGGCCCCTCGGGCATCCACCGACGTACTTCTTCCTCCTATATATACCCATATACCCCGAAACCATCAAGGGAGCCACCGAAGAAATATTTCCGCCACCGTAACCTTCTGTATCCGTGAGATCCCATCTTGGAGCCGTCGTCGGCGTTCTACCGGAGGGGGAATCCACCATGGAGGGCTTCTACATCAACACCATAGCCCTTCCGATGAGTTGTGACTAGTTTACCACAGACCTTTGGGTCCATAGTTATTAGCTAGATGGCTTCTTCTCTCTTTTTGGATCTCAATACCATGTTCTCCCCCTCTCTTGTGGAGATCTATTCGATGTAACTCTTTTTGCGGTGTGTTTGTCGAGATCCGATGAATTGTGGGTTTATGATCAAGTTTATCTATGAAAAATATTTGAATCTCCTCTGAATTCTTTTATGTGTGATTCAGTTATCTTTGAAAGTCTCTTCGAATTATCGGTTTGGTTTGGCCTACTAGATTGATCTTTCTTGAAATGGGAGAAGTGCTTACCTTTGGGTTCAATCTTGCGGTGTCCTTTCCCAGTGACAGCACAGGCAGCAAGGCACGTATTGTATCGTTTCCATCGAGGATAAAAAGATGGGGTTTATATCATATTGCATGAGTTTATCCCTCTACATCATGTCATCTTTCTTAATGCGTTACTCTGTTCTTATGAACTTAATACTCTAGATGCATGCTGGATAGCGGTCGATGTGTGGAGTAATAGTAGTAGATGCAGGCAGGAATCGTTCTACTTGTTGCGGACGTGATGCCTATATACATGATCATGCCTAGATAATCTCATAATTATTCGCTTTTCTATCAATTGCTCGACAGTAATTTGTTCACCCACCGTAATACTTATGCTATCTTGAGAGAAGCCTCTAGTGAAACCTATGGCCCCCGGGTCTATCTTTTATCATATATGCTTTCAATCTACTTTTATTTGCATCTTTACTTTTCCAATCTATATCACAAAATACCAAAAATATATTTATCTTATCATATTATCTCTATCAGATCTCACTTTCGCAAGTGGTCGTGAAGGGATTGGCAACCCCTTTATCGCGTTGGTTGCGAGTTCTTTGTTTGTTTGTGTAGGTTCGTGGGACTTGTGAGGAGCCTCCTACTGGATTGATACCTTGGTTCTCAAAAACTGACGGAAATACTTACGCTACTGTGCTGCATCACCATTTCCTCTTCAAGGAAAACCAACGCAAGCTCAAGATGTAGCACCTCCCCACGCACATCACCTCACGAGGTCCTTGGTGCCTTATTCCCTCATGAAGCAGTTGTGCGTGAGTTGGTAGGCGCTCGTCACCCCATGTGCCCCATAACTTATCAGCATGCAGCTAGAGAAGTCGGACGGCCGGACGCCGTGCGAGCAGCATCTCATCTCGCTCAGGAGGTCCGGCCTCGGACGACACATTTCTGGAAGCCCCCCCCCCCCACATATGGCGGCTCAGTCCGCGCCATAGTTCACTAGAAAAGCTAAGTGCAACCGCCCCATGCAATATGTCGCACTACCTGAACTCCTTCCCTACGGAACCTTGGCGAGGCGTGCCGCCTCTTTTTCACGTGAGTCGCTTGCACGTCGAAAGGGGGGCCCCGAGCATCGCGCCTCGGGGGCTCTTACTCGCTCTCGTGCCCCTCACCCCGTGGCCTTGTTAGGGGCATCGCTACCCAACAAACCAGCGACGGCTGAGGCCCGTGTGAGGGCTGAGCCCTGAGAACGTAGATCACTTTGGAAAGCAAAAAAAAGAGGGACAGGCCCTGCAAGGAAACACGGGGAGTAAACATACAACTAAATTACAAGGCATCGGTTGGAATGCTGAGCATATCAATATTTTCACATGCCCCCTTGGGGGCTTGCATTTCATATATCGCACATAGGGGAAGGGCTAAGAACCAGCTTTGGAGGAATGCATCGCGACATCACGTAAACTCATGAGCAACGACCACCTCGCGTCAAGCCTAAAGCTAAGTTAACTACCCCCCCCCCTCCCCGCCGTCGCGGTCGGGAGGCCTTTTCGCGACTTTCCTTCTCCTTGCGACGCCGTTAATGGCGTGACCCTATTCTCTCACGAGGGCTGCTTGTTCGTCAAAAGGGGACCTCTTGAGCATCACGCCTTAGGAGCTCTTACCAGGTCTAGGCCCCTCACTTCCTGGCCTTGTCCCAGGCATCACGACCTAACATACCAGCGACGACTGAGGCTTTCCCAGGGCTGGGTCCTAGCGACGCAGAGTACTACGACAATGGCGAGGGAAAGGGCGAACCTAATTAATGAAGAGTGTGGAGATCGAGCTTAAAACCTAATCATGAAAGCCTTAAGATAAAGGGGCAAATGCCGGAGTTTCTTACATGCCCCCACGGGGCTCATGTCGTCCAAGTGTAGGGAAAGGAAAAACAAAAGAAACCTCCTCTAGGCGGCCTCCCCTTCTGAGGCCCTGGCTACGGCATCGCCAGCGCCTAGTCGGAGTCCTCCTCCGTCTTGACGCACCAGCATGGGGGCTCGTTGGAGTCGTCGTCGCTCCCACTCCTCTTGGGAGAGGCTTTGCCATTGTTGATGCTGTCATCGCCAGAGGAGTGGCTGCCACTGCTGCTGTCGCTCTTCATGCAGCAATCCAGGCGGCCGCCAGCCTCCCGGAAGAGCGTCACGACCCCGTCGAACTTGAAGTGGAGGGTGTTCCCCTCCTTCAGGCCGCGGGCATGGGCGAATGACTTCCACCCCCGTATCAGGTACATGTAGCTGGAAGGAGTGAACTCAGCTGCCACCCAGGAGGACTTGTTGCAGCAGTCGTCCAGCTGCAGCCACAGCCCCAGGGGCGTGTCAGCCACCAGCTCCTCCACGAAGGAGTTCGGGAGCTAGAGCCAGGTGCGGGGCAGGTTGTCCATCCATACGACGAACTCGCGGCCCGAGTTAGCGGAGTGGGCCCATGCCTGAGGTGGCTGGGTAGTTGTGCCGCTTCGTCCTCCTTGGTCGTAGCCGCCTCGACCCCCGCGGCCATGCCCGCGGGTGGGGTTCCTCCCGCGGCTGCTCGAACCGGCACAGACCGCCAATGGAGCACGCTCGCGTCCCCAGGAAGGCGCCCCGGGCGTAGTGGCAGACTTTTGGGGGCGGCTTGGCCCCCTCTCTGGCTCCGGCGGCTCCGCTCCCTCCTGCACCACCTCCCCCTTCTCAGTGATAGAGAACCTCCTCAAGGGCACCATGGCGGCAGCAACGACGAGCAGAAGTGGAGAGGTGCATTTGGAAAAGATGAGCCAAGGGGTCTGCCCCCTGGCCCTTATATGGGGTCGATGGGATCACCCTGTGCCCCTTTGCCTTCAGAAAGAAGAAGCAAGACAAGGAAGAGCAATGATGGCCCTGCGCAGTGCCCGCCAGGCTTTATGTCAGCCTGGGCAATTGTCGAGGCATCATGGGTAAGTGGGGCGTCCCTTGCCCCATCGTGCGCCACACATCGCGCCTAACCCGCAGGCGGTTGGGGCCCGCGCTGTTTCGCCCCTCCAACTGGTGAATCGTGCATGCCGCGAGCCCGGGGGCTACTGTCGAGGCTCTGGGACTGGGGGTACCTAGGCCCGTCTGCCTGCGGCCCAGGATGCAGCGTGTGGCTTAGGCCTGGTACAGCTTGTCTTCGAGGCTGCATGAGCGAGACCCTCGCGAGGCGCGCATCGCCAGGGACCTCCCTAGGCCCTCTCGCGGAGCAACCCCCGAAGTCGTCTTCCGAGGCCCCCTCGCGGGCAGATTCAATGAGGTCGCCAAGCCACGCCTCATGCTACGCGTGGACACGCTCCACAACGAGCGTCACCAGGACCGGTGCCAGCGGGCGCGAATGGTGATGCTTTCCTCTTTGGTGCTAAGGGAGCAAGGCCAGCGTGTCGGTTCCCAAGGCAGCCCCAAAGGTTGCCTCTTTGGTGCAAGAAGACCATGACCGCAGGCTCATTGGGACGGAGGTCATCGCCGAGCCCACCTGCGCGTCATTGCTAGAAGCTTTGGCACGCGGAGACAACTTTTTGTCAGGATAAGATGTACTCATGTTCCCCTTCCAAATTGGCTGTTGTGGACACCCTTCCCTCCGAGTGTTTTGGGGGAAGAGGACCGGGCGAGTATAAGTAAAGCTATACCACCACCTTAGGAGAGGATCGAGTTCGTCCACCCCTCAAGCTCGGAGCCGCTCTTGAAGCCTCCTGAGCCAGCTTGTACTCACACATTCATCCTCCCTCACGAGGCAATCCAACCACAAAGCAGTAGTAGGGTTTTACATCGCAAGGTGGCCCGAAGCTGGGTAAACTGTTGTGTTCTTAGTCCTTCTTCCTCGGCCCGATCGCGTAGGAGCCTGGACGTGAGGTTGAGTGCAGTTGATAGGGCGAGGTGAGCAGTAGTGAGCACGCCCCTGAGTTCGAACCTTTCTTGGGTCTGCGGAGCCCCGATTCCGACAATGATTTTCTTTACGTTCTTAAAGATGGGCTCTGGTTCTAAAAATTCCGCTTTCATATTTCTGGCCAGATCGCATCCGGTCACTCTTGAGAAGAAAGTGACTCGCCCTCGAAGCCTCCTCCCATCGCTTCACCGACCACCTTCCTCCTTAGTCGGCCTCATCGGCATCGAGGGAGGGGTAGTTTTTCTTCCCCTGGCCAGCGGCTGATTTGGGGGTAGTTTTAATGTCCTGATTGGGGTAGTGAGACGATGGCGGCACATAGTTAGAATAATGTCCACTCCGCCCCATCCTCGCTCTGGTGGTGCGCTTACCGCTGGAGGAAAGCGCGTGAAGGTGTATTTTTGGCCGATATGCTTGAGCCCGGTCGACATTGGTCTTTTGATGATCTATTTACATACAGTCCGCGCTGGTCTCATATGTATCCATCTGGATTTGGCCAGCGCTCGTGGCCGTTGGTGTGTTTGCATGTGTGTTCCTTTCGATCTATGGTTTTCTTCATCAATGACAAGTGTTGTTCCGGTGCACTGGCCCTTTGGGGCCTTAGCAAGATGACTTCTCGGCAGTCAGCTACAACAAGATTTGACCGGCTTCAGTGTGGGGTGACGACGACGACGCGCTTTTAGCATTCTAGTGAGTGTAGTTGCTGGTAGGTCGTCCATGGACCCAGTGTATTTTTTTTACTTTTTGTGATCTTTGTGATTTTGTTACTTATTAGTTATTTTTTAATAGATTGAAGGACTTTCCGCAAATATACACACACACACACACACACACACACACACACACACACACACACACATTTCCTATAATTTGTTGCCTTTTTTTCTTTTGGAAAACACTGCAGGACAACTCCCTTTTGCATCATTGTGCTCATCCTCACTTGCTTTGGCGTAAACTACAAAAGCAAATGAGTTAGTAAAGTAAAATGTAGTGATACAAAAAAAAGGTGAGCCTAAATGCTTTCTCAAATACATGATGGGTAATGCAGGTAGCCCCATGAGTTTCATCATGTGGAGTTCTTTTTTTTGCAATTTTTTCATCATGTGTTCTGAGTAGCGACAAAGCATTTCGGTTGCATTAGTGGAATAATTAGAACCCACAAACCTCTTAATAGACAAAAGGACCCATAAACTTTAGCAAGGCATGTTGTGCTTTCCTACAAGGCCACAACTAGTATTGCAATAAATATAATAGAAAAATATATCATGATGGATCTAATGACATTGATGTTGTATTGTGAACCTTAGCAATTTTTCATATAAACTTCGTCAAACTCTGGAGAGTTTGACTTCAGACAAACGTAGTAAAAATATCTCATGAATGGAGTACTATAGTACAGGATTCCCTGGCTTTGACGGTTTTACTCTAGCCAAAAGGCAGTTGCGACAGATTAACTCGTTGCAATATTATTTACGCTGTGCTGTCTGCTGTTTTGCAGTGTTTGGTCCAGAGAATTTTAGTCGGAGGTATGAAGCTCTGAGAAAGAAGATTCATGTTTCTGAAAGCCGCACATGCATAGCACATACATCAAGACTCCACATGATGCTCATACCGGTACTACTGTAACAGCTTCTGGCGTGACATACATACTCTAAAAGTTTAAACCTTACTACAATCAAGCAAAAAGAAGAAGCAAGATTCACATGCCCTGCTGTTTCTTTTCTTAATCTTTTTGCTGTTCACATGGCAGTGCATGTTGGTCTGAAAATGTGAATACGCGGCATTCCTGAGGTGCTACCACTTGCAATAATTTGCACGACCAACCGGTGTGTGATAGACTGATGTGGTGGCGTGAACCCGTGAGCTCGCGGCCAATGATGAGGTGGATGGAGATGACCACGGTGTGTCGGTGAGGCTACCATTTTTATGAGGCCGAGGGAGGCAACTTATGTAGCTGGCTATTCCGGCGGAAGTTAAGTTAGGATCCGGCTTGCCTGCTCCCTTTTCATGCTTCCATCCGTGCTCTCACTTCATTCTATGGCTGTCTTTTTTCCTTTTTTTTCTAATCTAATCATCTTCCCTTAATTTTAAGAGGGTGGGACCGGGCTTTATTTTGGTCCAATCAAATCATGCCACGTATGCGGGAGCACGGATGAGCACACGCAGGGGAAGCAGGCAAGTCTCGTCAAGTTAAGTATAGGGTTTAATAATGAATTGAGGGTGGCATGCAGTTCTTGAGCTGTCATGCCAAGTGGGCATGAGGGCATGGTCGCCATGCCGCATGGGTATATATCATGTCATGCTGCTTTAGGGGGGCTATTTGATTATTTGCCATCACTTACTTTGGACTTTGACATTCTGCCACTTGTTACATTGAAATTGATCTGGGGACACTTAGTTTTTTTTTGCCACTTTACAACACAAATATAATCTTTGTAAATGTTAGACAAAAGTGCACAAAACAGAGGACAAAACTATCCTTTTACCTGTTTGACTGAAACATCATAACACAGCCTCCTCCCAAATCTGAGATGAACCGTAATTCATAACTCAGCCGCCGCGGCCCCAACTGGAGGACCACCACCGTCGCCCCCTGCTAGACCGCTGTCGTCGCCCCTGCTGCTTCCGGGCGACCCCTGCAGAGAGCCGGTGGAGGAGTGCATGTGGGAGCTGCTTATCAGTCGAGTCCAGACCACATGGTCCCGTCGGCGGCGGTGACGACGGCGTGCCTGAACCACGCATAGCCGAGCGCACCACACCGACTAGCTCGCTGGAGCGGCGCCGGCGAGTGCTTCAGGCTGCTAAGGCCAACTCCACCGCGCGACCCTATCCTGTCCGGCCCCGTCCGTTCGGAGTAAAAGGGACAAAAGAGGACGCACGCCCTTGTCCTCCCGTGGCCCGCCTGTCGGGGACACTAGCAGTCCCTCCGCTCCCAACGCTTCACCCTCTCTCCCCCGCCCCGCCCCGCCGCCGGCGCCGCCCCTATTCTCCGGCCGCCTCCTCACCGCGCAGCCCCCCGCCGTCCATACCAAACCACGTCTCGACATGGCCGCCACCACGCCCACGCTTTCGCCTTAGTTTTGGTCGTCTATCGGGGAAGGTTTGGCCGTCGCCGTCCTTGCCGGTGGCGGAGGGGACACGACTGCCGGCGACGGACCAAGGCGGCCAAGGCAGATTCCGACGAGAGCTCCAGAGCAGCCAGTGGCCGGCCGGCAACCACCCCTGCTGCGTCGAGGTGATCATCGCGGCCTCTTCGCCACCACGACCGCAAGGTGTTCGACCTTTTGCCATCAAAGGTATGGACAGTGGAGACGAGTTTTTCTATCATCACTTTCTTTGTTCGTCGGAAGATTCGTCGTCGGATGATGAAGATCTTGTGGTGGCTGCACTGGTCGTTCACGACCATATTCAACGGCAGCTTCCTCGGTACAGGGGATCACTCCCTGGACGTGCTCCCAACCTGAACCGCAACAGGGAAAGAGGCCACGCCCTGCTTTATGCCGATTACTTTGCCAACACCGCACTCTTCAAGCCGGATAAATTTCGTCGCCGTTTTCGTATGGCAAGGCATCTGTTCAATCGTATCCGAGAGGGAGTGGTTGCTCATGACCCATACTTCGGGTGCAAGACGGATGCCCTTGGCAAGCTTGGATTCTCCTCTTACCAGAAATGCACCGCGGCTATCCGCATGCTTGCATATGGTACTCCAGGCGATCTGGTGGACGAGTATGTGCGTATGAGTGAGACAACATGTCTGATGTCAATGTACCAGTTTTGCCAGGCTCTGATCGAGGTGTTTGGCCCAGAGCACTTGAGGCAGCCAACTGCCGCTGATATAGAGAGATTGTTGGCGACCAACACAGCCAGAGGCTTTCCAGGCATGCTTGGCAGCATAGATTGTATGCATTGGGAGTGGAAGAACTGTCCATTTGCTTGACAGGGCCAATACAAGGGGCATGTTAACGGGTGCACTGTCATATTAGAAGCGGTGGCATCGCAAGATCTTTGGGTATGGCATTCTTTTTTCGGCATGGTAGGTTCTCACAATGATATCAACGTGCTGCAACGCTCTTCAGCCTTCGCAAGGCTTGCAGAAGGCCACTCCCCACCTGTCAACTTTGAGATCAACGGCCACCAGTGCAACAAGGGATACTATCTAGCAGATGGTATATATCCTCAGTGGTCAACTTTTGTGAAGACAATCTCGAAATCCCAAGGTGAGAAGAGAAAGAGATTTGCCCAAATGCAAGAGAGTGCTAGAAAGGATGTGGAACGTGCTTTTGGTGTGCTTCAATCCCGGTGGGGTATCGTTCGAAACCCTGCACTGTCATGGGATGAAAGGAAGCTTTGGGAGGTGATGGCTGCTTGTGTGATCATGCACAACATGATCGTCGAGGACGAACGTGATGAGAGTATCTTCGACCAAGGATTTGATTATCAAGGTGAAAATATTGAGCCCCTGCACCAAGACCCAGCCACATTTGAACAGTTTGTCCAATTCCACCGTGAGATGCGTGATTGGCACACTCATTTGAATCTTCAAAATGACTTGGTTGAGCACGTCTGGGATCACATTGGCAACCAATAGATGTATTGGTTCAATTTATGTTCAGTCAAGACAATTTCGATTTGATTGTAAAACTATTTAATTAAAGACAATTTCAATTGGGTTGTAAAACTATTTTAATTTTCAGACAAATATTTGGGTTGGAAACTAGTTTTTATGCAAATTTGGGCATTTTTGGCCCTAACGGACAGTATGGGGCAAATGGATGCGGCGGCGCGCTGGGCGCACGGCCACCGCATCCCAGGACAGGCCAGGACACGACCCCAAATCCCTACCCAAACGAACAGAAACCGGACAAAACGAACGTCCGTTTGGGGTCGCGCGGTGAAGTTAGCCTAACGACCCGTTCAGCCGCTTCCACCCACCGCCCAATGCTATTTAGTTCACCACTGACACCCCGCCCGCCCCATGCCATGCTGCTCTTGCTCGCCCGCATACCGCCGCCGTACGCGGTGCTATTGGTGTTGGTCACGCCTCGTGCCTCCGCACTGGCCGGCCGCGTAGAGCACAAGCTGAACGGACGGCGGCTGAGGCGATGTATAATCCCAGAGTTTGGAGCGGGAGCAATCAGTGGTGTTACCATGGAAGAATCAACCAACTGCTTGCATGCTCGTCATGCTCCCATGGAACAATCAATATAGCAGTTCTGCGCCGGCAGCAGGAATGAACCGACGAGAAGAGCTCGTCTATCGACTCGGTCATGAGAACATGGGCAAATTCGGGATTTCACATGAGCGAGGGCAAATCCTCAAAGTTCCAACTAAGAAGTGGCAAAATATCAATTGCAAAGTAGACAGTGGCAAATTGTCAAAGTCCCAAGTAAGTGGTGGCAACAAATCAAAATCCCGACTTTAGGGGCGACCATTGAACCGCCAGCCGAACAACGTGGTTCACAGGTGATGTATCATCTAACGCGGTCCTGCATCGGTCTGCAGAGCGGTTCGGACACACTTTCTTCCGCAAACTAAAAAAATGTGGGGGACTTTACAGACGTCCAGACAACAACCACGTCCACTTCTGATCAACCTGGCCCACTTAAAACCCTTTCCTTGCCCGCGTGTGCTTCTCTCCAAAACGTCGCCGCTCCAGAGCATCAGTGCCGCATTCATGCCCGGCCAGAGCGGACGCGACCTCTCACTGACGCCGACATTGAAGCTGCGCGCTGGTTGAGAGAGCGCCGCCCATGCAACTTCTCAGTGCACGTGAGTGCTCCGCGTTCAAACGACACCACGGCCATCTGTCCGTCTGCCGCCCACATTAGTGCCACGCGGTTGCCCAGGAACCTACTCCGTGCCACCCATCCATCCCTCTGCTGTCCACATTATAGGTGGCCAAACAGGCCAGGCTACGCATGCCGGCACGACCGGCCATGGGCCAGGCACGACACGGGCTAAATGGGCCATGCCCGGCACGCGGCATGCCTTGGCCCGTGCCTGGGCCTGGAGCCTGGGCACGTGGGCCGGCACGGCACGACCCGTTTATTTTTTTATATAATTTTCAGATTTTTTATATATGTATACATAAAATATATCCCAATGTGCCTAAAAATCAGCCCAACAGGCTCGTGCTAAACGGGCCAACGTGTCGGCCCGTTTACTAACTGGGCCGTGCCTGGGCCTGGAGGTGCAACACGTGGGCCGACACGACACGACCCGTATAGTAATTGTGCCCTAGCGGGCCGTGCCGGGCCAGGCACGATTACGATGGGCCGGGCTATGCCGGGCCGGCCCGTTTGGCCAGGTCTGGTCCACATTGCCTTACGCCCGTTATAGATACTATAGCCCCGGCCATAACCGCATCCGTCCTCCTCTGGTACCTTTCTCCTCTTCCACACTACTCCCACATGACCTCCTCGCGCGCCAAAGCTCTCTCGGATGACATGTCGCCGGAGTAGAAGATGGAGATGGCCGCCATTGCTGCCGACAGGCAGCGAGCTGATGCCACCCTCCTCGCTAGTGCATTGCACAATGACCATCGGCGAGGCTCGTGGACATGGTGTGGAGGAGCGGGATGAGCAGTCCTGCGAGGCGTAGGCCGACGCCGCCTACAACCTCAGCCTCCTCCAAGAACACCAACAGGCGGAGGAGCGACTCAATGCCGACAAGGGGATCGCGTCGGACGCAGACGTGGCGTAGCAGGCGACGCTGCTCGAGTCGTAACGCTCCGCCTACGAGATCCACCATGCCCGCTGGCGTTACTGCGAGCGGCAGGCGGAACTGGATGTCACCTCCAAGGGGTTCGACGAGGCAGCGGACGAGGTGTGGGGCAAGACCGACGACGAGGCAGAGGACATTGCCGGCTCCGCCGAGACCGCGCCCCACCGCCACAACCACGAAGCCGACACGTCCGCGGGCGCCACCAGCAGTGAGGAGGAGTAGTGCATGCTAGGTCGCCTCCGCTCGGGTTCCGAGAAGGCCACCGCTACTCCCGTGACATTTGAAGCCAAGTTTGGTGGGCCGAACATCTTCGGCTGATTAGCCACTTGGCGGCGACATCGAGGTGGACAACTTCACTTCCCGGGGCTCCGAAAGCAGAGGTTACGGAGGCGGAGCTGGAGAGAGCCGATGCCGAGCTGGAGAAGGCGAAGTTTCAATTATCGGGGGTTATGGCCGGACGGGGAGAATGGACATCGGTGATCATTTAGATTAGGTAGATTAATTATACCCCAAGAGCTGGACGAGCTTAGTTTAAGTATATCCGAAATGTAATGAAATACGTCATGTTATATGAAATCCAGCTGTGTTTGCGCGAATTTCGTCCGGTTAGTTCGAATAGTAGTTGAAATGTATGCGAGCAGCGTTGGATGGCGCCCTTCGGTATCAGTGTCCACGAACTGGTCCCCCTGACCATGAACGAATGCGGTAGGAAATTTACTGGTTGCCGTTGGAGATGCACTTACATCCACGCCAGTGTCAAATGCAGGTTTTGAGCGCCGGGTTTGGCAAGAAACGCCTCGAAATAAATACTCACGGCATATGCAACACGAACCTTCAATAGTCTTTATCCATTCGGACCGATCAGTCCATATGTATTTTACCGTCTAACGCGGTATCTCATCGGTCTGCAGACTAGTCCAGACATATGTTTTCTTGCAATTGGAGGCAAACTGGAGATGGCTTCGCGGGAGTCTAGACCGTCGTCACGAAGGACATCGACACCCATGCACACTCAAATCACCATCGTGGTCCACTTTTCTTTCACTCTGTCCTAGCCTCCCTTACTTTCCATCAGCACCCTCCTCGTCGACCGCTGCTCAGGCATCGTAGGATGTCCGTAGCCCCCACCAATGTTACTGTCCGCCTTGGACTATGTCGTCGTCCATTCAAGATCCCTCCGCAAGCAGGTACCCTCCGCCCCTGCCGACAATGCCAATGACGGACACCGCACCCGATAGATGTTCGATCAAATGCCATTGAGTTCTTTTGTTGAACTTTTTATTGTTTTCTAGAGTAATTTGTTGGCCGGGTACTCGATGAGTTGTGCAATGCATGATTCATCGTATCTGCGGACTTTGTACGAAGGAATTCAATGGGCTCGATCTTTTGACGGCGCGTGCATACTTAGTTTCATGTGCAAAAGAATTTCGGATCCTACGACATGCACTTCATACATGAACATAATGTAAAGTCAATATCGCATCGATGGCACACCATTTACAACTTTGTCATGGAGTTTTACGGTGTGATTCATTGAGTGGACACAACATGGTCATTGGGCTCGTCAACCATGAACCTCGTAAGTTTTATTTCCTGTTGCTATTGTATCCAAGTCGCTCCTCCTCCGCACGAAGTTTCAACGGCAAACAATACGAATCGGAGAGTGTTTTCTTTTCGAGAATCGGGAATGCATGTGCCTCGCTTGTTTCTAGTCGGTGCTACGGAAAGATCCGCTCGCCTGTCAAAACCACAAGCTCCAAACGCAATCATGCACCCCTTAACCCTTCACACTAAAACAAAAACAGGATAATCCCGGAAGCTTCTTTTTTGGATGTCTACCAGTCCTGCATTTTGGCACATGAGAGATTGGGGCCGCCGCATCATTAGATGATATCATTTGATTGTTAGGTAAGCCACACGCCAAGACAAAAATCACTGGCAGTTTTGGAGTATTGTACTCCCTCCGTTCCTAAATATAAGTCTTTTTAGAGATTTCAATATAAACTACATACGAATGTATATAGACGTAGTTTAGAGTGTAGATTCATTCATTTTGCTTCATATGTGGTCCATATTAGAATCTCTAAAAAGACTTATATTTAAGAACGGATGGAGTAGTTTTGGCATGCATGCATGTGATCGCTGGATTGATTCAATCAAGCATAGCCACATCTAAAAGAACCTAAAAAGTACTATGTCTGTTTTATATTGAGTGTAATACTAAACCAACGACACTTAATATGAAAGTAGAAAGTACGGTTTATGGGACACCGATCCTACGTTGGCGATCGCACAACATATGCAGGGAAACATGATGTCCACGTCGAGGTGAAGAAGCGATTTTTTCTTCTTCTTTTCAATACATCACAATTGCTGAAAATTTGCAGAGGCACGCACCTGCGCGGCGGAGCACGTTCGTTCATTCGCGCCGTGATTTGCGCACTTGTGTGCATTGAAAAACTGTTAAAAATATTGATAATTCTTCTATACTATGAATACATTCGAATATGTTTGGGTATACATGTGGCTCTTGTACATATACGGCGTAGGTACTATCGTATTATGCCCTGTTTGACCATGGTGGACCTTATATGTTTACCTCTTTGCATCCTGTTTGACCATGGTGGACCTTATATGTTTACCTCTTTGCATCCTGTTTATCGCCTTCCTCCTGTCTTTGCATTGTTAACTTGGACAAACTCTTCTTGCTTCTGTACATTCACATTGTAGTTCGATCTTCTTTCATCCAATGCTTTCTATTCTCTTTGCATTCACGTAATTTCTTTTCTTCGCTGCTTCACCTATTTTGAGTATTGTGTCCACTATATATGGGATATTTCCGAGCGGAGTTTGATGGATTAAAGTTATAGTTTGACGGGTAATTTTTTCTTTTACTCTTCCTGTTCTGCTACTTTTCTTGCTTACCAATAATACAAGCTTCCAAAATTGCCTTCTGGATCTGTTCAGTTTTTCCAGTTTCCACTCCAACGGCAAAGATGTTTACGTGATCCAATTAGTGACTAAAGCAATGAGGAAAAACGTGGAGGATTCAAAGACGCACATTCTCGCGCAACAAAACGGATCAATGATTTCAGTGCCAGTATAGCAAAGAAGAAACAACATGTTGAGATGCTTGGGCATCATATGTACTGAGGTTGCAGATTGTTGAGCTATGTTCATTTATTTGCACTAAAATCAATCTTTGATGCCCAGTGGATGTATTTTTCTGCAATATGCTGCGATGTCCTCTATTGTTCTATGCTTATAGTTATTTGTCATATATTATTTAACGCGGTTCGCACCTCACGGGATGAACTCACCACGGGCCGCACGTGGCTGCATCCACACGTGCCAAAAAATGGGCTGAAAGCACCATGGGCTGAACTCATCACGCACCACTTCTAGGCCGAAAGCACCACGGGCGGCAAAGGGCACAAAACCTTCATGCTATGTGGTTCGCTCAAGGCCCAGAAGCACCGCAAGCCGTGAAGGGGCAGAAAACACTATGGGCCGCTAACGGGCCAAAAATAGTACGGGCTGAAAACAACCTAAATAGTAATGGGCCGCAAACAAGCCTAATGTAGTAAGAGCCAACAAACAAAATGATTTGGATATATAACGGGTCGTTAATAGGTTGATATACACCATGGGCCACAAATGAAATCAGAAGCATCACATGACGTTAATGGACCGATAGGCACGATGGCCAAAACCGGCCCATAGGAAACAAGGGCCATTAGTGGACCAAAAAACACGGCAAGCCAGAACTGGCCCAGAGGTAACACGAGACAATAATGAACAAAAAGATGCCAAATTACCAAAATGGCCCAGTGGCAACACGAGTTTTTAATGGACCAAATGGCATGATGGGCCAAAAATTTCCCACGCGCATCATTAGCCGTTAATGGACCAAAAGACGCGACATGCCAGAAAAGGCCCAGGGCCACAAGGGTCGTTAGTGGATTGATACGTCTCCGTCGTATCTATAACTTTTTATTGTTCCATGCCAATATTATTCAATTTTTACATACTTTTGGAAACAATTTAAATGATTTATTTGGACTAACCTATTGATCCAGTGCCCAGTGCCAGTTCATGTTTGTTGCATGTTTTTGCTTCGCAGAAAATCCATATCAAACGAAGTCCAAATGCAATAAATACAAAGAATTATTTTGGAATATTTATGAATTTTAGGAGGTGGAATCAACATAAACGGAGGCCCGAGGCCTCCACAACCCACCAGGGCACGCCGGGCACCCCCTGGCATGCCCAGGTGTCTTGTGCCCTCCTCGAACGTCGGTTGGGCCCTTCTTCGGGCGCAAGAAAGCTAATTTATGAAAAAAAACGTGTTAAAATTTCAGCGCAATCGGAGTTACGGATCTCCAGGAATTTAAGAAACGATGAAGGGCCAGAAAACGCGAAACAGAGGGGAACGGAGAGACAGATCCAATCTCGGAGGGGATCTCGCCCCTCCGCCGCCATGGAAGCCATGGACCAGAGGGGGAACTCTCCTCCCATCTAGGGGGGAGGCCAAGGAAGAAGAAGAAGGAGGGGGCTCTCTCCCCTCTCTCCTAGTGGCGTCGAAGTGCCGCCGGGGCTAGGATCGTGACGACGATCTACATCAATAATCTTGCTACCGTCAACACCAACTCTCTCCCCCTCTATGCAGCGGTGTAACACATCTTCTCTCCATTGTAATCTCTACTTAAACATTGTGCTCAACTCTGTATATTATTTCCCAATGATATGTGGTTATCCTATGATGTTTGAGTAGATCCGTTTTGTCCTATGGGTTAATCGTGATCTTGGTTAGTATGATTGTATATTTTATTTATGGTGCTGTCCTATGGTGCCCTCCGTATCGCGCAAATGTGAGGGGGGCCCACTGTAAGGTGTTGCAATATGTTCATGGTTTGCTTATTGTCAGTGTTGCGGGGGTGACAACAGCCTAAACGTGGATATGTGGGTTATGTCATATGGGAGTAAAGAGGACTTGATACTTAATTGTATGGTTGGGTTTCACGACCTTAATGATCTTTAGTAGTTGCCGATGCTTGCTAGAGTTCCAATCATAAGTGCATATGATCCAAGTAGAGAAAGTATATTAGCTCATGCCTCTCCCTCATATAAAATTACAAGAATGATTATCGGTACTTATTATCGACTGCCTAGGGACAAATACTTTCTCGTTGACAAAAGTTATCCACTTTTATTACCTTGCAATTTATTCGTAGTTTTATTCTCGCAAAGTACTCGTAGTTTTATTCTTGCAAAATAGTTTCATACTTGTTTTAGGTAAAGCAAACATTAATTGTGCGTAGAGTTGTATCGGTGGTCGATAGAACTTGAGAGAATAATTGTTCTACCTTTAGCTCCTCGTTGGGTTTGACACTCTTATTTATCGAAGAAGGCTACAAACGATCCCCCGTACTTGTGGGTTATCATGGACCAAAAGGTGCGACGGGCTGAAAATGACCCTAAGTAAACACGTGTTGTTAATGGACCAAAAGAAACCATGGGCTAGAAATGTCCCTGAGCTAGGACGGACCATAAATACGTCGAAATATATCACGGGCCCTATATGACCTCAAGACTCGACGAGCCATAAAAGGCATGATCATGCAAAAGGACAAAAATCACCCAAAAAACATCACATGCCATAATTGGGCCAAAATGTATCACATGTCATACAGCTCCGAGCTGCTGCACCGGACGTAAATGTGTCGAAAGCAAGTATATGCCAAAATTGGAGACATCACGAACCACAAATGGGCCCAAAGTATCAACTGGCTAGAACCATATTAGATGACCCACATGTCCCTAATGGTTCGAATTCAGATATGTACTAAATGGGGCGTGGATTATCGAATCTTAAATGGGCTATATAGAAACATGTCGTTAACCAGCCGGCCCAATAAATTATGACTAAGTAAAGTGGGTCTTAAGCACGCCTTTTACCGGGCCGGCCTTTTTATCTTAATGGGCCACTGTTGGGTCATGCCACATGTCGAGTTTGATAACCCACAAGTATAGGGGATCGCGGCAGTCTTCGTGGTTAGTATTTCATTCAAATGTATTGATTCGACACAAGGGGAGCCAAAGAATATTTATGAGCATTAGAAGTTGAGTTGTCAATTCAACCACACCTAGGAAATTATATTTCTACAACAAAGTGCTTAGTAGCATAGTAGTATGATAGTTTTGATAGTAGTAACAACAGTAGAAATATTAACAGGAACAGTAACAATAGCAGTTTGTGATGATTGTAATAGTAGCAACAACGAAAGTAACTTAGTAAAGACCAATATGAGAAAAGCGTAGGCATCGGATCAACGATGGATATTTGTGTTGGAAGATATTCATCATGTAACAGTCACAATCTAGAGCGATACACAATAGCTCCAATTCATCAACGTAATGTAGGCATGTATTCTGTATATAGTCATACGTGCTTATAACAAGAACTTGCATGGCATCTTTTGTCCTACCCTCCCGTGGCAGCGGGTCCATAAGGAAATCTAAGAGATATTAAGGCCTCCTTTTAATAGAGAACCAGAACAAAGCATTAGCACTTAATGAATACATGAACTCCTCATATTACGGTAATCACCGGAAAGAATCCCAAATATTGTCACCTTGGGTATGCGGATCATAACACGTAATAGGTGCATAAAACTTGCAAGGTAAGATCAAGAACTCAAATATGTTCACGAAAGCATAAAGGATTCGGATATGAAATCATGGCACTTGGGCCCTGGTGACAAGCATTAAGCATAGCAACGTCATAACAACATCAATCTGAGAACATAGTGGATACTAGGGATCAAATCCTAACAAATTGACTCGATTATATGACAAATCTCATCCAACTCCATCACCGTCCAGCAAGCCTACAAAGGAATTACTCACTGCCAGTGGTGAGTATCATGGAATTGTTGATGAAGAAGGGTTGATGATGACGATGTCGACGCATTCCACCCTCTGGGGCCCCGAACGGACTCCAGATCAGCCCTCCCGATGAAGAACAGGATGTGGTGTCGGCCCTATCATAAAACATGATGATTCCTTCTCTCTGTTTTTTCTCTCCGCGAGACGGTACTTATAGAGTTGGACTTAGGGCAAAGGAGGCTCCTGGGATCGACAAACTCATAGGGCGCGCCCTGGGGTGGGCGCGCCCCCTGAACTTGTGGCTCCTGGGTGGCCCCCTCTAGTAGTTTTCTTTGCCAATACTTTTTTATATATTCTAAAAATATTCTCCGTAAACTTTTAGCCCAATCCGAAAACTTTTATTTTTATACAAAAATAACACCATGGCAATTCTGCTGAAAACAACATCAGTCAGAGTTAGTTTTATTCAAATCATACAAATTAGAGTCCAAAACAAGAGCAAACATGTTTGAAAAAGTAGATACGTTTGGGACGTATCAACGTTTCATAGACTCATATCGCCCATTTGATGAGCGACACATGTCACAGTGACATGTGTCTCCGTTGGCGAATAAGAAGTCGACACGTGGAAACACATTATTGTTCGGGGCTGTTAGCGGGCATCGGATCCGATTTACGCACCCAATAGCTTAGGCGACCCGTTATGGTGGCTGCCACATGTCGGTTAACCTTGAGGAAAACACTTTCATGACGTGCCATTTATCATCCAAGAAATGGACACTTCTGTGATGAAAGAGTGATTATTGTCATGAAACACATCCCTGACAACACATGCATGACTATCTTGATTATGTCATAAAACCATTACGGATGTACATAGATGACATAAAATGGAACCTACTATGACAAATACGTATCATCATGGATATGTCCTTTTTTGTAGTGAAAGCTCTGGCTGAAAAAACAATTATTCTTATATGTTGCATATGCTAGCCCCGAGACTTCACTCGAAATGGCCCACACACTTGGCCAACCTGGATTTGCACTTTTGTAGCTTTTAACTTGGGATTAGGTTAGGCTATTTGGATCAGGACTTTGGTTTAGGAATATTGTATCTTGATCATGACTTGACATTGTACTTTACTTCCCAACGACCCCCTCTTACTGGTGTGGGATCTAAAGGCTAAACTAGCCGGCCTCCGCAAAGTCCTTCGTAAGCACTTCAATTTTCAACGGTCGACAATCCACTGCAATCTTTGCACGTAGGACTAAAACATGTCCATGCACTTACTGGCCTTCATTAGTTCCTTTAATTCATGGTCATTAGTACCAAAATATGAACACAATTGCCCTTTCAGCATTTCATAAAGTTGTTTTCTTAGGGATGTGTGTGTGTGTGTGTGTGTGTGTGTGTGAGTGTGTGTGTGTGTGTGTGTTAATTTTAGAAGATTTCTTAGAGAACAGACTTTGCTCTTGTAGTAGAAGCTACAAATTCGTCCTACCAAGTTGAGTTGTGTGATGACCATAATCGGGTGAAACCGCTCTGGCAATAGTTAATGTTAAGTCAGTGCATACTCTGTTAGTTACAAAGAGAGTTACTTTCCCTTATACTGGTTGTGGCAGTTACAATTGCCTCTCCAACACAAAGTCTTCAGTTGGTTAGTTGTGAAGAACATGATGTTGACTAAGGATAACTTGTTGGGTGTATGGAGTGGATTTGTGTGAGTTTTGTGGTGATCACAACGCAATGAAACACATCATTTATGCATGCCCCTGACTAAGTTTAGCTGGAACATTGCTAGTGTTGCCTTTGGTATTATAGATATACTAGAGCATATGCTAGATATGTTCCAAACATGGTTTAGTTCTTTTTAAGTCGTGACAGACAACTTTTAGTGATTTGTATATATGCTATTTTTTGAGATATGTGAAAAACATGGAATGAGTTCGATCGGCAAATGCTATTCTTTGAGATACGTGAAATTTTAGGAGTGGGTTCACACATGATTTTTTGAGATATGAAATTTTCAAGGCACTCGACCTGGTGATCCAGCTAATGTGGTGTTGATCCAACTAATGTAGTGTTATTTGTTTATCATTACTATTCATACTTGTGCGACACTTTGTAAGGGGCAACTAAGAAAATTACTAAAGTGGGGCAGGACATATACGGGTAACAACAAGTAGGCATGCAAATTTGGAACCTTTAGGGTACCCTCCGAGTCTAGTTAGTTTGACCCAGGGCCGGGTCGGCAAAATCCGGGGTCTGGTGTGAAACTAAAAAATGGGGCCATATCCCAATAAAAAAATGAACCAAAGAGCAATTATAAGAAAATTTAAATTATACAGTAGCACATATCAATTGCACATCACGCGTCAATGTTTGGTAATTAGACGAACCGTCTAACTCACCTAATTTTGCGTCCTGTGATCTTTAACCGAGGAGGTAAGAACCAATCTCTGATGAAGTAACGATCCCTGCCAATAGTTACTTAGAAAATTAGGAATTAGAGTAAAGTAGGAACGACGGTTAATAGAAAAGGACTCGCTAAGCACCTGGAGGCTAGAGTCGGTCATCGATCAACCCTACAAGACGACATCGACGAGTCTGAAATTTGAGAGAGGAGGCGAGGAAGGCAATGACGACAGCGGCCCTGAATCTGAATTCTAATGATCTAATCGATCTAATAACCAGGGAGCAGGGACCCAGGGACGAGGCGTCGAGGCGACTGAGACGAGGCGACAAGACGTTAGCCACGAGCCCACATGATTGACGGTTTCCTCTCGTGTAGCCACGATCCCGATCCGTGTAGCGATCAATTTTTTAGGCGCTGTAGCGATCGAGTAGGAGGAGTCGAGGAGAACGATCCCCAATACCGTTTCAGCGCTCGCTTGATGGCCTCGTCGCCTCAACTCCAGCCTACTCCAGCGCTCAGCGGCCGAGTAGCGCTTAAGTTTTTCTTAATACTCGGCCTATATAAAAAATTTAGGCCCCCAGAATTTTGGGCCCTGCGGGCCGTGCATTTTACACCACTGTGGTGAAGGAAATATGCCCTAGAGGCAATAATAAAGTTATTATTTATTTCCTTATAATCATGATAAATGTTTATTATTCATGCTAGAATTGTATTTACCGGAAACATAATACATGTGTGAATACATAGACAAACAGAGTGTCACTAGTATGCCTCTACTTGACTAGCTCGTTAATCAAAGATGGTTATGTTTCCTAACCATGAACAATGAGTTGTTATTTGATTAACGAGGTCACATCATTAGTAGAATGATCTGATTGACATGACCCATTCCATTAGCTTAGCACCCGATCGTTTAGTATGTTGCTATTGCTTTCTTCATGACTTATACATGTTCCTATGACTATGAGACTATGCAACTCCCGTTTACCGGAGGAACACTTTGGGTACTACCAAACGTCACAACGTAACTGGGTGATTATAAAGGAGTACTACAGGTGTCTCCAATGGTCGATGTTGGGTTGGCGTATTTCGAGATTAGGATTTGTCACTCCGATTGTCGGAGAGGTATCTCTGGGCCCTCTCGGTAATACACATCACATAAGCCTTGCAAGCATTACAACTAATATGTTAGTTGTGAGATGATGTATTACGGAACGAGTAAAGAGACTTGCCGGTAACGAGATTGAACTAGATATTGGATACCGACGATCGAATCTCGGGCAAGTAACATACCGATGACAAAGGGAACAACGTATGTTGTTATGCGGTCTGACCGATAAAGATCTTCGTAGAATATGTAGGAGCCAATATGGGCATCCAGGTCCCGCTATTGGTTATTGACCAGAGACGTGTCTCGGTCATGTCTACATTGTTCTCGAACCCGTAGGGTCCGCACGCTTAAGGTTACGATGACAGTTATATTATGAGTTTATGCATTTTGATGTACCGAAGGTTGTTCGGAGTCCCGGATGTGATCACGGACATGACGAGGAGTCTCGAAATGGTCGAGACATAACGATTGATATATTGGAAGTCTATGTTTGAACATCGGAAGTGTTCCGAGTGAAATCGGGATTTTACCGGGTTACCGGGAGGTTACCGGAACCCCCCGGGAACCATATGGGCCTTCATGGGCCTTAGTGGAAAGGAGAAAGGGGCAGCCCAAGGGGGCTGCGCGCCTCCCCCCTTCCCCTAGTCCTATTAGGACTAGGAGAGGTGGCCGGCCACCCCTCTCCCTCTTTCCCCCTTGGGAATCCTAGTTGGAATAGGATTGGGGGGGGGGAGTCCTACTCCCGGTAGGAGTAGGACTCCTCCTGCGCCCTCCTCCTTGGCCGGCGCCCCTCTCCCCCCTTGGCTCCTTTATATACTGAGGCAGGGGCACCTCTAAACACACAAGTTGACACAAGTTGATCCACGTGATCGATTCCTTAGCCGTGTGCGGTGCCCCCTGCCACCATATTCCTCGATAATACTGTAGCGGAGTTTAGGCGAAGCCCTGCTGCTGTAGTTCATCAATATCGTCACCACGCCGTCGTGCTGACGAAACTCTTCCCCGACACTTTGCTGGATCGGAGTCCGGGGATCGTCATCGAGCTGAACGTGTGCTCGAACTCGGAGGTGCCGTAGTTTCGGTACTTGATCGGTTGGATCGTGAAGACGTACGACTACTTCCTCTACGTCGTGTCATCGCTTCCGCAGTCGGTCTGCGTTGGGTACGTAGACAACACTCTCCTCTCGTTGCTATGCATCACATGATCCTGTGTGCGCGTAGGAAAACTGTTGAAATTACTACGAAACCCAACAGTGGCATCCGAGCCTAGGTTATTGATGTTGATGTTATATGCACGAGTAGAACACAAGTGAGTTGTGAACGATACAAGTCATACTGCCTACCAGCATGTCATATTTTGGTTCGGCGGTATTGTTGGACGAGACGACCCAGACCAACCTTACGCGTACGCTTACGCGAGACCGGTTCCCTCGACGTGCTTTGCACAGAGATGGCTTGCGGGCGACTATCTCTCCAACTTTAGTTGAACCAAGTATGGCTACGCCCGGTCCTTGCGAAGGTTAAAACGGAGTCTATTTGACAAACTATCGTTGTGGTTTTGATGCGTAGGTGAGATTGGTTCTTACTTAAGCCCGTAGCAGCCACGTAAAACATGCAACAACAAAGTAGAGGACGTCTAACTTGTTTTTGCAGGGCATGTTGTGATGTGATATGGTCAAGGCATGATGCTGAATTTTATTGTATGAGATGATCATGTTTTGTAACCAAGTTATCGGCAACTGGCAGGAGCCATATGGTTGTCGCTTTATTGTATGCAATGCAATCGCGATGTAATGCTTAACTTTATTACTAAACGGTAGTGATAGTCGTGAAAGCATAAGATTGGCGAGACGACAACGATGCTACGATGGAGATCAAGGTGTCGCGCCGGTGACGATGGTGATCATGACGGTGCTTTGGAGATGGAGATCACAAGCACGAGATGATGATGGCCATATCATATCACTTATATTGATTGCATGTGATGTTTATCTTTTTATGCATCTTATCTTGCTTTGATTGACGGTAGCATTATAAGATGATCTTTTATTAAATTATCAAGAAGTGTTCTCCCTGAGTATGCACCGTTGCCAAAGTTCGTCGTGCCCAGACACCATGTGATGATCGGGTGTGATAAGCTCTATGTCCATCTACAACGGGTGCAAGCCAGTTTTTGCACACGCAGAATACTCAGGTTAAACTTGACGAGCCTAGCATATGCAGATATGGCCTCGGAACACAGAGACCGAAAGGTCGAGCGTGAATCATATAGTAGATATGATCAACATAAATGATGTTCACCATTGAAAACTACTCCATCTCACGTGATGATCGGTCATGGTTTAGTTGATTTGGATCACGTAATCACTTAGAAGATTAGAGGGATGTCTATCTAAGTGGGAGTTCTTAAGTAATATGATTAATTGAACTTAAATTTATCATGAACTTAGTACCTGATAGTATCTTGCTTGTTTATGTTGATTGTAGATAGATGGCTCGTGCTGTTGTTCCGTTGAATTTTAATGCGTTCCTTGAGAAAGCAAAGTTGAAAGATGATGGTAGAATTACACGGACTGGGTCCGTAACTTGAGGATTATCCTCATTGCTGCACAGAAGAATTATGTCCTGGAAGCACCGCTGGGTGCCAGGCCTGCTGCTGGAGCAACGCCAGATGTTATGAACGTCTGGTAGAGCAAAGCTGATGACTACTCGATAGTTTAGTGTGCCATGCTTTACGGCTTAGAATCGGGACTTCAACGACGTTTTGAACGTCATGGAGCATATGAGATGTTCCAGGAGTTGAAGTTAATATTTCAAGCAAATGCCCGGATTGAGAGATATGAAGTCTCCAATAAGTTCTATAGCTGCAAGATGGAGGAGAACAGTTCTGTCAGTGAGCATATACTCAAAATGTCTGGGTATAATAATCACTTGATTCAATTGGGAGTTAATCTTCCGGATGATTGCGTCATCGACAGAATTCTCCAATCACTGCCACCAAGCTACAAGAGCTTCGTAATGAACTATAATATGCAAGGGATGAACAAGACTATTCCCGATCTCTTCGCAATGCTGAAAGCTGCGGAGGTAGAAATCAAGAAGGAGCATCAAGTGTTGATGGTTAACAAGACCACTAGTTTCAAGAAAAAGGGCAAAGGGAAGAAAAAGGGGAACTTCAAGAAGAACGGCAAGCAAGTTGCTGCTCAAGAGAAGAAACCCAAGTCTGGACCTAAGCCTGAAACTGAGTGCTTCTACTGCAAGCAGACTGGTCACTGGAAGCGGAACTGCCCCTAGTATTTGGTGGATAAGAAGGATGGCAAGGTGAACAAAGGTATATGTGATATACATGTTATTGATGTGTACCTTACTAGAGCTCGCAGTAGCACCTGGGTATTTGATACTGGTTCTGTTGCTAATATTTGCAACTCGAAACAGGGACTACAGAATAAGCGGGCACTGACAAAGGATGAGGTGACGATGCGCGTGGGAAACGGTTCCAAAGTCGATGTGATCGCAGTCGGCACGCTACCTCTACATCTACCTTCGGGATTAATATTAGACCTAAGTAATTGTTATTTGGTGCCAGCGTTGAGCATGAACATTATATCTGGATCTTGTTTAATGCGAGACGGTTATTCATTTAAATCAGAGAATAATGGTTGTTCTATTTATATGAGTAATATCTTTTATGGTCATGCACCCTTGAAGAGTGGTCTATTTTTATTGAATCTCGATAGTAGTAATACACATATTCATAATGTTGAAGCCAAAAGATGCAGAGTTGATAATGAAAGTGCAACTTATTTGTGGCACTGTCGTTTAGGTCATATCGGTATAAAGCGCATGAAGAAACTCCATACCGATGGACTTTTGGAACCACTTGATTATGAATCACTTGGTACTTGCGAACCGTGCCTCATGGGCAAAATGACTAAAACACCGTTCTCCGGTACTATGGAGAGAGCAACAGATTTGTTGGAAATCATACATACCGATGTATGTGGCCCGATGAATATTGAGGCTCGTGGCGGGTATCGTTATTTTCTCACCTTCACAGATGATTTAAGCAGATATGGGTATATTTACTTAATGAAACATAAGTCTGAAACATTTGAAAAGTTCAAAGAATTTCAGAGTGAAGTTGAAAATCATCGTAACAAGAAAATAAAGTTTCTACGATCTGATCGTGGAGGAGAATATTTGAGTTACGAGTTTGGTGTACATTTGAAAAACTGTGGAATAGTTTCGCAACTCACGCCACCCGGAACACCACAGCGTAATGGTGTGTCCGAACGTCGTAATCGTACTTTACTAGATATGGTGCGATCTATGATGTCTCTTACTGATTTACCGCTATCATTTTGGGGATATGCTTTAGAGACGGCCGCATTCACGTTAAATAGGGCACCATCAAAATCCGTTGAGACGACGCCATATGAACTGTGGTTTGGCAAGAAACCAAAATTGCCGTTTCTTAAAGTTTGGGGCTGCGATGCTTATGTGAAAAAGCTTCAACCTGATAAGCTCGAACCCAAATCGGAGAAATGTGTCTTCATAGGATACCCAAAGGAAACTGTTGGGTACACCTTCTATCACAGATCCGAAGGCAAAACATTCGTTGCTAAGAATGGATCATTTCTAGAGAAGGAGTTTCTCTCGAAAGAAGTGAGTGGGAGGAAAGTAGAACTTGACGAGGTAACTGTACCTGCTCCCTTACTGGAAAGTAGTTCATCACAGAAAACTGTTTCAGTGACACCTACACCAGTTAGTGAGGAAGCCAATGATAATGATCATGAAACTTCAGATCAAGATACTACTGAACCGCGTAGATCAACCAGAGTAAGATCCGCACCAGAGTGGTTCGGTAATCCTGTTCTGGAGGTCATGCTACTAGATCATGATGAACCTATGAACTATGAAGAAGCAATGGTGAGCCCAGATTCCGTAAAGTGGCTTGAAGCCATGAAATCTGAGATGGGATCCATGTATGAGAACAAAGTATGGACTTTGGTTGACTTGCCCGATGATCGGCAAGCAATTGAGAATAAATGGATTTTTAAGAAGAAGACTGACGCTGATGGTAATGTTACTGTCTACAAAGCTCGACTTGTCGCAAAAGGTTTTCGGCAAGTTCAAGGAATTGACTACGATGAGACCTTCTCACCCGTAGCGATGCTTAAGTCCGTCCGAATCATGTTAGCAATTGCCGCATTTTATGATTATGAAATTTGGCAAATGGATGTCAAAACTGCATTCCTGAATGGATTTCTGGAAGAAGAGTTGTATATGATGCAACCAGAAGGTTTTGTCGATCCAAAGGGAGCTAACAAAGTGTGCAAACTCCAGCGATCCATTTATGGACTGGTGCAAGCCTCTCGGAGTTGGAATAAACGTTTTGATAGTGTGATCAAAGCATTTGGTTTTATACAGACTTTCGGAGAAGCCTGTATTTACAAGAAAGTGAGTGGGAGCTCTGTAGCATTTCTGATATTATATGTGGATGACATATTACTGATTGGAAATGATATAGAATTTCTGGATAGCATAAAGGGATACTTGAATAAAAGTTTTTCAATGAAAGACCTCGGTGAAGCTGCTTACATATTAGGCATCAAGATCTAAAGAGATAGATCAAGACGCTTAATTGGACTTTCACAAAGCACATACCTTGACAAAATTTTGAAGAAGTTCGGATCAAGCGAAGAAAGGGTTCTTGCCTGTGTTACAAGGTGTGAAATTGAGTAAGACTCAATGCCCGACCACTGCAGAAGATAGAGAGAATATGAAAGATGTTCCCTATGCATCAGCCATAGGCTCTATCATGTATGCAATGCTGTGTACCAGACCTGATGTGTGCCTTGCTATAAGTTTAGCAGGGAGGTACCAAAGTAATCCAGGAATGGATCACTGGACAGCGGTCAAGAACATCCTGAAATACCTGAAAAGGACTAAGGATATGTTTCTCGTATATGGAAGTGACAAAGAGCTCATCGTAAAAGGTTACGTTGATGCAAGCTTTGACACTGATCCGGACGATTCTAAATCGCAAACCGGATACGTGTTTACATTAAACGGTGGAGCTGTCAGTTGGTGCAGCTCTAAACAAAGCGTCGTAGCGGGATCTACATGTGAAGCGGAATACATAGCTGCTTCGGAAGCATCAAATGAAGGAGTCTGGATGAAGGAGTTCATATCCGATCTAGGTGTCATACCTAGTGCATCGGGTCCAATGAAAATCTTTTGTGACAATACTGGTGCAATTGCCTTGGCAAAGGAATCCAGATTTCACAAAAGGACCAAACACATCAAGAGACGCTTCAACTCCATCCGGGATCTAGTCCAGGTGGGAGACATAGAGATTTGCAAGATACATACGGATCTGAATGTTGCAGACCCGTTGACTAAGCCTCTTCCACGAGCAAAACATGATCAGCACCAAAGCTCCATGGGTGTTAGATTCATTACAGTGTAATCTAGATTATTGACTCTAGTGCAAGTGGGAGACTGAAGGAAATATGCCCTAGAGGCAATAATAAAGTTATTATTTATTTCCTTATAATCATGATAAATGTTTATTATTCATGCTAGAATTGTATTTACCGGAAACATAATACATGTGTGAATACATAGACAAACAGAGTGTCACTAGTATGCCTCTACTTGACTAGCTCGTTAATCAAAGATGGTTATGTTTCCTAACCATGAACAATGAGTTGTTATTTGATTATCGAGGTCACATCATTAGTAGAATGATCTGATTGACATGACCCATTCCATTAGCTTAGCACCCGATCGTTTAGTATGTTGCTATTGCTTTCTTCATGACTTATACATGTTCCTATGACTATGAGATTATGCAACTCCCGTTTACCGGAGGAACACTTTGGGTACTACCAAACGTCACAACGTAACTGGGTGATTATAAAGGAGTACTACAGGTGTCTCCAATGGTCGATGTTGGGTTGGCGTATTTCGAGATTAGGATTTGTCACTCCGATTGTCGGAGAGGTATCTCTGGGCCCTCTCGGTAATACACATCACATAAGCCTTGCAAGCATTACAACTAATATGTTAGTTGTGAGATGATGTATTACGGAACGAGTAAAGAGACTTGCCGGTAACGAGATTGAACTAGATATTGGATACCGACGATCGAATCTCGGGCAAGTAACATACCGATGACAAAGGGAACAACGTTATAAAGGGAAGGATATTGAAGCGCGAGAGGGGTTTCCCCTATCCATGTGTCCTCCCAGAATCTCGTGGAAGTACCGTTTCCGAGTATAAACTTTGTTCTGTTGAAAAAGGCTGTTTTAACTCTCATCAGCCCTTTCCAAAAAGGTGAGTCCGTCGGCCTCACTGTCACCTGTGACAAAGTTTTGGAATGAAGGTACTTATTACGCAGAATCTGCGCCCACGTGGCGTCCGACTCTACAGATAACTTATACAACTACTTGCTGAGAAGACATCTGTTTTTCACCTCAAGATTTTCGATCCCTAGACCCTTGGTCTTTCGGTCGACAAATAATATCCCATTTAGTGAGTGTATACTTCTTTTTCAGGTCATCACTCTGCCAGAAAAAACGGGATCGATAGAAATCCAGTCTTATCCGAACTCCAACTGGTATCTCGAAAAACGACAAAATAAACATAGGCGTGCTCGTGAGTACCGAATTAATTAGAATTAAACAGCCACCGTACGAATTAGCTTGCCCTTCCAGGAACTCAGTTTCTTTTTGAATCGATCCTCAATACACTTCCATTCTCTATTTGTTAGCTTACGATGGTGAATTGGTATACCCAAATATGTAAAAGGTAGATTTCCCAGTTCACACCCGAACAATTGCTTGTAGGCCTCTTGTTCCTCTTTGGCTGTTCCAAAGCAGAACAATTTGCTCTTATGAAAGTTAATTTTTAACCCGGTCAATTGTTCGAATAAGCATAACACCAGCTTCATGTTTCTCGCTTTTGCCAAGTCATGCTCCATAAAGATGATAGTATCATCAGCGTACTGTAGGATAGACACCCCTCGATCAACAAGATGAGGTACCAGGCTACCTACTTGACCAGAATCCTTTGCCCTACCTATTAGAATGGTCAACATGTTAACTACAATGTTGAAAAGAATAGGTGACATCGGATCTCCTTGTCTGAGGCCTTTGTGTGTCTGAAAATAATGACCTATGTCGTCATTCACTTTGATTCCAACACTCCCTTTTTGCGTAAAGTATTCAACCTGGTTCCTCCAAGCCGTGTCGAAGCCTTTCATACGCAAAGCCTGTTGCAGAAATGTCCATTTAACCTTATCATACGCTTTTTCGAAATCCACTTTGAAAACAACCCCGTCTAGCTTTTTCGTATGGATTTCATGGAGCGTTTCATGAAGGACCACAACCCCTTCTAGGATGTTTCTGTCCGGCATGAAAGCAGTTTGGGTCGGCTGCACCACAGAGTGCGCAATCTGTGTGAGTCTATTAGTCCCAACCTTAGTAAATTTTTTGAAACTAACGTTAAGAAGATAGATAGGCCTAAACGGCTCAATTCTCACAACCTCTGTCTTCTTCAAGAGCAAGGTTATTGTTCCAGAATTTAAATGAAACAACTGAAGCTGTCCAGAGAATAGATCATGGAACATCGGTAACATATCCCATTTAATAATGTGCCAACATTTCTTATAAAACTCCACCAGAAATCAATCCGGCCCCGGAGCTTTATTATTCTTCATCTGCGAAATTGCATCAAACACCTCTTTCTCCGAGAATGGTGCAGCTAATACATCATTCTCATCAGCAGCCAGCTGAGGTACATCCTCAATCCTCGACTCATCCAAGGACACAAAATTATCCTTTGGAGGCCCAAACAACTACTTGTAATAATTTGTTATGTATAAATTTAAGTTTTCCTGCCCTAAGATCGTCCCTTCATCTTGCTCAAGCTGAAAGATTCTTTTTTGTCTATGCTTGCCATTAGCGATCATATGAAAGAATTGAGTGTTAGCGTCCCCTTGGATGACTTTGCAAACCTTAGATCGCAAAGCCCACTTCAACTCCTCTTCCCGCAACAGCTCTTTGAATCGCATTTCTGCATCTATTTTGGCATGAAGCTCCGAAGATTGTAGAGTTGTGGACTCGGCTTTTACATCTAGGGACTGGATAAGTGTAAGGAGCCTTTCCTTTTCAACCTTATAGATCCCTCTGAGATGCTTAGCCCACCCTCGCAAGAAACTTCTCAAATTTCTAATCTTATTCTGCCATCTCTCCATAGACAACCTTCCTCCTGCATCTATCGCCCATTCCCTGGCTATCAGATCCAGGAAACCTTTTCTTCCAAACCATGCAAGTTCGAAAGAGAAGGTTTTTTTATTTCCCACATGCGTTGCCTCACTAAAGTCAACCAGCAAGGGGTGTGGTCAGAGATACCGCGGGATAACGCTTGGACTGTAACCAGGGGGAATTTCTGTTCCCAGTCGACGCTCACTAGGACTCGATCTAGCTTCTCATACGTCGGATTTTGCAAGGTATTAGCCCAAGTGAATTTTCTCCCCGAAAGCTCTATCTCTCTAAGATCCAAGCTTTCAATGATGGTATTAAACATAAACGACCACCTGGCGTCGAAAATATCATTGTTCTTTTCTTCTAGCCTTCTAATGATGTTAAAATTGCCCCCAACTAGGATTGGTAGCTGTTCAGACCCGCAAATACGGACGAGATCTGCCAAAAAGTCTGGTTTAATTTCCGGCTATACGGCCCCATACACCGCAACCAGTGCCCAATTAAAACCATCACCTTTGGATCTGACCAAAATTTGACCGTGAAGTCACCCATGACCACACTTCAGACTTCCAACTCATCACATCTCACCCCTAGTAGGATCCCCCTGATCTTCCTCTAGGGGGAGGCAGTGTCAATCAAAATCAACACCTCCGGATAAAGTGCTCAGAAATTAAGGAGAGAAATTGTCCCTTCCAGTCTTGGGAAGGGCAATAAAATCCAGTCTATGTTCAATGGAAGCATCTGTTAGAAACCTTCTTTTAGCCAAGTCCATCAGACCTCTGCTATTCCAAAAGATGCCTCTCATAGTTCATCATGGAATTTTTTGGTTGTTCGGACCCTAGCACTTCTAGGCACCGCGGAAGCAGGATATATCTTACGCCTACACTTTCGCTTAGGCTTGTTCTGATCCTCTCCCCGGTCCTCACAACCGGGATCCTCAGAACTAACCTCCTGACCTCTACCGGGATACTCTCCTCAAGAGGTGTACAACCATCGTCCTCCTCAGTCTCAGCAATAGATGGGGCAAGATCCGCACAAAACGTATCAAGCACCCTGACTCCCAAGGCGTCAATGTCATAATGGTTCATAGGTTTAACCACGGCTAAGTTACGAATCAACTCTAAGGCACGTTCCGCTTCGAGGTCCAAAATGTCATTAACAGATTTAGAAATTTCACTATCATTACTACCTAGTGAAACTCCTAACTCGTTTGCATTGTGAATGATCTCATCATTAGCAAAATGCAAAATGGAATTGGAAGTGTTGAATGACATACCAGTAGTGACCTCTATGTCACGAAGCTTGGCCGCCCGCCCGGCGCACCTCAGCTGCATATCATCAACGTCTGTCTGGTCCTGAAGGCGACAGCTCATCCGTCTGCCCTGAGATGCAGGATCCAGAATACCGCCAAAGGCGATGACCTCCTCCCGTGTCGCCCCGTTTGGGTAAGGCCTCCTGTCCCACCCCCAATGCCCGGCCCGGCAAGACAAGTCGGAGAACTGCAGTCAACCGCCGGCGAGCGCGACGCAAGTGAGGGCCGGGCCGCCTGCCCATGCTCCCCACCCGGAGACCCGCGAGGAGAAGAGAGGACGGGGGCCTCCTGGCCCCTTACCCCTCCCGACCTGGGAGTCAGACTCGACTCGGGCCGAGAAACCAACCCAGCCGTCATCAGGTGGTCACCCGGCGCCGCAGGTACGGCCACCCCGACCACCACTGGAGAGGAAGGAACCGAGGCCTCCTGCCAGGGCCCCCCTCCCAAACCAGCCCTTTCATCGCGCGACATCAGCATCACCAATGCTGCCAGTCCTGACGAAGTCCTCCCGAGCGTCGAACCAGTAGCAGAAGAGGGAGAACAGTAGGTCACATAAAGACCGTCCCTCTCCTCCAGAGATCCCGCAGCCTCGGCAAAGTCCAGCGGAGGTAACGTGCGCTCTAACACGTCCTCAGAGTCAACCCTGTCGCTCCACAGTCTGGGAGGCGCGGAAGCTGGCTGAAAAGAATCAAATCTCAAAGTATTCATCAGCACAGACATAGTGGGTGCAACTCCATTCCCGGGCGTCTGAGTGTCAGTATCCGGGCCATTGGGAAACTCATTCCCAGCGTCCCCCCCTCGCTCCTCCGAATTACCCGAACCATCATTCTTATCATGCCTGTCTACATCCATCCCTGCCAGAGCCTCAGCGAAGTACTCAGAATCCTCAAACTCTATATCAAGGTTATACATGAGGCCCTTATGAGTCCACTTGACCACGTCAGGTAGAAACTCAATGTCCAGCACACTCACCAGTAACCTGGCCACCGCGTTAGCGCGGGTAAAGGCCATATCCACTCTCTCAGTTCTGCCAACCAGAATCCCCAAACTTGCAGCAACCCGAGCATCCCGAATCAGCTTCGACGGAGCTCCCGAAAAACGCAACCAGACGTGAGTGAGAGGCTTACCATGTGGCTCAACCTTCTTCCACTCATGGAACTCAAGAATGCACTCTCTGCCAGGAACTTTGCAAAGCCCAAAGCTGAGGAGACGCTCCAAATCCTCTAGTCGGGAAGTCAACCTTATAGTTGTTGTCCTCAAGTCGAATCAGCTCCCACTGAAAATCACCTGGGGCCAACTCCCTAAGGCGCTGCAAAATCTGAGACTCAGACACGTCACCCTTCGTGACCTTGACCACCTCTGTAGTTGTGCTCTGGGCCTCCTCTGGGACATCCCTCGCACACGGAGACTCAAAGAACATCAGCTCGGCACAACAGACTCCATAATAGTAATGCTTGGCATCTGATCATGCAATATCGGGCACTCACCCGTGTCATGTGCTGTCTTGAGGCAAGTATCACATAACTCGGTCACACATTCAGCAATAAAGTGCCCCCGCTCACCACAGCGGTAGCACAACATCTTCTCCTTCTTCTGAGCTCACTTAGAGACTCCCTCACCATCTGCCTTGTCCACGGCGCCTGAAACACCCGACACTGGCTCGGTCACCGGGACCTCAGCAGCAGCCAGCGCCGTCACCACCTCCATAGCCTCTCCGGACAGCTTTGACGCTGCCCGGAAGCATCGACCTCCGGGGATATCGTCGGTTCCACCACAACAGGCGGTGGAGGCTAGCGGTAACGGTTCCTACCACCGCGACCACCGCGACCACCACGATGACCTCGATATCCGCCTCGCAGCCTATAATCAGGGCCAGCCGCCCCCTCAACAAAACCTCCCGGAGGGCCGTAGAAAGGTCGTTCAGCTGACCCATCACTCTGCCATGTGTAGCCACATCCGCCACCCGCAGACGATGAGCCACGATGTTGTCCGTCCCCATAAGCATTGTAACCATCATCACCCCACTTTCCTCGGGGTGGACCATTACCGCCGCGATTAGCCGGCGCACGAGCTGCATCCGCACCTCCCTCGCCCATCACAAGTTGCGCTGGCGCTTCTGAGGCGGCCTAGCGACGTAATGTGGCGGAGGCGCGGCTTGCGGCTGCTGACCCGGAGGTGCGGCGTAAGAGTCATCCGTCACGGAAGAAATCCAGGCAGCAGTTTAGAAATATAAGTTCAGTGGTTATAATACTGTAAACCGGTAATTGCCTTTGGCTCCTAGGTGCATATGCACCGATTGTCGAAACACACATTTCGAAAAGTTGAAAAATTCAGAACAAAAATCCCGCGTGTATATCCGGACATTTTATGGGCGTGCACAAGGTTTCGGTGAAAAACGACGTTTTTTGTGGCTTGTGTAAAAAAGACAATTTTTGATGCTTCATTCTAACTATTCACGAGGCATTTCTTTATCTTTTTTACACAAGCCACAAAAGACGTGTTTTTTCACCGAAACCTTGTGAACGCACATAAACTGTCCGGATATACGCGTGAGATTTTTGTTCTGAATTTTTCAACTTTTCGAAATGTGTATTTCGACAATGGGTGCATATGCACCTGGGAGCCAAAACGCCGCTCTCACTGTAAACAGCTTATAGTATATAGTAGCAGGAAACAGAGTAGATCAATCAGCAATACCAAGCCTAGCTAGAACAGGCACATGATGTAATATTAATCCGGGTTCAATTTTCTGTAATTAAAGCTTCAGCTGACGAAATTATACTCCTTTAGCACAGATGGGTGTGTGAAAATCAACTTTACATACACAGAGTATAACCAGAACCAGTAGTGTACTACGCCTGCTCTGCTCCCGAAGCAGGGCACTGCATGATGTTTGTTCTTCTCGCGGCCCCCTTGCTTTCGTGCGTTGGATTTGCTCAGATCCTGGAGGGGATGTGGGGCGTGGAATTCGAGAGGTACGCCGCGGCGGCCGCCACGCCGCTGCCGAGCTTCACCGGGTACCCGATGTCCTTGAGCACCATCTCCACCCCGCTGAGGCAACCCAGAAGTTGCAGCTGCAGCAAAGACGACAAAGCACGCATTGGTCATCGGGGATGCAGATTGCAAGCAGTTTCTACGGCGACGTGCGTACGTACCTCGTTGAGGTGGCCCAGGTGTCCAATCCTGAAGACCTTGCCGGCGACCTTGTTCAGCCCGAGCCCGAGGCTGAGGTTGTACCGCTTCCACGCGTGCTTGACGATCTCGGAGCTGTCGATGTACGGCGGCACCACGACGGCGGTGACCGTGTCGCTGAAGTTCTCCTCCTTCGCGGTGCAGTTCTTGAGTCCCCACGCCGCCACCGCCAGCCTGTTTTGGTCCATTTTTCATCAAGCCCAGAGACAGACAAGAATTGGTGGAGCAGGGTAGGTACGTACCTTGTTGCGGTGCCGAGGCGTGTGTGCCTCTTGATGACGTTGTCGAGGCCCTCCTCGAAGAGGAGGTCGAGGCCGGCGCGGAGGCCGTAGAGGAGCTGGATGGAGGGCGTGTAGGGCCAGTAGGTGCCCATCTTGTAGAACTTGAGGTAGTCCTTCCAGTCGAAGAAGACGCGCACCGACTTGGCCGTCTTGGCCGCCTCCAGCGCCTTGGGGCTGGCGCACACGATGCCCAGCCCCGTCGGCAGCGACAGCGCCTTCTGCGACCCCGTCAGGGCCACGTCCACGCCCCACTCGTCCATGCGGAAGTCCAGCGCGCAGATGGACGACACCCCGTCCACCAGCAGCAGCGCCGGGTGCCGGTACGCATCTGCATCATACATATCATTATCCACACGTAAGCATATCAAGATCGATGCATGCAAGAGGTAGCTAGATTAGCTTGGATGGAGCACGGACGGACCGAGGAGCTTGCGGACGGCGTGGAGGTCGTTGGTGACGCCGGTGGCGGTCTCGTTGTGGACGATGCAGATGGCCTTGATGGTGTGCTGCGAGTCACTGCGGAGCTTGGACTCGAGGACGCCGAGGTCGGCGCCGTAGCCCCAGTCAGACTCCACCACGTCCACGCTGAACCCGAGGCGCTGCTGCTGGTCGATCCACAGCAGGCTGAACTGCCCCAGCGAGAAGGACACGATCCGGTCCCCCGGGGAGAGCGTGTTGGTGAGCGCGCTCTCCCAGGCGCCGGTGCCGGTGGTGGGGAAGAGGAAGGGGGTGCCAGTGGTGGTCTTGAAGATCTTCTTCACGTCCTCCAGGAGGGTCTTGGTGAGGGCAGGGATCGCCGGCGAGCGGTAGTCCTCGTTCTGCCGGCTCATGGCGCGGATCACCTGGTCCGGAATGTTCACCGGCCCAGGGACGAACAGATGGTTCCGGCCTGGCCCATTCATGTAGTCCATCGTGCTACGATGGGAACAGTAGAGTAGAAACCAAACACGGGCTCTGTGGTTAAAATCAACAGAAAATCGTGGGAACAACGGGCTGAGTCTATTTTCCTGGTCTATATATATATGCTCATTTCCATTTTTTGCTGTTAGCAGTGCAAGCGGCAGCTGTCACTGTTTCTAGGCCATTTTAAGACTCTGTAGTGTGTTTGCACTAGGATGCTATTTTTGCTTGTTTTGATCTGTTATTTCTTGATAGTGGAATTCGATCTGTTTTCTGGATTGTACGAGAAAGTATGTTCATTTTCATACCTAGAGGCTGTTTTCAAATAGATAGCCTAAAAAAATCATTTCACCGCTTTGATCCTATTAAAAGATTATAAAGTTAAGTCGTCCTGTAAAATAATATCATTTAATCTTTGCGACGTCTACAATGTTAAATTAGAAAGCCTGTTTATTTACCTATCGTTTTTAGACTAAAACAGTATTTCCCAGGAAATCTAAGAATGTTTTATCTACTGAAAATGTTATTTATCAATGTTTCTCTATAAAAAAAATTATAGTTCTCAAAGAAGCATGGCAAAATGACCCACAGAAAGCAAACTTAGTAGAATACCAGTCACTGCCTTAAGAAAAAGTATAACAGTACTCTTGCCATCTCTCAAATTAAGAAGACGAGGGCTACTTGAAAACTACTCAAGGAAGCCTCGAGTGTTCTAAACGGACCTAGAACGAAAGATTAAGCTGCACGCACGCAAAAGCCTGTGACATGGCACACTGCCCGCGTGCTTATCCGGGCGACAGTACTCAGAGAGAGGAGAACCAATCAACCAATCAAGTCATACGCAAGCTATTCCTCTGCGTTAATCACACTCCTGCGTGCTTCGCTGAGCAATACTCCGTACTAAAAAAAGTACTAGTATTTCCAACCTCCGGCTACTCTAGAAAATCGGTATTACTGCGCCGAAAAGCCTAGCTGCTAGAGTTTCGGTAAGACGGCAATGATGAGCCGCAAATCCATCAAAGGGAAGTGTTAGACAGACGGAGAAGCGTGCGTGTACCTTTTTCTCGCCGGTGACCAGGGGAAGAGCCGCGGTAATACGTGCGAAGGAGAGGAGGATAGGATGGATGGAGGCTATATAGGAGCCATGACGGCCAACGGGCAGGGCCTCCGTGGGGCCCACCGGGCGTGCTGCGTGGCAGATAAGGCGGCCTGCCATGAGGCCCTCAGAGCTCGCCCCATGGAGTGGCACTCCTTCCGCGGTGAAGCTGATGTGATCCCTTCCCTTCCCTGGTCTGAGGACGACATGTATGGCTTGTGAGATGACTCATCGTAATCGACCCGCCTTCGTAAAAAAGGAAGAGTATATTCTTCAACTTCACTTCAAGAGCAATTCATCTTCCTTTGGCCGTAGTATAGTTTGTATCCAGTAGTGCAGTTTTTGAACCACCATGGAGTGGAATACTGGCTAGCATGTGCAGTTAGGACATCTCCAATACCAACCCTCAAACCATCCGCAGCGGTTCAAACCGCGTGGTTGGACATGTTGTGCCATCCAACACTGGATTGAATTGTTCCGCACGACGGTATGGATTCATTATTCCCGAAAACCGGAGACAAATTAGGGGGCTTTGCGGGCGTCCGGATAACAGCCACGCCCGCGTCTGACTAACCTCGTCCATGAAAAACCCCTCCCTCACCCGTGCGCTTCCCGTCCTAAATAGTCGATGCCGCTCTAGAGCGCCAGTGCCGCATTCATGCGCGGGCAAAGAGGCGCGACCTCTCACTGATGCCAGCATTGAAGCGGCGTGCCGGCGACTGCTCTGTGTTCAAACGACACCACGTCGGTCCGTCGCCCCTACATTAATGATATGCGGTTGCCGAGGAACATACTCCGACGCCATCCGTCCATCCGTCTGCAGCCCACCATTAACCTCATTGTCGTTATCGTGGTCCTAAGACTGACAGTAGAAAGGGGTGTAGGTATGGAGAGGCAAGATCTCAGCTATGGTGAAGGTGTACACACGAGGTTTACGAGTTCAGGCCCTTCGCAGTGGAAGTAACAGCCCTACATTTCGGTGCTCGGAGGCGGTCGATTGGATTATGTGTGTGATATTACAGGGGATGCCAACCCTTGTCCCAAAGGAGGGGGGTGGCTTATATAGAGTGCGCCAGGACCCCCGCCCACCTCCACTACAAGGGGCTTAATATACATAAAGTAAGAGGCGTTACTGGTAACGCCAGCCTTAAGTACTCTTAATGCTTATAAAGGCTAAGGGGTGAACGTCCGGCAGTGCCGTGCCCTTCCGACTCCTGGTCTTCGATAAGTCGAGTGACTCTCCATATGGTCGAGTGACGGTAGGGAGGAGGACCTCCGAGTGATGTGGCCGTCGAGTGGATTGCACTCGACGCACTCGACCGGTGCTCTCCTGTTGTCTCTTGGTCTTTTTATCTTCCGGGGTAGTGACCTTGGGTAGGACGTGTAGGTCAGGCCTATGACCCTACCCCAGGTTTGTATCCTCGGCAGTAGCCCCCGAATGGATTAAGGTGCGAGTGGAAAGTAGATCGAAGTTGAACCTGCTCCGAGCTTCGTGTCTTTGCGAGTGTTTTCTGCAAGACCGAACGCCCGCGTTGGTAGTTCGGTGTCAACTCAGTCGCCTTGATCCATTCAGTGAGCTGTCGACTGAACTGGTGACCTCATGCGTCGAGTGCTGTGTCAGAGCGCGAGATCTTGGGCGCAATTGTCTGCGGTGTATCCCGGATTTCGCGGGATACAAAATTTCGGGGGAGCGCGTGGGCCGGAGAGCGCCGAAACGGGCGGTCCGGATAAGTAGCGATGCCTCAAATTACCGCGCCGCCTTTTTCGCCACGTACGCTGTGCGCAACTGTTGCGGGATTTGACGGGATTGCCTGGTCCCACGCGTCAGTCACTCGGAAGTGACCCTTTATAAGGTGACGGGGCCGAGGCGCTTGCACTGTGCACGCCTGCTCCCCCTTCTTTCTCCTCCGCTTCTCCACCGTGCCCAGAGCCTCCGCTCTCGACGCCGCTGCTCCCCCCGCCATGGTGAAGGACAAGACGGCGGCGCTAGAGCACGCTAAGAAGGCGACGGGGGCGGCGAAAGGCAAGAAGCAGAACCGCGGATCGTCGCCGCGTGCGGGGTTGCCGCCGGGCTGGATCCAGGGCGATTGGATTCGATCTTCGGAACGGCAGGAGGATCTGGCCGAACTAGAGGAGTCCGGGCTGATTGCCAAGGGAGCGCCGAGGCTGCCGAAAGGGGAGACGGAACCACAACCTCGACCGGGTGAGTGTGTTCTGCTTGCCACTCACGTCGACCGGGGTTTCTCGCTCCCTCCGCACCCTTTCTTCCGGAGATTTTTGAACTTCTTGGGCGCTCAGCTCCACCACTTTTCTCCCAACACCATCACGTATTTAGCTGCGTTTGTATCGATGTGCGAGAACTTCTTAGGGTGTCGACCACACCGGGGTCTCTTCAAACATATCTTCACCATTCTTTCCCTGTAGGTAAAAAAGGCGAAGTCGAGTGACTCGAAAACTCACGTCATCCAGATGTGCGGGGGTTTAGGTATCCAAAAGAGGAATAGGAGTGCCTTTCCCGCTGTGACTCTCCCTTAATCTGTTAGAGGTTGGCAGTCGTCCTGGTTCTACTACCAAGACGTCGCAGCTCCAGGTCAGTCGACCGGTCTTCCCCACTTCTCGTTCGACCGTGTTCAGACTCCTGCTCCACTGAAAGTAACCGTTGCTGAGACCGTGGAGACGAGGATGTTGGTGGACAGAGTGGTCCAGCTCATCAATGATGGCGTTACCGGCCTGGACTTGCTGGAAGTGTTCCTCAGTCGGCGCATCTAGCCTCTCCAGGCTCGCGATCACCCGATGTGGCTGTATTCCGAACCGGACGACACCGCTCGGGTCCATCCAGAACAAGTGCCATCCGAAACCGTAGCTTTGTGGCTAAGGGGTATCACAGGCAACCAGGACAACCCTAGAGGATCCAGGCGAGTCGTCCCTTTCAGCGGCAGCAACCCGCCCGACAAGGTATACTCTTTGTTCTGACTGCTTCCCGCTCGCGTTCCGACTGTACTTGATGTTGGCTGACTCTTACTCGATCGATTTGCTCTGCAGGTATTCACTGAGATGCATTCGATGCCCAACGGCTAACCGACTTTGGAGCAGGACCAGGAGGGGGAGGACAGTGCAGAGGAGAGTGGTGAGTGGGAGTCTCCGGAGAAGAGGAGGAGGAGGAGAGCGAGGAGTCAGACGAGGAGGAAGAAGTCGACTCACCGCCGCGCTCTGAACGTCGATCGAAATAGCAGCATGATCCGTCTAGCGGGCGCGGGAAAAGCGTGGCTCCGAGTGCCAACACTCACAAGCGCACTCGGACGTCGACTCCGGAGCCGACGGAGAAGGTGGCCAAGCAGCCTAAAGTTGCTCCGCCCAAGGCTCGGAAGACATTGCCATGGATCAAGATGGACGTCCCTGTTGCTTCGGGGTGAGTATCTCGCTTGCGTTTTCGTAGGTCGACTGAAGATTTTTCTTGTTCTGACCAACCAATTCATGTGTCTTTCCAGTCCCACCTCTGCTGCCACTGACATGGACATTGACAAGGCGGCAGGAGACAAAGAGGCCGCCTCACGAGTCGGTAAGTCTGATCGACCAAGCTTCATTAAGTTGAGTAGATCGCCAATCAGCAGAGTTTCTGACATTTCTCTCTTTCTGTAGTTCTGCAAGAAGTTGTTGTGCTCCCTGATGACGAAGAAGAGGCACCTCTACAGGAGAGGAGGAAGAAGAGTGGGAGCTCTGGAAGGAGGAGGCTTGAAGTTCAGGTCCCTCAGTCGACGCCGGCGCTCGAGGCGGTGGTCGAACATTCTGGAGAGCCTGTTCGGACCAGCGTCACATTCGGCAGCCTGCTGCCGACTGATCATCCGGTGGGCTCGACTGCTCCGACTCCTGCTGCTCCAGTGCAACCTCACGCCTCTGACTCAGCGACTACTTCGGCTGCTCTACAACCATCACTTTTTGCTGCGTATCAGACTCCGGATGACTCGCCGAGTGCCGCTAGGGAAGTTCTTCGCCAGGTGAACCTTGTCATGGAGCAGGTGAAGATGGTGCATGAGGCTAGCCAGGTGGCTTACAACGCCAGTACTGCCCTTCAAGCCAATGTTCAGGTCAGCAAGACTCCGACTGAATTTTCGACTGTTGTCTTATATCTGATCACCCACGTGGGGTGTTTTATTGCTTAGAGTCTGGGAAATTTTCCATGCCACTCAACTTGAGTTGAATCTTAGTAGACTTTTTGAATCAGTGGGGGCACGCCGAGTGCACCCACTGGGTGTAGTCCCCGAGACCACGGTCGACTGCTGGCAGTCGACTGAGGTCTTAGAATGTACTTCTCTTTTTTGAACTCACGCTGGGCAGGCCCTGTTGAGTATTGATCTGAACCAGTGGGGGCACGCTAAGTGCACCCACTGGGTGTAGTCCCCAAGACTACTTGTTGAATATTTGATTCGGCAGTAGTCTTAGAGTAACTTTTCTCTATCGATGTCCTTTATTTATGTCGACTGACATATCACTCTTGCTGACTGCAGAGGTCTTGTGATCTTGGAGCTCGTCTTTCCGAGTTAAAGAAGAAGCATATCAGCGTTGAACTTGACCTTGAACTCGCCAATAAGAATCTCAAGACTGCTCAACAAGAGACGGTCATCATGGGAGGTAACCATTCGACCGTTTTGTCTGCTTAGTAGTTCGCACTTTCCACTGCTTTCCATTCAATCTCTTTGAACCGAGTGACTTCACATAAGCAGATGTGCGTAGTGAAAACTGCCAACTTCAGGCTCGTCTGAAGAGTATTGTTTCTTTAGAGAGAATGAAGGAGGCATTGGAGAAGAAGGACCTGGACCTTGCTGCTGCTCAAAAAGAAGCTCGTGAGAAGACTACGCTTGCGGACCAGAAGCTGGCTTCAGTCGGCAAGTTGGAGGATGAGAACGCGAAGTTGAAGACGGCCGTCTCGGACGCCAATCGGGAAGTCGAGCAACTGAGGAAGGACAAGGAGAACCTGACCACTGAAGTCGACAGCCTCAGAGCCAAGACGAGCAAGCTAGAGTCCTATTTGGAACAACTTGCGGCGAAGCTTGTCTTGAAGCTTGAAGGTATGGTTGTTCATTTAGATAAATGTCGTCGACTGAAATTTGCAATACTGTCAACTCATTGTTTTTTGTGATGGAACAGAACTTTGCCAGGACTTTGAAGCTGAAACTGGACGGGTCGAGACAGGTCTCGACCCCATCAACTGTCCCGTGAAAGATGAAGTTGCGATGAACTTGCTTTGATTGGAATCGCGCTTGGACGGCGCTGTCGACTATCTGGCTCGGCTGAAGCCTGCGATGACCCGAGTGGACGCCGAACTCTGGCCTCAGACAGAACTTTCTCAAAGTCTCGAGTCACTGATGACTCGACTCAACCAAATCCCTGACCGAGTGCAAGAGTGGAAAAAGTCCTCTGCCCGCTGTGGCGCTGACGTCGCCTTGTCATTGGTTCGCATGCACTGCAAGGAGGCTAAAGAAGAGAAGCTGGCGGCCCTCAAGGTAGCGAATACTAAGAAGCACTCTTTCCAGGACTTCATGGACACCTTCCTCGAGGCAGCTACCCGCATTGCCGACAGCATCGATCTTGACAGCTTCTGCGATTCGTCTAGCCCTTCGCCCGTCGAGTGACGGAAAAAAAATCATGCCTCACTTTTATTTGCCTCGGAATGCCGAGTGATTTTGTAATCGTTAAAACTCCTTCGAGCCTGATGCCCGAGCACTTTTAATCTGCGGTTAGGAACCTCTGGATATATCTTTGAATATGTTGGTTTATCTTCGAGTGAAATCCATTCTTCTCTTGGATCGGTCTCTCTTTGTTTGACGCAGGTGCTGAAGAAGGATCAGCTGTCGAACAGTTGGACGAGCCTTGGGCAGCATTGATCAGCTCATCAGCAAGGTACTCAGCAATGGTCTTGACGTTCCTGTCATGAGCAAGGGGCCAACCGTTGGATGGGTGCACACAATCTCATCCTTCTTCTTGATGGTGCAGCCTCCGGGTGGTGGTGGTATCGTGGTCGACCTGCAGCCCCGCTCATCACTCAGTAGGGTTATTCAGACTTAGGCGAGTATCGAAATACAGCTAAGTCCCCGAGTTGGAGGACTGCTCACCACTCGGTAGGAATTTTCAAACTTAGGCGAGTACTAGACTGTGGCTAAGCCTCCGAGTGGGAGGGCTGCTCACCACTCGGCAGGATTTCTCAAACTTAGGCGAGTACTGGACTGCATCTAAGCCCCCGAGTGGGAGGGCTGCTCACCACTCGGTAGGATTTCTCAAACTTAGGCGAGTACTGGACTGCAGCTAAGCCCCCGAGTGGGAGGGCTGCTCACCACTCGGAAGGATTTCTCAAACTAGGCGAGTGCTGCTCACCACAATCTCGTCCTTCTTCTTGACGGTGCAACCCCCGGGGGGAAAATGGTCGAGGCCGACCCATACCGTTTGGTAGGATTTTTATCACTTAGGTGAGTACTGGACTGCAGCTAAGCCCCCGAGTGATAGGCAGACTCACCACTCGGTAGGATTTTTATCACTTAGGTGAGTACTGG